>NC_058395.1:1607983-1929580 GCF_019915245.1 Fusarium musae
AGAAATAAAAAAGCAAATTATAAAATAAAGGTTTTAATATTAGGGAAAAAACTATAAATATTAGTAAACTAAAGCTAGCTTAATAAGTTAGTAATAGATTAAATTAAGTTATAAGGTAATATAAAGCAGTATGAGAAATATAAATTAAAAGTAAATATAGCTAATTAATACTTAAGAAAAATATTATTATAATATAATAATAGTCTAACTTATAAATTATATATTATTTAAAATTAGCTATATCTTTAAGCTTAAGAAGTTAATATAACTCTTATAAACTAGCCTTCTTATAGTTTTAATTTTAATCTTATTAAGAGTCTTTAGAAAATATTAAAAAAAAGGATTTATAATAATTATTTTAACTTATTATTATATTCTATAATAGAAAAATCTTTAAAGTATCTTATTAAAGTAGCCTAAAAGGTATAACTTAAGATTAAAGTTAATATTATTAAGAATATAATAGATTTAATTAAAAACTAACTTAAAGATTATTATTAAGTAAGAGGCTATTATATTAAGTATTAAGTTATATTTCTAAAATCTCCTTTTAATTTTTTATAAATTAATATATATTTTATTATAATTAAGTAAATATTACTTAGTTAATTATATTATAAAATAGCAGTTTTAATCTAATATAGTAGGTATAGATTAATATAGATCTAGAAGTCATTAGAACTTTTGCACAGCATTATACTGTAGACCTACCTACCTTAGGTAAGGTTAGTACTAAGGTGCCCTGGAACGTTTCCTATCCCACGCTAGACCTAAAAGAAAGTACGATGGGCACAATTCACTAACAATTCTTTCTTTATATTGATTCTATCCCGTGGATTGAATATCTTTACCCCTCTACCCTTGGCATCTACCCATAAGGAACTAGGCAAAAGACATTTCTGTTGTCGAGTTAACAGATAGGATCTTCTGTATACCTTGGGCGTTTGACTTCGCGTTGCTGACATCGCCTCATTAAGATGGCCAAAGGACCCCTCCCGTCCACAAAAATGACCAGGACTCAAGCTTTGGACGATCTGATAATGGGAGTAAGTCTTTCACTTATCACCACATATCGAACCATTCATATGCTGAGCTGAAATTTGCACTTCTGCAGACAAATAGCAGTAGCATCGTTTCTAAGCGGAGCGTAGAAAGGCTCTACTACCCAGATGAACTGCACTTTTTCCGCTACTTCGTGAACAAGTTCCAACGAAGAGCCCCTCTCATCAACCGTGGTTACTGGCTAAGGCTCAGAGCCATTGATGTGATCGTCCGCCAATTCGTCACCTCGCCGAAGCCTGGGCGTAAGAAGGTAGTTATCAACTTGGGAGCAGGAAGGTAAGTCACTAACTATCCTACCCCCCTCGAGATGCATATGCTCAGACACGTTCACAGCGATGTTCTTCCGTGGCAATCCTACCATCGCTATGGTGACTCTTGCGAGAACACATTGTTCATCGATGTCGACTACCCGGATCTCATGCTCAAGAAGCGGGCTATTGTTCTCGGAACACCGCAGCTACATGAGTTACTGGGTGGCAGTCCGACCATCAGCGAAAAAGTCACGGATCAGATACTCCTCCGTAGCGACAAGTATTGCCAGATTGGCTGTGATCTCAGGGAACTGGAGTCTCTTCAAAACTGTTTCGAGTCATTCTTGAACTTGAATGAATGTTCTGTGTTGTTTGTTGCCGAAGTATCCATAACTTATATGGACACATTCTCGGCTGATGCTCTGGTTCGATGGGCTAGCTCTATGGGACAAGGTAAAGAAATCTCCAAGTCGCTATCGGAATGGTACAATTTAGACTGATCGAAAACAAGCCGAGTTCTGTCTTCTGGAGCAGATTCTCCCCCACGGGCCTGAACACCCCTTTGCCAGCACAATGCTGAAGCATTTCAATAAACTCAATACGCCCCTAAAATCGGTTGACGAATACCCAACCGTAGAAAGCCAGCGCCGTCGCTTTCAGGAACGGGGTTGGAGCAGCGTCGATGTCTGGGACCTTTGGGAGGTCTGGAATAGCGATTTGTTTCTTGACTCAGCCGAAAGAGCTGCCCTTGACGACGTCGAACCTTTTGATGAATGGGAGGAGTTTGTCCTGTTCTCAAGACACTATGTCGTGTTGCATGCCACGGCTTATCATAAAGCTGAGAGAGGTGTGGGCCAATGTGGTCAAGCTGGTGTTTGCAATAAGTATGTCAAAGCAAAGGTGACAGCATTAGGATCGTTGGGCGCTCCCAAACGTCGATTTGGTGCGCCTCTGGTAGCCTACAGTCCAGAGGGAGACAAGTTTCTTATTAACGCTTTGGGGATGGGTATCAAAGCAAGACTCGATTCCTGCGATATCTATTCTCTTCAACAGGACAGTATGGCTCTGGAGATATCACCTGCCGGACCAACTGCAAGACTGTGTCACGCAACCGTCGACATTGGACATCTTGGCACTTTACTTATTGGAGGTCGGGCTTCTCCGTCAAAGGCTCTCAATGACTGTTGGATCTTCAAGAAGGACTCCAACCGTTGGGAAAAGACCTTTGATCTCCCTGCACCGCTGTTCCGGCACTGCGCTGTTCATTTACCAGGCTCATCTCTTGCACTTGTTCTTGGTGGCAAGACAGGACCTTCCAATATTTCACCAGATTATTATGTGTTCCACCCTGTCAAAGGGTGGCTCAAATGTTTAGTGACTGGCGCCAAACCCAGCTCTACTTTTGGAACACTTGCCGTTGCTTCACCAAGTCACGGAAGCAAATATGGCACCTTCCAGGGACTGGTGGCAGGAGGAATAAGTAAATATGGTAAAATCAACGAGCAGGCTTATTTCTGGACTATCAACGTCTCGACCGATGTGGTATGTCGACTGTACACAAAAGACGAGTGGCTATTTTCCGACTTGAGGAGCATCATGTACAATTTGCTGACGGAAACATAGCCACACATTCACTTTGAAATAGCCACGGACTCTCATGGCTATGCAAGGTCACTTTCAGTCTTTGGTGCCCAAACAGCAGCCGTGGAGTCCTCGCACTTCGTATGCGGTGGCGTGGGACAGGACCCATCTTCACAAGGCCAATCTATGACTTGCATTTCGGTCAAAGAGGGGCATTTGGAAGTATTCAATGTCGACTTGAGAAGTGATGCCAAGCGATTGCCTTTCATGGTTGGCTCTGCGACTGTTTCTTCTGGCTCTGAGCTTGTTGTTCTGGGTGGAGGGGCGACCTGTTTCTCCATGGGAACATTCTGGGATACCGGCGTCTACAAGATCGATCTCACGAATACTCTCTCAGAAATGCCACATATCCGGCCGGCGACTTGTAGCTCAGTCTCAGTCAACTACCAGGATTCGCCTAAACTTACACATCCAACAATCATCATTGATTGGCATCAGCCGACTCTCAAACCCTCGATCAAGTCGATTGCAAGAATCAAGCTACAATCGAAATTTGACTTTGAACAACTGGTCGAGAACAGAAAGCCAGTTATCATTGAAAGCTTAGACCTGGGTGGCTGCGTGGATAAATGGAGCCCCGAATACATGATCCAGCGCGTAGGTCAGACGAAAGAGGTTTGTCCCTGAGTTTGCCCCAAGCCTAGCCGCATCTACTAATGTGAGGCACCAGATCGTTGTGCATGAATGTCAAAGTTCAACAGGCAAGATGGACTTCAATTCCAAGAACTTTCGTTATGTTACCGAGCCATTCTCGGCGTTCATGGCCAAGGCCGCTAGAGGTGAAGCGGTGTATTTACGAGCTCTCTCGGAAGCAAAGCCTACTGAGTCCCCAGCCAATCTTCAAGACGACTTCCCAACTCTTGCCGACGACTTTCAATTGCCAGAAGAACTTAGTTTGATCAAGGATCGGATGTTCAGTTCCGTGCTGAGGATATCCGGCCGAGCAAAGATGTGGCTACACTACGATGTGAGTAAACGTGGAGATTATGAGCTGCCCCATTTGGCTAATCAACCGAGGGCTTCAGGTCATGGCAAACGTCTATACTCAGATCCAAGGATCAAAGCGGATGGTTCTCCTTCCGCCAACGGACGTTAACAATCTGGCATTTGCGCCGGGTGCCTCAAGCTCAAGCCTTGATGTTTTGGAAGCCCTAGACAAGCAGGAGTTGGTGTCGACGACAAATCCGTACGAAGCTATTCTTAACCCGGGTGATCTCCTGTATATCCCAGCGATGTGGCTTCATACTGCTAGCCCTACCACCGATCTCAGCGTTGCGGTCAATGTCTTCTTTCGTGACCTGGACAGCGGTTATTCAACAGGCCGAGATGTGTATGGTAACAGGGATCTGGCAGCGTATGAGAAGGCACGGCAAGACATCAGCCGGATTGTAAAGAACTTTGACCGGCTGCCATCTGAAATCCGGGATTTCTACCTGAAAAGACTCGCGGATGAGCTGTTTCACAAACAGCACTGATGAAGGAAATTGATGGACGGACCCGAACGATCGGAGGCGGAAGGCGAGAAGACTCTGTGATTAAAGATCACACACGCCCTTGGCTCCATGCGCTATGTTTCACCCCATTAGCGAATTTACGAGGACCCTGCTCGGGCTTTCTTTAAACTCCAGAGAACGCTGCGGGTGAACTCAACGTTTACCGTTAAGATGAAATTTGATTCAATGAGACGTATTGTCTTTGGCTAAAGTCGAACGGCCACTGGGGCTAAGGTTGACTTTGGATGGTTGGATATACCGCGCAGACACACACATGCACACCCACCCGCCAATTCATGGCAAATTAAACGATTAAAGGATTCTCCTGTTACGAGGTTCGACCACACTTGAAAACATCATGATTACGCTTGTGTTTGCATATCACGGATGCATCTCTCGAATGGGAGCGTTTCTACATGCCACAGTGCTGTTTGCCCCTTGCAGAAGCGTCGGCTATTAGCCCCGAGCCCCGCCCAATGCCCAACTAAGCTCGCCAGACGGACGAGCTGAAGCAGATAGCTAGTTCCCAGATCCACATTCAATGCCCCCTTCGATCGTGCGCTTATCCGATGGATCTTGGAAAGGGTATAAGCGACACTATGATCATTAACAAGCCTGAAGGCTCCCGGAGCCCGTAAAGAGACACAGGGGCTGCGGCTTGATCATCGCATATACATTTGGCGTAAGACGCATCAATCGGGCGATGCCAGTATGCATATGGGACGAGGAGACATGCGGAACGTCAAAAGACCTTGGTTGAAGCATGTTAAAAAAAAGAAGCTTTGACTTTGTGGATTATATAACCTAGCGGTGTAGCTAAAGTGAGATATTCCCGGGCCCTCATCGTCACCAGCCAGCCGACATCACGGCAAAGCAAAACGCTGGTTACAGCGGGCCGGCCACAATTACGTTCGTCGTTAGGTTTAAACAATAACCCAAACAGTTACTGTACGGTCCAGGATATGGTGCCCCCACAGTACATGCTCACAAGCGATGGCATGATGGCATGATGGTCAGCTTGCTACACTCGCACCACGACAAGTCATTGAAATCCTTGAACGTCTGAAGGGCTATCTCCTTAGAGGCCATAACGCTTGTGGGTCCCACTGACGTGATACTGTAGCTAACCAGTATATTTCCTTATATTAGCTAAGCGATTTGCTATAAGACCCTGTATGCCTCTTAGCGTGTCTCCACAAGCGTTATGGCCTCTAAGGAGATCTTGCGATTAAGGTTTACAAAAAGGGAGAGCAAGACAAGAGGGAGGTGGAGGGTTTCCCTTTCGGATACTTTAATGTGATCCAATAGACTGAATGGATGGGTGTTGGTGGCATTGCATTCCTGCCTGAGATCTGGGCTGGCTGGCTGGCTGGCTGGCTGGCCGGCCGGGCTCTCAGACACCATCTCCATTACGTACCGAGCGAGTACCGAGGATTCTCACAGCTACCTTACCTACCTATCCGCCTCATGGCAACACATGTCCCCTCCCTCACGTCCGTGCTTAGAGTGAGACCGAGGCTTATTGTTGAAGCGGGCTGTGACGACACGGCGGGAGAACCGAAACCAAAAAGCTTAACGTACGCAGAATACAAAGATGGGGGAAAGTCGAGCATCGTGCCAGCAGCACTGAGCTTTGAAGCATGGCCGCCATCGAGTGGTCACCAAAGAAAATTCAATTGCACCACTGATTCGGCACCATACTTTGCCTCCTGTTAACACTGTCGGCAAAGCCAAAAACACATGCAACTTTCAAAGATAGACAGACAATGCCAATGCACACCCATCTCTCTAGATGGTTAAGGCCGGCCGACTCTTCCGCCCCTCTCCGAAAGGTGTTCCAAGAACGACCTTACGCAAGACAGACGCCATCAAATTAATTACCATGGTGTGCTGTGTTGTGTATATTGCAACTGCTATCAGCTGAGCTTGTCCTCAATTTTGGTAACATGGCAACAACACTAACACAGACACAGACACAGACACAGACAGTGACACAAACATGAAATGCTGTTGGCTTATCAATTCCGCAAGCCCACTGGCTTGCAGATCAATACTCGAATGGATTCTGCAACCCGGGATCCGTAGCGAACGAGACTAATGATGAGAGGGAAAACAAAAACAACAAACCGCAGGCGAGATCTGACCAGGTACCTAGTCTAGGAATCCTAGCTTGCGATATCCGTACCCAGATATCAGGATCTTGGATCGACATTGTGTCGCTAATAAAGTTTAACAACAAACGAGCGAGCTCAGACCACACACACAGACCCATACTGTACTGAACAGAATACATTTATCCCCTACGTATTTGCAATTTCCCGGCAAAATGGTAAAGCCGGATCCTCTTAGTTGTTTGTCTTCAGCGCAGGTTCCCGTGTGTCCGGCTCAGAGGGAAACATTTGTGCCTCGTTAGGCCAGCATCCGTCTCATTGTTAGGGTGGACAATGCTGAAGGAGTGGAAGCAGAGATGTAAGATAAGCGATAGATCTCTTTGCTCAATCGCCCTTGGCTTGGTCGGGATGACCTGTTATTTTTTCTTCTTTTACCCGTGTCCTTGCCCTTACCCTTGCCATCCGTTAATGCTCACCAATGCAGCCGATGCCTAGCTGAAAGTGAACTAGCAACAGCATGAGTTCTCTCTCTTTTTTTTTTTTTTTTTACATGTACTTTGCCAAGCCTCCAACTTCAAGTCCCGAATCCTCCGGCCTCGACGAATCGCAAGGCGTGAAACTCGAGGGTTGAGGTGATATGAGACACCTGGCTCCGGTATGCCGTGCTGTGTTCCCCGCTCTCCCTGCAGGTCTGATCCAAATCATCTTGGGGTCTTAGCTCACCCCCTGCACTCAGCTGTCCATCCCCTTGCTTGCTTTTCCCTGACAGGAAGGCAGACAGGGGAGGAAGAGCATGATCGGCTTTCCAGCACTGGTCCCAAGAACCTGGTAAAATGATTTGAATGTCTGTTGGTAGCAAATGTCGATGTCTTTTGCAGATCCAGAATCGCCATGGATGTTGGCTATAGTACTGTACAGTACAGAACCTACTTGGTACATTGCTTAGTCTTGTAGAACCGAGAAGACGACATTCAGACCAACTTTATGCTATCGCCTCTTGTCCAACCCTTCGTCATCCCCGAGGAAGCAACTCCATCACGCTAGCAGGTTGGTGAGATATGTTGACAGCCTCCGGCACTAATCTCTAGAACTTAATGCCCGTTGTACGAAATTCGGGAACCATGGCTTGTCTTAGCGCCGTCATCTTAATGAAGCAGGGAAGCTATCAAGCCACAGCTGGGCGGCCACCATGCTCCATTAGTCCAAGACTCGAGGTCCTCAAGAAAGCGCACTTACTAGCTAGCACCTTTGTCTCTTGCTGAGCGCCAAGCATCTCATTGTCCACGTCTTGTCTCTTTGTGGCAACCAGAATGCAGGCTTCTCCCTTGCGCTGGATCCAGAAACCCCAGCTGCTGAGTGGACGGCCAGCTCCCATCAAGTCCTTATTGCCTATCCGTAGTGGCTAGGCCAATATGGCAAACTCCACCAGAAACAGCCCCCAGGTCCTCGTCCTCACTACCTGACATGCGGGTGTCAGTTAAGAACATATGTTGTCCCAGATGGCTTTCCTGTCTTGTCAGAAATCTTTGCTTTCCTCAAATACGGCAGCAGCAACTTGTCGTTGCTCTTCCACGTACCTGCCACCATGTCTACAGAAGAGTTGCTGCAACGGTATGAAGGTCATATCGTGCCTCAGAGTTACAATGCTGGCTTCGTTGCCCTGAGTTATGTCGTCAGCCTGGTCGGCGCTGGTTCAACCCTTGAGCTCATCAATCGAAGAACAGGTTTAAGGGGTCTGTTCAATCAGTATGTCTCTACCTTAATAACCAAATCCCCAGATTTCTCCACACAAGGGTCCTAACCAAAACAGCCTCCTGCTCATGAGCTCAGCAGTTACCATGGGTGGAGTATCCATTTGGTGTATGGTAAGTCAGATTGCGTCTTATTTCAAGATACCTGGTTAGACTTATCGTCTCTTTGTTTCTGTAGCACTTCATCGGAAACAGAGCCATTGATCTCGCCGATGGCCAGCCAGAATTGCAGGTTGCCTATTCCAGCGGCTTCACTGCTATATCTTTCTTCGTCCCCATAATAGTTCTTCTCGCTGCCTTCATGGCCGTTGGCACCAACAATGTCGTTTCTTGGTGGAGGCTTGTCGCAGGTGGTGTACTCTGCGGGTCTGCGGTCTGCGGGATGCACTACCTTGGCAATGCTTCTATCAACAACTATACGTGCGTGTACCAGCCGTCATACGTCATCGGATCGGCTATCATCGCCATTGTTGCAAGTAATGTGGCATTGGCCATGTTTTTCGTGTTTCGGTCGATGTGGGCGAATGCCTGGTGGAAGCGAGTCATCTCAGCCGTTGTCCTCGCCGGTGCCGTGTCGGGGATGCACTGGTGCGCTTCTGTGGGCACCCGTTATCGACTGAAGGGGATCAAGCCCAACGGGAACGAGCCATCGAGGACAGGGACCGTTGTTGTTGTCATTTGTTTGGTAAGTACACGGATGCCCCGGTCTCTTGTAAGACCAAGAGCAAGGAGTGCTAACACAGAAAAGTCATTAGGAGCCTGCTTCATCATTGCCATGTCGGCTATTCTTCGAGCTAGGAACATGAGAAGGTCCGCCCTTCGTGCCCAGCAGATCACTCTCGCAGCAGCGGTCTTCGATAAAGCAGGAAGGATTCTCGTTGACCCTGATGGATACATCCCAAGTACCGTGGTGACTGATTCTTTCCTGGAAAAGGTAAGACTGGACTCCGCCCAGGTTATCGCGAATGATGCTGAACATAGCAGGATGCCAAAGAGGGTTTTAATACCGGCCACCCGCTGTTCCATTGGATGTACCAAGCGTCAAGAAACTGGAACATGATATGGAGCCTTGTTGGGGGAATGAGACAACATGTGTCACAACTTCCACATTTCCGCACTCATAAAGATGGGCGACGAGGCATCCAGCTTGTGAGCGAACACGGCGAGACTATCGACAGCTATGACGTGATATTCAGAGAGCTTTTTTGTCTCGCCGCAGCTGCTCTTGCTGATAGACTTCGGGAGGACTTGGCATCCATCGGAGTCTTGTGGGATCAAATTCTGCTGACAGGTGCCAACGGTAGACGGCCTCGGCCCCAACTGCGCAAACAGTCAAATGTTGGGACAGGCTTGGAAGGCAGTGGCGTTAACGAGGAGGTTCAGAACAGCCTGGACATTACGGAAAAGGGCCTGCATATGGAGAGCCACGACTATGGGCGCGGATCTCTGATGTTCCTTGTCCGCCGTTCCGAGTCGGTTCGCGATACTGAGCGGCTGATATCCACTGGATATCGGTTTGCCGAGTTACATCAAGTCAGCGACCTCATCAAATCGAGTATGCAGATCAAAACCCATGACTTTGAGACAAAGCTGAGGGAGATGGCTACATATACAAGTGAACACAATCACATTCGCCAAGGCACCCACCTGGGCTTCTTTGCTGTCCGAGCTCGTGTCAGTTCTGGCTTCGAAGTCTTGGTGAGGAAAGGCGCACGCCATTTGCTCCCATCGATGCCCTTCCCTTTTGAGAATCTTGAAGACTGGCAAATGCACTACCTCAGGAGGTTCGAGAACGTGCCAGTATCCAAGATCGTGGAGAAGTGCAAGGAAGACTCTCAACGGAGTGATCGAGAAGCTGAGTTCGCTGGGCAGATTGCAGACACCATCAAAGCGTTGCGCGAATCGACACAGGAGCCCTTGCTCGAGGATGCACTTCTCACATCCACAGCATTCCGCATACCTTGTCGTGGGGATGAGAAGCGATTGGAGGCAACCATGATAGCTGTGAGACTGGTGATTCCCATTCATTCCGTACTATCAAGCCCCAACTGCGAGTTCGTGCCCCTCAGCTTTTTCAGAATGCGTCAGGTATCAACCCAGTCCTATCAGGAGTTTACTCGAGGGCTGCACCAGGAGTTTGGCCACATCGCGAAGACGGCGAAGCGCCAGGAGGGCTCCCAGGACAAGATCGGCCCCGCCTTGTCCAGTCGGTGGCCGTTCGGGCGATCAGAGACGACTCGAAGTTTACGAACTAGAGCAAAGTCGCTCTCAAGAATATCTGGGCACGTTGTATCATCAAATGACTCGGCGAGGTCCAGCTCGACCATCAACCTTTGCTCGCCAGGGACTAACGCACGAAGGCAGTCAATCGACTCAGGGGAAGGATCGAGCACATACGTTCCGCGACAGGAGCCACTACAAGCAACTCCATCATATGGCGGCATCATGGTGTTTCAAGAGATTACTGTAGATGTACAAGAAGGGGGTGAGACGACTGCAAGGAAGCCAAGTCATGGTTCTGAGGCCGACACAATAACGATTGAGAGGACAATATCCAAACCTTCAGCTGCAGCAGGTATCGAGCTGCAGTCGATGGGGCATTTTGGCGCCAACGATATTGGCACCCAGTTATCCAACGATATCGAGGCTGGTAAAGGGGGGCACAGCTATGTTACGTGTTTTGTTGATATCCTATTTGCGAAGACGGTAGAGAGTCGCTAGGGAAGGGAGAGACTGGGCTGGATCGGCGGATGGATGTTGTTTACAATGTACGCGTGCATTTCCACTGCATTGCGTGTTTCCTTTGCTTGTTTCTAATGGAGTGCTGGGCAGCGAGGTTTGGTTTGAGGAGTGGGTGGCGTTTGGTTTCTTCGATCAATGGATGGTCTGGCAGACAGGCAGGCAGACATAGAAGATATTGCTACAGATGGAGCAAAATAACGCAACTCTACAATTGAGATTTCAAGATTGGGACCAGAAGATGTAGAGATGTCAGTTGCCTACTAACTAAAGTACTACCTACAGTTAATTGATTGTTGGTGGAGAAGCTTACCTATTGCCATACTAACGTAAGTACTAACTTGGGTACCTTAGGTATTACCCAAGGTATGGAAGGTAGGTAGGTAAGGTTCACCTACCAACCTAGGTAATTTTGCTCTGCTTTGATAGGTAAGTAAGGTTGATATCAACCTTTGGTACGGTTCATCGCGCTTACCCCAAAACCAACTCAAAACCCCAGGGCACACTCAAGGAGAAGGAGAGAACCCGAACATAAGAAGGAGGCCTTGTCTTGATTTATTACATGTGCCAACACCTTTCATCATTTGGAGGTGAGGACCTCCCCCTCTCTCCCTCTCTCCCTCTCTCCCTCTCTCCCTCTCTCCCTCTCTCCCTCTCTCCCTCTCTCCCTCTCCCTCTCTCTCTACTCTCTACAGATATCTTCTTCTTCTTCTTTCATTCTCCCACTTCTTTGTCCCCTTTCTTCCTCAAGTAAGGTACTTACTTAGGTATCTCTCTATAGTAGGTAGTTGCGGGTGTATTCGATCTGCGATATCGTTCGTCATTGCAGTACGACCGAGACATCGTACCCATCAATGTCGCATAAACAATCCAACACCTAGTTACCTGTTCATTCTTACAGACACACAACTTCGCATACAGTTTCGGTCCAGATACCACACAGCTTCTTCATCGCCATATCGCACCAAGTCTCTGAATAGACTACCGCTGAAGCTTGTACTGTACTATTGCCACAAATGCCGACCTTTGCAGGCGTGCCAAGAGGACTCGGTCGTCGGTTCTGGCTACCAGGCGTTGCCACTACATCTGCAGCTGTTCTCATCTATAGCTACCTTCCCGTGATTTCACTGGCCATACATCACCCGCAGTTCCGCCTCCAACCTTTGGTGCCGATGGCACTTTCAAGCTTCCTCGGTTTCCTCGCGTCAGAACACGCGAAGAGCAGCTAGACCTACTCCGAGGGAGCTCACGGCCTCAAGTCCAGCAATATGACATACTTGTCATTGGTGGTGGTGCCACTGGTGCAAGTGTCGCCCTTGACGCTACTAATCGTGGCCTCAAAAGTAGCTATCGTCGAACGTGACGATTTCAGCAGCGGCACGAGCAGCAAAAGTACCAAGCTGGTTCATGGAGGTGTCCGTTATCTCGAGAAAGCCGTCTGGAACTTGGATTATAACCAGTACTTGCTCGTCAAGGAGGCTCTGAAGGAGCGCAAGTACTTCCTACAGACGGCTCCCCATCTGAGTTCCTGGCTCCCCATTATGCTGCCCCTCGATAAGTGGTGTAAAGCTCCCTATTACTGGGCCGGCACTAAGTTCTATGACTTTCTCGTTGGCAGTGAAGGCATTGAGGGGTCTTACTTTCTGACTCGAAGTAAGGCACTTGAAGCCTTCCCTATGCTTAAGCCCACGGATCTTGTCGGTTCTCTCGTGTACTACGACGGTGCACATAACGATTCGTGCATGAATGTTCTATTGAAATGACCGCTGCCCTCTATGGTGCAACTGTTGTCAATCATGCTGGGATCACAAGACTTATAAAGAATGGTGACGGAAACCTTTGCGGCGCAATAGTCAAGGATCTTGTTTCCGTAAAGGATGGTCAATCAGCCAAGCCCATCACTGTTGACGCAAAGAGTGTCATCAACTGTACGGGGCCTTTTACTGACTCTGTCCGAAAAATGGACGATCCAGGCTGCAAGGAAATTATGGCCCCAGGATCTGGAGTTCACGTTGTTCTCCCTGGTTATTTCAGTCCAGGAAAAATGGGATTGATCGATCCGTCAACGTCTGACGGCCGGGTCATCTTCTTCCTCCCATGGCAAGGCAACACTATCGCAGGCACCACCGATTCCCCTTCGACTATCACACAAAATCCTCTACCCGACGAGAAGTCTATCGAGTGGATCCTGAGCGAAGTCAGCCACTATCTGTCCCCAGAGATAGATGTTTGCAGAGGTGATGTCCTCGCAGCCTGATCCGGTATTCGCCCGCTCGTCAAAGATCCCAAAACCAAGAACACTGAGTCCCTTGTTCGAAACCATCTGATTAATATCTCCGCTTCTAGATTGTTGACTTGTGCAGGCGGGAAATGGACAACCTATAGGCAAATGGCAGAGGAGTGCGTAGACTTGGCCATTCAAGAATTCGTCTCGAGCCCCAGCCTGTTACAGATGCACCTCGCGTCAGCGGTACCGATCTAGTTGACGATGGGGCAATATTGGATGGCAAATGTCAGACGCACAAGGTTCGTTTAGTTGGTGCTCACGGCTTTAGCCCAACACTATTCATCCCTATTAACCAGCACTTTGGGGTTGAGACTGAGGTCGCCAAACATTTGACCGAATCCTATGGTGATCGTGCCTGGACTGTTGCCTCACTTTGCAAGCTGACTGACAAGTGCTTTCCCGCCCGCAGTGAACGCATCTCTCAGCTCTATCCATTTGTTGATGGCGAGATTCGATATGCTATTCGACACGAGTACGCCCAGACGGCCGTTGACGTTCTCGCTCAACGCGAGCGACTGGCCTTTCTCAATGCGCAAACAGCCCTCGAAGCCCTCCCCTAGGTAATAGACATCATGGCTGAAGAGCTCAAGTGGAGCCGTCAACGAAAGAACCTTGAATGGAAAGAATGTGCGTACCTCTGACTAATGTCCCATCCCATCTGTATCTGTATCTGTATCTGTATCTGTATCTGCCATGACTAGGTTACCGCGCTCACATAAACCTTTAGCTGTTGCCTACTTAGAGTCTATGGGTTTGCCGAAGTTGTCGACGCACCAATATATACAAAGACTGTTGATTCAGTCAGGTTTTTGTGCTTGCCCTGCGCAAGTTGGAATGTTGGAACACCTCATCTTCCAAAGTCAAAGATTGTCTTTTGCGTCTGGTTTGATATTCGGCCTGGCATTCCAGACCAACACATTCCGAAACTTTACTACTGTCCCGGGCTTGCTCAACTGGACTTTCTGTGGTGTTACGTTCTTGTTACTGATGGCGTTGGCCCATTCCTTGGAGTCATACTGAAGCCTATTTCTTCTCATGTTTATTAGCCGCACAAGAGTAAAGACAGCGAGGTTTTGTTCATGTAATATGTTTTAAGACATTAAGTCTAGGTTCCCTCCTGTTCAGGAAGGATGGGGGTATCATGGCTAACTAGACACAAGAGTCCTTCTCTTTATTTTCTTTGTCCCCATTCGTATTAGTCCAAAATCGTAACCGAAACCGAAAGGCCGTAATCGTCATCGTCAGACCGGGCCATTCATGGCTTTTCTTTTTCTTTGCCACCCGTCCAGTCGTTCATTTCTCGCCTTGTGAAAATGCAGTCTCAACACCCACACCCTTTGAATGAGTGGCCCAATGCGTACACTCAAAGCCAAATGATCTTACAAATGAATAAAAATGACCTTACAAACCCAACCCGCGCGATGCAATTGAAACCAGATGACAAATAATGAACCCACTAACGCCTTGCCTGCCGTAAACGGCCACAGTTGTCATGATGGCCGGTGACAATCTCATGTATGCAAAATGCCAAACTGGACGTCGTAACAATGAAAATCAAACAATAAAACTGGCCTATAAGCAGGTCCAGGCCCCAGCGCCTCAGGCAGCTGTCTCCATCTTGCCCACAGATGACGAAGAGCCAACGCGGAAGACTCGCTGCAGCAAGCTGTGCTTGCTACCATTAGCTCGCCTGTAGCTGAGAGCAAAGGCATCAAGACCTTCGGTGGAGCTTGTCGAGTCCCGGCTTGGTGAAGCTTCACGCCTTTCGAGTTCCGCATCCCATCCATACATGTCCTCTATTGGAGAAGCGTATCTGAATGCTTCCGTTTCTGAACTTGTCGATGGGTACCTCATGTCCTCGTTGCTGGTAGTGGGCGTGGGCAGGTAATTTGACACATCAGCCATTGGCATCGAGGTGTTATCGATGTTGTTGTTTCCTGCATAGTCGGAAGATACTGGCGGAGGAAGCAGATCAGGACGATATGAAGGTGTGGCGGAAGCCTGGTGGCTCTGAGGAGTGTACTTATTCCCCCCCGACTGCATATTGGTTACAAGCGCTGGGGGCTTGTTCTGTCGTCTTCTCATACGTATGTTCCTTTGCACGAGAGACGCCTTCGCACTGCTTCGAGCGGTGTCGGATTTCGCGGCCGTGCCGTCACCAAAACCACCATCATGTTGGAGGTCAGGGTTGTGGTACCAACCACCATCCGCTGCATTCAAGTTGCTATGCAGTGGGTGACCATGGTACGAGCCTTCAGCCTCAGGAGCTTCTTGAGAAATCTCATGAGCCCAATAGGCTTCGTTGGATGATTCAGGCAATGACGCGACCTGTGACCCTCATAAAGAGTCGTGATGCATATGATATCCCTCAGGTGGAGGAGGATGAGATGAAGTAGGGGCGGAGCGTGTTCGTGAGCTCTTGCGATTGAAACCCAGTTTGGCGCCCATCTTCTTCCAGCCCTTGTTGTGAGCAGCCACAGCACGTTGAAGACCTCCTGGAGAAGTTGTAAAAGCCCATTCAGAAGTAGGCGGTGTGGTGGGGGGAGTCATGGGCTCCATACCAGGAGTCGAGTTACAGTCGCTGTCGTCAGTCAGGGACTCAGGGTCAGTATGATGCATGGAGTTCATTGAGCGGACGGGCGCGCCCATTCGACTGTTGCTGTTTGAGGAACGGCGAGATCCACGTCCATGCTCGTCGACGGGTCCATCAAGCTGCATGGGGGCGACAGATTGGAGAAAAGGTAAAAGTAGCGAATCGTTCATGAGTTCATAGAGGATCCGACCGGCCTCATCCAATTGTGCTGGGTGAGGGGGTGTTGGGCCGCAAGGAAGGCTGAGCAGCTGATCGCGGATACGGGCCGGGAGATTGACCTCTCGAGGTGCACAAGGGATGATGTAAACCTGCATAAGTTTTTCCCACAAAATACAGACACGGTCGTTGGTCTCTTGTGTGCGGTTCGGGTTGTTGGTAATCATCTCATTGTAGAAGGCGGCGTACCGTTGCGAGTCGAGCGTGAATTCGAGACTCTCCATGCAGTGGTTTTGCGAGAGGTAGGCCATGAAGGCGCTGAGGGTCCATGGTGGCGACGCAACATCGAGAAGAATTTCGGTCAAAGATGGCGGCCGAGAACCTATTGTGCCATTTGGTGTGGAGGCTCCAGACATAAAGGCCTCGCTGACAGGCCTTGACACAGGCGAATCGACGTCGAAGATGTCCTCGAAGGCCGAAGAAGGTTGAGGGGATGGCGGAGGTATGTTGCATCCGTGGCATTCGAGAGATTGCCTCCGCGAGCGTGATACGCCCATCATTCTGGGGTCAGGAACGCTTCTGCGCGTCCCAGGCCAAGTAGTAGAGTAGTCAAAAGATCAAACAGGGAAACGGACCAGGTCTTGGAGCGTTTCCAAGGGAGGGGACCAGGTCAAGTAATAAGAGCGACACCAAGTGGGGACTGTATATTCGACGCAGTAAGACTGGCCCAGATGCTCATATGGCACAGAAGGAAGAGGCGTCGGGTCTAGAAGTAGGCTACCGCAGGAACGATAAGGCCATAAAGGACAAACTATCCTGTGAACTTGTCGATGATAATCACAGAGTGGACAGGCAGGGAACGGCCGCAGTGGTGACGAGAGATATGCGGAGGAAGGTGGCTTGTTATGGCGTCAATCTGTACCACAAGAGGGTGCACGATGAAGAAGACCAGGAGGCGAGAGATAGGATTTAGAAAATTGCCAAGATCGAGGGTTCAGGATCGCAGATACGGAACCAAAGTCGGAAATGCCCAACAACAAGATAGGTAGTGGAATTGGTGATCCGACGTGATCACAAACAAAGTCCGCCTGGAGGCTGTAGATGTGAATGTTTCGAGGGCAATCAATCCCAAAGCGGAGATGGCGCAAGGCAGGGTCGAGGCCGTCGAGGTTGCTGTGTGGTCCCTAAAGGATTGGAATGTGAGGGTAGTTGGAGCGGCGAGCCGGCGAATGTCGTCGTAGACAGATTGCGGATGGTGACCTTCTCAGAGGGCTTGGCGAAGGCCGGGCAGAGAAGAACAGAAGTAGGAGGCGGACGAAGGCGATGAGTTCGACGATGCGCAGCCGGCCGTGAGTCTATCGGGAAGACAGGTGGACGTCTAGGGCGAAAGAGTGATTGGGTTTGGGCGAGAGGCAGTTTTGAATACAACAGTAGGAATGCGGACCTGGGGGATCCAAAGTGTAATAAAGGTCGAGACCCAGATATACTGTAGAGTAGGCTGTGGGCTGTGGAGGTGAAAGGACGAGTGAGGGACCGTGGGCGCGGCGGGCGTATGAGCGGCGTTGGAGGAGCGCTAAAGTTCAGTCAAGGCGGCAGATCTGCTGGTTGGTTGGCTGGCTGGCTGGCTGGCTTGTTAGTTTGGTCTGGTCTGATGGTATTGGGTTTTGGGGATCTTTGTCAAGAAAAGGAGGGGAAAGGAGCTTACAGTTGAAACAGGACAGGACAGGTGCCTGGCTGGTATGCTAATTGTGCTTATAGGAGTATCGTGTCGGAGATTCAGATCAATGGCGAAAACAGAGCGTGCTCTGCTCTGCGTGCGTCTCGATGTCGATGTGAGTGAGTGACGAGTTATAAGGAAAAGGCCGACAATGTCGTGTGTGTCGTCACCTGCGAAACCAAACTGTACATTCAATACATACAGTACAGAAGGCGATCAGAGCGGGCGATGAATGGGGCTGGGGCTGGGCTTGTCTTAAAGAGAAAGCCCCCGACGAGAATTTGCCTTTTCACCCCAATTCTCTCTCCCTCTCTCTCTCTCTCTGTCTGTCTCTCTCTGGAACAGCTTGGGCTACTAGTGAGGGATGAGGAGCCAGACGGGGACAGAAAACAACCTAGGGTGGAGAGGTTGATGTGGAGATGAAGGACAAGAAACTGAAAGAGGCCGGGATGGAAGGGAAGGGGCGGATAGAATTGGGGGGTGTACTTAGTAAGAACGACGTCAATCGACGCCAGTGCAGCGGAGGGAGCGAAACCAAACCAAACCAAACCAAACCAAACCAGCCAGACCAGACCAAGCCAGACCAAACCAAACGATCGGGAGACCAAAGAATTACTGTACCCAGGGTACGGCAGAATAGCACTGGGATCCCCCGTTATTGACGGAGAGAGCAAAGTGCTTCAGGTCTCATTCACTGATTCAATCAATTCGGTCAATAGTGACTGGAGTGCACGTAGAAACGAAGAGTGTCTGAGGGACCGTCTCCAGTCTGTGCCTGCTACGTTTGCGACACCAGCCAAGTTACAGCGAAGAAAAAACCGAGCCTGGCATGACGGGATCAACGAGAGCCAAACATATGACAGATACAAACCAGGGGCGGGGCCGGGGGCGACGAGACAGGCCACTCCAATTGGACCTGCCCTACCTAATGTATCCCTGCGAGGGTATGTATGTATGTAAACAGTACGGAGTAAATGTACATGCATACCTAACCCTTACCTACCTACCTAGATAAACCTAATGGATGGAAGATGGAAGCCGACAAAGGTGAGGTCGGGTATGCTTAGGTGGCGAAGACGAAATGGAAGGTGCAAGGAAGGGCAGGGGCCACTCAGCACTCACCACAAGGCCATATTGGGCCCGGGCGGGGCTCTGTCAGAAACCAATACTGTACTGTAGTTAGCGCCCCTTACAGCCCAAAGCCACTGGACTGAACTGATCTGCCCCAGTGCCCCGGTGCTCTCAGGGTAGGCCTCCACTAGGTAATTAGGACAATGGACATCGCATCGCATCGCCACGACTGGACGAATGCTGCTGTCAGGGGGTCACCTACAGTACAGTAGTAGGTAGTTGACTAATCGTGCCTGCAGAGTACATACATAGTACGTATACAGAATTGCCCAGTTGAGGGTAAGGTACTACCGTTTAAGAAAAGAACTCCTCTGGAAGCAATTTCTCTTCCTCCTCCTCCTCTTCTTCGTCTTCTTTCTTGTTTCTTCTTCTCTACCAAGGGTCCAGCTTAAACATATATTCTCTTTGTTAGCATGGGGTAGGGAGGTAGTCGAGTATGTAGTTCCTAGGGCATATCCATACTTAAAAAGGTACTGCCTACCTAATGTATTAAGGTGTCTTCCGGTTCGACTTCCCTTCCCTTCTTTCTATATATGGAATATTCTATTGTCCATCCATTGGAATTAGTAGATTGCACCGCCTCGTGACTGAGTTAGTACAGAGTAAAGCATCAAGATAAACTCTACGAGCTGTTGTGAAGTATGATCCGAGAACCCATGAGTGGCTCAAAGCATCACAGCAACATCAAGCATTTACCAGAGAAAGGCGCTTTCGCAGCAGCATCGATAACCTGACACGCGTAAAAGAGTTGGGGAAAATCCCCTGATTCAGGCACGTGGCTGCCTGAAGAGAGCATGGCTCATGAAATTGAAAACGAGCGACCACGAAAAGTTAAAAAAAAAAAAAAAAAATTGAAAAAACCCCGACTCTTCTAACCCAGGTTACCTATGGACGGACAACGCCGAAGGCTACTTGAGCTGAGATCAGAATTATGTAAGTCTTGTGGGGACAGTGAGGCTCGAGCACGGGACGGAGGGACTGAGTGTGGCAAATTACCTAGGTACTAAGTCGGCAGGGCGTGACGCAGTGGCACTAATAAGACGGCGGGTGAAACGGATGGTCCCTAAAGGAGCAGCAGGCAACGCACAAGGACGGTGAAGTGCCGTGCCGTGTGCATTGCAATGCAATGCAGTGTAACGGGTGATGGATGGCATGGCTAGGCCTGACTCCCTGAGGGCGATGCTTGACCATCATCGACAGGGACACCGGGTTGGTTCGTATTGTATGTATACACATGTCTGTAAACTTACTGTTTTGGTCATCCCATCCGTCAGATCAGATCAGACACCTAGACACCCTAGACCCCGTGATCGATATATGGAATCACGCTAGAAGGTTAGAAAGGGCAGAATTGTGGCTAATTGTGGAGGCTCAATGGGGTCTCTCTATGTACCAAGTTTTGTTTTGTTTTATTAGGTGTTTGTGTCTGTCTGCCTCTCTCCTTCTTTATCATCTTTGCTCTCTGATCTCCTGGTGATCTGTTCTCGACCCTCACCTAATCTACTACGTAGCTGTTGTCATCTCGATCGCAGTGGTCAGGCCAGTCATTCATCCAGGTGAATTAGCTCTACCAGAACAAGATGATCACAGAGGTAAATGCAGCGCAGCGCGGACAGGACAGGACACAACACAGCACAACACGCCATTGCAATGCACATTTTATTACATATCAATATCGGCGCGGGGATAGGTACATACATATGACGAGCCAATGGTGGCAGGTTTCCCCGCACACTCTCACCTCCAATGGTCTTTTGTGACGAAATGAAGGGATCGATCGATGGCTCTTGTGAGAAGAATGTGTGCCGTACCATCAAGGTAGATCAATGAATGTGGTGTGTTCAATCACCTACTCCTCATGATCTTTCATTGCGATACTCAAAGTATTCATTGATCTCTAGTCTGGGTATTCAAAGGAGGCTCGATCCAATGATCACCAGGCAACCAGGGCATGCAATAACGGGAGATTTACATTCCATGTCAAGTTAATTACTGGCAGCCCTAGCCGTGAGTGATCAGTGATGTCCTCCGACCCGACCTAATAATCCAATGAATGAATGAATGAATGGGTGAGTGGGCGGGCGGGCTGTGGGCAACCAAAAACCAAGGCGGGATCGTCATCTCTCGGGCTTGGCCTTGACCTTGACCTCGACCTCCACTGACTGCTTTGGGTAGCTGGCATCGACTTTTGCGTCACAAATACCTCTCACTGATCAATATCAAGTTCTTGACGTCGGAAGGAGTTCATAATCAGAGCACAATGCATGCATGCATCAGATGCGCTGCATTACGATATCTTGTTAATGCCGAAAAAGTGGTATGCAGATTGCCTGCCTTGCCTCGAAACCGAAAGTGTGTAGTGTAATCAGTGATGAACAACAAACAACCTCAGCAAGCACAATCCATTGTTGCATTGATGCCTGTAAATAATCCTCAGAAGGCCTTTGTCTTTGCCAACTGATTAAGTCGATGACCTCTTGGCAGCCATTTATTGCCTTGTTGTCAACCGCCGCTGTCCCAAACCAACCTCACCTCTACTAACTAATCTGGCCCTCTCACAAGATCAATCAAATGCCGTCCCTCAGTACCAGGTGGCCTTGCGACTGGGCCTTCAACCCTCAAATTCATCTTGGCTTTGACGCTAGAGAGCGGTAGCTCGGCCGATCGCGATGATAGCATCCTGCTGTCCCTATTGGCCGCGTCAAGAATTATACATACAGCAGGCTGCGTACTGTACAGTAGAAAGGAAACTGGGCTTCTCCAAGCTCCCATCCCCAGCACCCCAGGCACTCCTAACTCCTCTGGTATAGTGGGAAATAGGTGTGCTTGTTTGTCAGTTTGTATTCATGGCTACCGAGCTTCGGAGACTTCAAATAAGCGGGCGCCATCTTGCCCAGCTGCCCTGGTTTGCTATGCACCAAAACCGCACTGCACCGCACGGTACCACGATAGGACGCGGCTTGTAGAGTTTCTGATTCCACTGCGACATCTTGGTCGATCGTGCTGGATGCAGCGTACATTGTGACGGCCTGAGTGTGATTTGCTGGCCCCTGGCCATAGTGGTCAACGGGCGAAAGGTCGGTGAATGTTCCAACACCAACCCTTGGATCCTTGATCTACCTTACTTTGTATGTAGGTCAGAGACCACCCACCCCCTCGTACTGGAGGCGGGGAGAGATGCCGAATCGCCCAGAAGAGCCGCAAACTGCGAGATACCTGAATTCATCACGACCTTTTTCTTCTGCAGCACGGTGACCAATTGACATTGCGCGATAATGGCTCAGGTCGAGAGAACAAACGCCATGGATAGCCGCGCTTAGGCGAGCCACTGCGGCTTCAAATTGAACAAGTACCAGTATTAGCAATAGAATGCATCTAATCCTTGCAGTCTTGTCCCAAATGCTTCTTTTTCAATCACCTTGTGTGTCATATTCCGAGGAGACCAGGAAAGTCTCTGTTTTCAGTGATGAGTGCAGATTGTGGAGTGAGTATAGACCCTGAAATATATTCGGGTGTCAAGAGTTGACAATGGAGATATCGAGATGCCCGATGTCGAATAATCGTGACCGTGTTACACCCGTTCTTTGATCAAGCACCTTAGCCAAGGTAGGCAATAGGGCATCGAAATTTCATCTCGGCGCACCCCGAGCCTCTGCTCTGAAGTACTTATTCATTCATATCTCGTTACCGGACCGGAATTCGTCAGTGGAGTTCTGACCCATTCAACGAAACATCTGACCACATTGTGGCGCCATATGATCAAGGAGCTTGTCCTCAAGTCTAGGGTGACAATATCATCTCAGCTGGAGGCCAACAAAGGTCGGTTGAGTTCCCAACGCACGTATGTAAGAGCAAGGTGTAGTTGGTGGCTGGTTAGGCATGCTGATGGACGGACGACAGCATCGGCTGTCGATCATGATGACAGTGATTCACGCCCACATACCGACGTCAAGTTTTGTGTAATGAGAAAGCTCCAGCTGTCTTAGCCGTAACTGGCCTTGCCCTTCAATGGGGGACATCTCTGAGAGGGATCCTTTGGAATGGACCATGCCGTCATTCTGATCACCCAAACGGTTTTTTGCATGTCTAACCACGTTAGGAGCATGGCACAGGGCTGAGACTTCATTTTGCAAACGGACTGATTCTGGGGGTTCCTTGAGAAGGAAAACGGACACGATGTTATATGTGTTGATGTTGGTGTTGGTGTTGATACTCAAGTCTTGCCCCTACCATCGAATTGTCTCTTGATGCTCGCCATAAGTAGTTAACGATTATTGGTACATGTGAGCATGAGCCATCATCGACAACACACCAAGGCAGCCACAGTTTACGAGTGGACATAATGGCACTGACAAGTAGTCTCGTAGGGATCAAACCCGTGTGCGTGCAATGCACTACGATTGTGCCCAATACAATACCCACGGCGGTCGAGATCAAGAACTACCCTACCCATGGTGCAATGCTACATACATACACAATGTGCGCCAGGGTTTCGGGTAATACAGGAAGCCAGGTTCAACAGCACAGGACAGTACGGCACACCATTTCTTTCCAACGGATATGTTACTACCTGTACGTTAGTAAGTTGTGGTCAACAGCCATGGATGGATGGATGGAACGAGGCCAAAGAAACAGGTAAGGAGCAGAAGCACGAGCCATGACAATAATGAAACCGACAGACAGAATGCCAACCGAATGAGGAGATGCTATGCTTCTCTCGGCTTGGGCCTGAAGCTGTTTGTTCGTTCGTTTGTTGGTGGCTGTGGCTGGGCTGGACTAAGCTGACCTGGCTGGCTCATTCTGGAAGCCTTCCCGTGCTGGATTCCTTCTAGAAACATTCTGTACCCAGATAGGTAGGTAGGTACTCCAGCTTCCGTTCTATTTCGTTCTGGAAGCCTTCCTAATTGGACCAACCGGCCCTGGAGCGCTGGAGTATCTGTTCACATAGGTACGTGTACACGAACCACACCACACCCGTCCTTGCCCTGCTACCCTACCCTCCCTACCTTACCTAGCCTAGTCTAGGTACCGCAGCCCTTGGATTGGATGGGGAGTGGGTGGTCTAAGAGTGTCACCACTCATCAACTCCAACCGGCCTCGCCGTGTCTCCATCTATCACCACCAAGTCCAACGAAACACATCGCACCCGAGCCGAGGAAGAAGGGTTGGAAGCTGAGAAAAATTCTTTGTCGTAATTGCGTGCAAGCCTACCCACGATCTCGTTGTCGCCCCGGCAGAGTTGGACCCAATTCAGCCAATTCCGCAGCCCTCCGCTCCCCCTCCCCTCTCGGCGCGTTCCAGAAGACTTTTTCGAAGCCCCAAAGAAAAGCTTTTATTGAAACTAGTATCGATTTTCCTGTCTCCAATAATTGCAGCCAGACCATCCATGTCAGGAAGCTTCCGCCGCTGCAACGGCCCGGAACTTGCTTGCTTGACACAGGGATCTCACACCCAAGCTGGAGACATGAGTCGGGACCCTGCCTACGGGTATCAGAAGAGGATGCCGTTGGCGCCGTCATCTCTTTGCAAGAGTTATATCGCACCGCCTCACATTGCTGACGTACAGCCTAGACTCGGTGCGATCGATGCCTTGTGAAAACGCTATGCTATCCAATGCAAAGCTCTCTCCCCCCCCCAGCATCGCGTGGCCCAGTAAGCGGACGACGCCGTGTATATTTGCGACATTTAATATGGTGTCATATCCCTGGCGTCTCTAATTCTTTCCAAGATCGGTCCGCATCGGCAGAAGGATTGTGAGAAGAATCAAAGATGACCGGACGGACCAACTCCGTAGCCTGCCTGCCTGCCTACACAGAGTCGCCATGTACCGGTAGTTGTGGACGCGATGCGATACCCATAAGTTCAATCCAACAGGCGGTAAAAGTTGACGAGGGTAACATCGTTTCGCACTGCCCCGATTGGTAAAATACAGATCGTGTCATTCAGGACAGACAGACAAGCAGGCAGGCAGGCAGGCATCTGACTTATCGAAGTCTGGTTCGTCTACAGCAAACCGTGCGTATGACAAACAAACCAACAAACAGAAACCTTTTGCCTCCAGCTCATTTCAACTTTCGTCTAAACACCAGAACCGGCCATCGTCACTGACTTAGGGCGTGGATATCGACGGGCCTATGTCTCGATCCGCCTCTTTCTGGTGCATTGCCTGTGGCAAAACCGCTTCCACATATTGAATAGTGCCCTGCGGCTGAGGACCCTGGATCACCACGCGCCTATTAGTGTCGGCGTACCATGGCCATGGATGCGATGCCTACCTTATTTCGAATGGCTCCAAGTTCCTGAGTCAACTTAACAAGCATGCACGCCGCTTTGCATGGGCCTCGGATATGTCAAGGCTTTTGGGCTTGGTGGAACGTCCAAGTTATCAGTTAGTTCTACTCAAATGCCCCTGGTAGACCCGGCCTTTCTTTGTCGGAATCTGTTTGCTACAGTCTTTGTATAATCCCATTGCCAAGCTTTTCCAAGGGTCTCCATGAGTCCTATGCGAGCCACCAACAAATGCCAAGGTTGGATCGAACTTTCTCTCTGACAGCACATCTGAACTGTCCTCGTCTTGAGGGCCATCATGGTGGACAGTGTGCCTGTGCTGTGGCTGAATGAAGGTTCTATTCTTCTAGGGCCTTTGGGTTTGTCCTTTCTTGCCTATAGCCATACCGAGTTGAGCGAATCACCAAGTTTTGCTACATTTATCCTCCCGAATAGAAGCACCGGCTCAAGCGCCTACTGTTGACACATGTTTGGGCCACGAGAAATTCCTCAATTCGACACAACCTTTCGATCGTCTAAGCGAAGGGTCAGATGGTGACACCGAAACTTATCGATGGCCGACCTCGGCGTAATAGAATAGTAAGAGAGGGGACGACACGCACGACTTTGATCCCACAGTCCCAATAGATTCAGAGGCCCACGTATCGCCCACTTGGCTTGTGGTGTTGTGGGGGATGGCATCACAGACCCGTTGTTGCTGTTGTCTCTGACGCTCGTTTATGACGCTCGCTTATGGCTGACGATTTAGCAACTGTACCTAAGGGAATGCGGAATATTACAATGGCACGCTAATGGCACAGAAATCTGCGTGATCGTCGCCTTCGTCATGTAGTTCTTGGCTCACGCTTCTCTCGAGACTGCCTAAAAGCACAAAGAACCCATCAGGTCTTGTCTTCTCAGGTTTGTGATTATTTACAAGCCACTCGCAGCATACCCCGGTCGCTGTCTGTGGCAGACCAGAGGTTAACACGCGAAAATTTGTGATAGCACGCAAATGCAAGCCTCGTAAGCAAGGGAGTCTAGAGGGTGATTTATGTTTTCTATAAAACAGTCACAATAAACACCAAGCCTTATCATGGGCTAGGCACCTAATCACGAACATGCTTCATGATACAGAACAGAGAAAATTGGCTAACGAGAATTGTATTTATGTACTTATTCATCCAGCACTGCGGCTAGGCTAGATCAACAGTCGTTCTTTCGTATATCAAATAATAGCTATAACTCCGACAATGAATGCAATGCAGTGGTATCTCACCCGAAACACTTTTCCCCGGTACTGTCCCCGGTACTGTCCCCGGTACTGTCCCCGGTACTGTCCCCGGTACTGTCCCCGGTACTTCCTCTGCCTGAACGCCTTGTACCAAAGAGCCATGCCTGCCCCTTCCATAAGCCATGATAAAGTAGTCTATATTTGATAAGTGTTATCCGATGCGTGGTATGGGAATCCTAATAAGCTCGTAGGTCAAAATCATTTGTAAACCCGCCGTTGAGAAGCATGCAAGCAATGCGAATACGCTGAGTGGGCATGTCATCAGCAGTGTATGCCTCAATAGGACTAATGCCCAAGGAGAGGCACATTGCGTTAGTGATAGTATGAACACCGCAGTCGTGGCCATTGTTCTGTAGAGGAGCCTCGTGGAGAATGGTCTTCCATTCATCTTCAACGAACTTTTCCTCCAAAATGTCTCGGATCCACGCCATGGCACGCGCGGTGTAAGAACGGTTGCCACCTGCATTGATCGAATCCATGTGAGCAACAGTTCGCTTGGAGGGCCGAATAACGAGTAATGTCCAGTGCGAATGTTCGCAAATGGGTAAGAGAATAGTGTCGATGTCGAGGAAATTTCTTTTCTCGATACCGTATCGGCGCAGGGTCCTCTGGGTATTGCCGGTACCCTGATCTTGAAGGCGTTTGAAAAAGAATGAGCCCGGAGTCCAGATCTTGCGCGTGTTCCGCTTGACATCCTTAATGCCGGCAGCTGAGTTGATAGCTCGATCGAGCCAGACAAGAGACGCGTTGACAATTTCGTCATTTAGCCATTCAGTTGAGGACACAATCTTGGCGAAGTCGTGTTTTCGGAGGTCGACACCCTCGGCAGACTTCGCAAGGCTCGTGGACGATGCAGCATTGAGTGTGTTCATTGCCCTTGTGTGCCATTCTGGTGAGACTGGTGCAACGAATGTCTGATTAGGTTCGCGAAGTCCTCCAGATCGAGCGAGGCGTTCCTCGCGCTCTTTCCGAGCCTTTTCTTCCGCCTCAAGCTGCACTGCCTCAGCAGCCAAACGAGCCTCTTCAGCAGCTTTCTGGGTAGCCTCTTGGACTTGATGGTCAATTCCGGCCCTAGAGTCGTCACTGATCTGGAGATCAATGGAAGGAAGCTCAAATAACTCTCTGATACGCGTATGAAAGTCACGTCCATCGTGTTCTTCTAAGCGGCGACGGCGGAGACATTGATCAATGCTCAAGGGATTGAATGTGGTCTTTTTGGGTGGTTCCTCGGCGGGAGCAGGAGCTATGTTGAGCCATCTACGAGTCCAATGAGGGCGTTGCTCCTGAAATGCCTGGGTCGGGGGAATGGCCTCTCCCGTTGCCTGATCATAGTCAATCTGTTTTGGCACATCTAGACCTAGACGTGTTCTTGGTTTCGGACTGATCGTGTCGTCTGTAAAGCGTACAGCCTTGGGTCGACATGTTACGCGAAGACGCTTGGGCGTGATCTTTGACGGATGCTTTCGTCGATTCCGAAGAATAGATCGGAGAGTTCCGGTTTCACTTGAGGTAAGAGGAACCTTAGGAGTGAAGTTGGTGATGTATTTGGTCTTCAGGGTTTGATGTTCGTTGCTTTCCTCATAAAAGGTTTGGCGATAATCCGCAGGTGTTATCCGCTTGATCTTCTCATGAGCAAACCCAGCGCGAAGAAAGTCTGTTTTGTAGTAGTGAGGGCGAGGCACATCAGGACGAGGATACGATGGCACTGGCTCAGGCAGAGTAGCCTGAACGGCGGGTTTTGTAGTTCCTGCCTCAGTGGGCAAAGCAGTTTGTTCATCAGGTTTTGTGTCGATTTGCTCCTTAAGCTCATCGGATTCAGGAAATGATCCTGGCAATAAGAAACGCGTCTCAAGGTCAGTTCGTGGTGGGGTAGGGAACATGTCCTGTAGCTTGCCACGGTACTCTTCAGAGTCGACATAGCTTGGGGCAGGAAGGTTGCGAAGGATAGCCTTAATATCAAGCACAACTCGATCCAGGAATGCCTGTGAAACGTTCCAGTAATCTACCCCATACTTCTTGAGAATATTGTTGCAAACAACAGGAAGCGCGGGACCGGATAGAAAGTGCTTCATCGATTCGAGGTGTGCGGCGAACTCTGTAGAGAGTCCGTAATCAAGAATAGGAGGAACAAATTCATTGTTGTCTCGAATTTTGACGATAACGCCGACTTCGTAGATTCTGTTCAAGTAGTCGTAAGTCCTCTGCAGTTGCAAAGTGAAGATATCGTAAAAGTCATGGTTTAAAGCGTCAGAACGATTGACGGCATCGACTATGTCGGTGCTCAGCGGTGCCAGGTCTTTGTTTGCTTCCTGTCGGGCTCCTTGCTCGAGGCATTCCCAGACTGTCATGAAAGACTTGGCGAAGTACTTGTAGTCAGCCAGCAATGTGGTAAGGCCATCTTGGCCGATCCAGCGGAGCCCAGCACTCTGCCCAGGAGCGCCTGTGTTGGAGACCGCTTTGTCATCACAACTGGTGCTAATCTTGACACGCTTGTTGCTGACTTGGTTTTCACTCAAGTAAGAGCGACATTCTGCAATTTGATAAGACTGAGGTCGTACTAGTAACGAGTTAGAACAGAAAGAACGCAAGGTTGTCAATGTCATGGGGAGGTTGAAACTTACAGATTCTGGTGATCATCTCACCAATGCCTGTGAAGGCCGAATAGAGGCTAGATATCATCCTGGTGACAGACCTGGCTCCCGTTGTGATTCCGAGCATGCGGCTAGAGGTCTACAATATCAGGTTAGTAAGGGCAAGCATGCAAATAATACAGAGATGCGCTTACATGGGCCTGTTGGCCAGATTCCTTGCTAGGAACAGTCTCTCCTTGGCGAAGAGTAATGATGGGGGTGGAAGTGTCAGTGACACCGATTTGTGCGGCAACAAGGTCGATCTCAGTATCTTCGGCGCGACGCTTACGTGTCTGTATGCCATCGACAACAACAATATTGGGGTCAGAGATAGAGGAAGAGGTAGTGGAAGTTTTGGGTGTGGGTGTGCTGGGGGCACCGTCATTTGTGTTGACAGTTTCGGGCTGTGGTTTGGGTCGGGGTTTTTGATTGCTGTAACGATCAAGATTGGGGGGAGACTCTGTGTTAATGAATCTTTGGTGAAGAACGGGATCTTGAAAAATCTCGCGGCGCGGAAGTGGTGAGTCAATCAAAAGACGCGCAGTAGGGCGCCTAATCTGCCGGGGAGGAGTAACAAACTCAACCTTTGGCGAAGACAGGGAGACTTGGACCTGGGTAGTTGCCTTAGCCTTGGAAATGATTTGGAGCTGCTGTCGTTCGCGTCTCCTTTCGGCAGCTTCCACGATATGCGAAGGCACGTAGCTTCCCCTTTGGTTAGCGGACTGGTGGACCGAAATGCGCGATTGAAGCGAGAAAGACATGACGAGCGAAAAATTGGGTTTGAAGTGAAAATTCGAAAGTGCAATGTGGAACTTGGTCCAGACGAAGCAGTAGCGTTCGTGAAAGAAGAAAAGGGAAGTGAAGTGGTGAAATGAAGTTATCGCGATCCAGTTGGAAAACGAGGAAAGAAGTAAACAGCCGGCAGGGAAATTCGATGTCAACAAAGCAACCAGGGCTACCAGCAACGTGCTTTTGTTGTATTATATCGCAGTGACAATAAAGCAGATGCAAACCGTGGTGCAGGTGCCAGCAAGTGTCAAGCAGTGTTGAGCAGTAGGTATCGAGCAGTGTCAAGTGTAAAGTACGAGCGGTGAATCGAAAGAAATCGGGAAGCTGCGAAGCCAATGCGAAAATGTTCTTACAAGAATCGAAGTTACGAACGAGTCAGAATGAAGCTGATCGAAGATGCAGTTGATGTTGATGGTTGGAAGAAGAAAGGAGGAGGGTTCGTGTCGAAGAATCGAGTTCGTTATTCTACCACGCCAGATCACTCGAGCTCGGGCCCAAGACGCGTGAGTGCGACGACAATGACGTCGCGTCGAGTTTTGCTACAGCCACTTCCAAATTAGGTCTCCTTTATCCAAATCGGTCCGGTGATGCCATCACGACCACGCAAGCCCATAGGGGATGATGTCCTGTGGAAGGTTACCTACAGTGGTCAGCTGAAAGACGTGAAGTCTTTCAGCCTCTCAGGACGTGCAGATGGAGGTCAGTGCGCCCGCACTGACAGGTCAGGTGGGGCTACGCGTGACGTCGCCGCGATTGGTCAAATTCACATAGCTACCTACCTTAGTAGGTACCTTACCACCTAAGGTATCAAGTACCTACTTAGGTAGAATTGGAGGACCTCAGGAGCCAATTATTCACCCCAGCATGATGGAAACGACAGTGACGAATACTACTGTTATCTGAAATGGGTCTTCTGAGCGCGCGAGGGTAAGATTTGATGGAGTGAGATGTTTGAAAAGATCTCAGTTGATCGATTATGAGACTGTATAAAACGACCTGGCTGTCCAACCTAAATAAGATCTTGCAACTAAAATAAAATAAAAAACATACAAAGACCCCTTGTTCTATCCGTCAAGTTATGAATCTACCCCTGGTAAGTTAGTACGGAGTAGTGAATGGTTCCCAGAATAGGTGGGCTCAAGCCAAGAAATTATAGGACAAAGACCAGTAAATCAATGCTAACTTTTGACGTTATAATTGTTCTCTAGAGGCAGGACTCTCGATCGCTCACCCCCATGTCTGAGGTTATCGGATTTTGTTGGCGCCTCCGAATATGCAATGGCAGGGTTCGCGATTGATTTGCTGAGCTTCTTGTAAGGAAGAGACACATGGCCACCTGTCAATCGCTTCGTCGAGAAATTCTTTTTCTTTGTATACTTATGGAGTAATTTCAGCCGTAGGATGATCTAAACACTGTATATGCACATTCGCTAAAACATCATTTACATCAAATCAGCGTGCCCCGACAACCTTTTGTGTCAATAATCTCCAACCCCTACAACTGTGCCAAAGTAGGTCCCAACTTCTTTGTGCAAAAGGTCGAGAAATACTCGTTCAAAGCATCCACTGTTCCGCTACCTTCGACAAGGCTTACCACGATTGCTACATATCCATCAGGTCTGACAACGACCACTCCGCCAAGCTCTTCATCAAGACCCATTTTGGCATGGGCTACAGCATTCGCCTGAGGGAATCGTGCATCGGACCGGTCATCAGCATAAACATGGTCCCTATATCGGGCAAGTACTCCAGGCACATCGCGAGAGATTTCGATTTCAGGTCTCTTGGACGAAAAAATCGTGGAGATGGTAAAGAATCGGCTGTGTGGAAGATGCTTCTCATGGTATGAGACCTTGCCGATATCGGGCCGCTGGTAAGCTGCGTAGAACGACCGCTGGCTACCGAGATGATTGGCGAAATCTTTCAAAGCCTGGCGGGTCTTCGAAGGGACACCTGCAAAGACAAACAATCGGAATGCGCCGTTCAGGGGTACTTCCTGCTCCAAATGCACAACGTTGGCGTCAACTACTCTTGTTACATTAGAGTTGATAAAAAGGCGGCCGGTTCGTAGCTTAGTCCCCTTGGGGTGAATCAGTGGGGATTGTGCACTATGTTCTGGTGACCAGTTGAAGACGTTGGGCTTGTAGTAAACACCGTATCCACTGGTAAACTCGCACGACTCCTTGAAAACATTGATGAACTCGTTATCCTGAACATCGTTCTTGCCATGGTTGGCTGACGCTGCCTGGACCTCAGCAGCCGCGGGTGGTCGCTGAGAGAAAAGCTTCGCATATCGGTTATCAAAATCGAGGAGAGATTCAGCGACATGCTTGCGTTCGGTTTCATATGTCTTGAGGACTTCCCTGTTGGCGAAACCGGATTCAACGGCGTGGATCTTCCAAGCAAGGTTTTGGGCATCAAGGAATGCTGTGTTCATTCCCTGGCCGGCCTTGGGCTGTGAGGCGTGTCAGCGCGTGGTGATAGTTGGAGTACGGGAGGACTTACACTATGTGTATGGCAAGCATCTCCACCAAGGAAGACTCGCTGGTCCAGAGTGTATCGTTCTGAGATGCCTTGTCCGATAGGATAGACGGAGTACCACTCGACACGCTCCCACTCAATAGAATAAGGCTGCAAGATCTTCTTTGCCGATTCTTGCACTTGCTCCTCGGTGGCTGTTCGTCTGGGGTTCCAATCGGCATCTGTAGACGATGCAATCTGAATATAAAGACGGACCATGTTGTCCTCTCGCGGAATGACCATGATGGAGCCGTGCTCGCTATGGATGGTACATTTCATCTGAGCGTCGTCAGTAAACTTTAAAATAAGGCATGTTGAGCAGCTCAGCTTACCTTGATGTCAGGGAAGTCGGTTTTCACGACACCATCCATGACACCCCAAACATGAGCGATGGGATCCTTGTGGTGAACGGCAATGCCTAGCTGGTTGCGGATAAATGACCTTGCACCCTCGCCACCAAACAGATACTTGGCGTGAATGGTCTCCTCGGCAGTACCGTCGACATGCTCCAATTCGACAGTGACAGGGTATTCGGGGTTGGACTTCTCATCAGATGTAAATCCCTTGATTGTCCATGGCCGTTGGACCTGTGCTCCATTCTTCTCGAGGTCGGAGATGAAGACACGCTCGATCAGACCTTGGTGTAACAAGGTTGTGAAAGGGTATCGAGCATCGATAAAATCAGGGCAGCTGGCCCATGTTCCAGTCCGGGCGATACCCTCTCCTGACGAAGCTGGATCCCAGAAGGCCACTTCATAGACGCGAGCTGGGTGATGAGCCATGATTGCTGACTTCAAGCCCATGTTGCGAAGAAGGTCCAGAGAGCGTGGCTGAATGCCATCAGCTCGACCGGTAGGTGTTGGCTCAGCTCTGTTATCGATATGCTTGATCTTGTAACCCCAGCGAGCAAGGCATGTTGCGAGCATGAGGCCAACCGGGCCAGCTCCAACAATGACTAGCGATGTCAGAATTCAACTGGTTGGTATGGCCAACAGCGTCAGACTACTCACCAATGTCATAGTATGGGGCACGATCGGGCTGTGATTGAGACATTGTGTAGTAGAATAAGAGGCGTGGGTTGAATAGTCAGGTATCTACTGGTGTGATCAAACTGAGGAGACAAGAGGCAGAGTTGATGGGGGGTCGCATATTATATGCTAAATGCGAAAGGCATGATATCCAGAGATGCCGGGGGTCTGGCCGGACATGCAGTAAGCAGAAGTCCGGTGCGACTCAGACCCGAGGGGAATTGACGGCATCAGACTTCGGTATGGGATGTGGAGTACATATCTGCTGTGTGGCGCATGGTTTTTAGATAGAGATTCTGGCCGAAATGTTCTAGCCAACGGAAAATATCCGCTTCGTGGTTTGGCGAGACGAATAATCACTTGTCGTCATGGGGTCGAGCTGTCTTGAGTGTGGGGTTTCTGGGGCGAAGAGGAGACCAGGGAATCGAGACTGCCTATTTGGGAAATCGGGAGTTGATTTCGGGAAGCCGCAACCGGGTCCGGCTTTTGTCTCGGTTGCAGGGGCGGCGGAGAACGATGGAGCCTGTTAGTATCGGGCCATGAAATACTGCTGCATCTTAACATATCTTAACTGTCGTACTGCAGCGCCCGGGAGTGGGTCCTTCGAATGCCGGGCAGGAGGCCGAGATCTCATTTCACCAAGATCCAGTCCTACCTGACATTTGACAATGAACGGTCTGGCGTTAGTAATCGACTGGGGTTGTGTTGAATGAAGACATGAAGGTCCTGGTCCTGTTCCCAATTTATGGTGTGTAAGGAATTCCGTTCGCCATATTGGACTGGCAGATTTGACTGTGATGATTCTCTCTACGTAATACCCAGGTAGCCTTCATCGAGTGAGTGCGCGAGAAGGAGTCTTCCCATTGGCTTAATTACCCAGTATTTCTATGCTGGAAAGCCTAGCGACCTACGCGACACCACCTCTGATACAGAATTGCTCTCCTGACTCAACGAACCATTTCCTGAGCTTTACTAAAGCTGTACATATGACTACCCTAGAGGTCAGGTAATGTAGAAGGAACTCTGCCTTTGAACTTCCCTGTTGTGTGTCAAGTGCCGAGTATTCGAAAATGGAAGTCGCTATTCTTTTAATACCTAAGACGCAGGCGATATCACGAGTGTCGTTGCACTGGGAGCACATCCTCAAGATGTCCCTTTCACTAGGTTCGCCAGCTTTGCCCTGTGATTTTCCACGTACAACAAGTAAAAAAGTTCACATAATGAATGTCGAAACGCGACATATTTTGCGAATCACCCCTTGAGAGGCTTGTAAGCTGCTATTCGGACCTGAACGAACGATTATTCAAGACCAAGTGATATTGGAAATGGGCGATACCACACAACTTTCTGTCTGTCTCGCAAGAGACCGGTCCTTGAACATCACAGATATCTTTGACGAAGAGAGTCAGTATATGCATGAGATAAACTTAGAACGTCAACTAACAGATACCTCGCAGAATGCCGCAACGTTCTTGTGAGATATTGTGCCCACATACCTCGCAACTACCAGTACCGTGATGGAATTCGGCTTGTCAGATGCCTCTGCAACGACAAAGAATGCTTTCTGACGTGATTTAGGTCTTCCTACTACTACGAGACCACCTTGGCGATGAGTTCCTTGGGTACGCAGGAGGCGTACTCTACGAGATGATTGAAGTCGATTGCCATCATTCGGATGACCCAGGTGCAGCATTTCAGCGTTGGAGACATGATCACTTGAACAGACATGTGGGGAATCCCTCAATGGACTCATGACAACCATTAGTTGACAAAAGGAGCAGACTGATCTCGAACTTCCTCATGTCCCGCACCTCACAACTGTCACGTCCAATATTGTACCGACAACTGCCCTGGTAGACTGGAGGAAAAGTCACCCTCAAAGATATCGCACTCGACTTTCAGACTACTCACCTATAATAACAAGGTCATCGCTTTACCCAAGCGGTATCGGTATACGAAAGAGCTGGGTGATAGAACATACAATGTATATTTCATCTCGCGACGGGGGTACCCGTGCGTTTCGTCAGCTCAAGGCCAGAGAGTTTCACGAGATGCAATGGAATGAGAATACGATTCATAAGGGCAGACTGGTAGGTGAAAAATCAATTGACCTCGGCGAACTACCCAAAAGGAGAGCCACGGAAAAGCATCAGGCACAGGCTGAGCGCGGTCATCACCGTCGATCACTAAGCTCCAAAATCGTCCGTTCGGAAAAGATGACTCAAATTATACATATGTTCCGCGTGACAGACAAAGGAAGCGGAAAGAATGAGAATCAAAAGCCTGCGCTGGTCCAAGATAATCATTCCATCATTATGGCCCATGAAGCATTCAAACAGCAGTTCGATGCTCAGGTCAGGGACTGCGAAATACCCAACGCCAACTTTGCAAGGAAGTTTGGGTTGTTCACCAGCGACATGTCGCTTCCACCTTTCATAAGAGAACTGCCTGTCGCCGAAGATAAAGCAATGGATATGGTAACTGCCTCACCAACAAAAGAGGTATTAAACTCTTTGAGGTTCCACGGGCCTTTCACACCTCAGCTTTGGTTCGACAGTGGCATTGATTACAGATGGCAACACCGCTCTCATTAGTTACAATTGATGTTCCCGACGGCGTTGCAGGGTGTGTTAAATTATGACAAGCAGATGAGGTGAGTGTCTCTGAAAAGCCTTGTTGGGGACTTATGGATCAGTTCAACCGCAAGGCAGCATGAGTAAGACTCCAATGAGGCGGTACAGGTCTCCCAAAATCGAGGCAGAGGATCGTGAGTGTTGCATTATCATTGACACTTGTTGCCAGCTGACCACAATTCAGCACCCAAGTTTTCAACCGGTCCATCCGAAGTCCCTGATTCATTCACTCATTCATTCATGCATTCATTCATTCACCCTGCTAGCATTTCTTCCCCCCTGGCTTTCGTTACAGTACTTTACCTGAACCTCCACCGTGATATGTTGCCATCAACCTGTATTACTCGGAGCTACTGTTAAGTAGCTACTGGGATAAGATTCTGGGCTCGATGCAACAAGACAGTTCGATTAGAGGGCGCTACTCTGACCCTTCAGCATCTGCATTGACGCCTTTGAGAAGAGACTTCCTGGATATCTCACCAGAATTCGAGTCGCGAGCGCGGTCGCTATCCCCGCGCAAGCGTCTTGTCAAGCAACCCCTTCATATTCGCATGAACTTGACTGAAAGTCAAGTTGACAAGATTACGGACGCGTATGCCATATTTTTCTATTAATCTATATTTCCAACTAATTTCCCTGAAGTTTCAGTCATCAAGTCGATAAGAGCCCAACCAAGGCCGCTAAATTCAAGAAAAAGTCTACGATGGCCACTCCAAGAACCACTCCAAGGTCGACACCACGAAAGAACAAACCAAGACTTCTACAGCATGAGTATTCCTACGGTTGGACTACTAGAGAAGATGGTCCCTCTGATGTGAATTCTCCAACCTTTTCGGAGCTTATGCCCGGTCGCCATTCGGGTTCTTCCAAGGACTTGTTCTCTGCCAGTTTAGCAGAACGTCGACATATCAACCCGCCTTCTCCGTTGCAGCTTGGGAATCTCCGTCATAGTGGGGCAGTTCCTCGGCCAGCCGAGATGGAAGATATTCCCGATTCAGTCTCTCCTTTGGGGCAGGGAAGCTTTGAGCGTGAGCCGATCTTCGACGATGATACCTCTTCGGTCTACTCCCCTCAACAAACTGCCCGCCCATCACCTCTTCGCCTCAGCCACGCCAGATCACAATCCAGATTCAATGGTGCTGGAGAGGGCTACTTTCAAGAGTGGAAAAGGACCCATGATTCCTCCATGATCAAGGAGTCGGTAAGCCATCCAGAGGATGTAGTCAATAGGCCTCGACGCTCGAAGAGCTCTGCAGATGGGCTGAGACAAGCTCGAGCCATCGCAGTGCAGTCTACACCGATCCCACAAGTCATAACAGTGGGCTCTGATAACGGCAACTATCGTCGGGCTGTCCAAGACACTCCCGTATTCTCACCACTGCAATTCTATTTCAGAGGGACAGACTACCCAAGCTCCAAGAAGGGCGAAAAAATAATGATTGGGGATAACGGGTGGCTCGAACGCCCTGACGGCGGCCCTGATCAAAGCGCAAAGACGCCCCAGAAGAAGACCGGAATTTTGGACAACATCAAGAAACTCGCAAAAGACATGGTATGTTGGTGAAATACAGCGTCAGATATTTGTACTAACTCAGCCGCAGACGGAGCTTCATTATACCTCTCGTCGGGCGCAACCCGCAATCCGGTCTCGCCCGACATCACAGGTCGCCATTTCACTAAATGCCAGAGAGCAAAGCCTTCTCTACTGCGAACTGGAGTTCAACCTGAGCACTGCATTGAATGACTATATTACGGTGCAACTGGACAAGGGTCGGCTTGTGCCTGACAAGCTCAAGAAGGTAGCAGATACGTGGCATAACAAAGGCCGACCAAAGGTTGTTGGTTTCCGCTACGACCTGGAGACGCAGCTTGAACTTATCAACTTGCACGTCGACGATTTTCGCTTCTATGGCCGCCGACAAGCCGATCATGTTGAGATTGGCGGGCTCCTGCACGCCATGAAGGTCAATGCCCGAGCAATGTGCGTCCGAACACTTTGCCAGCCAGATTCTGTGATTGCGAAGCAGTTGGTCGACACCCAGTCAACCTTCAAAATGCTTGATGTCCCTGACTATCAGCAGCGCGCGCTTGCTGACATAGCTCAGTTCTTCAAGGTGATCGTGGAGCGAGAGCAGGATGTTCGAGAACACACTGGAGGCAATGGCAGGGACTCCAGCAACCGGGGCGAGCGACGGTGGACAGCGGTTCAGGAAGGAATATGATTGAATGGACTTGTTACTTGTGACAAGTCATGGTTTTGGTCTTGTTGCTTTCGATGGAGTTGAATTGGTTGGACAGCACGTCATCATGGAGTTGGAGTGTTGCAAATAGGGCAGGTGATTCAGCTGCGGTAATCCTTATCATGATATGCGAATGCATTGTAAAATCGATACGAGAAGTAACCCCAGAATTCGCCAAAGAGGACTCCAATAGGTACATGAAACCATACATGACACCGTAAGCACTTTAAAAACATAACAGTATCGACTATGTAAATATCCAAGAGGCGCCAAGTCATGTTCTCGTGAGATCCCCCAAAAGTTGATATCCAGATTGATGGTTCAGCCTGTGGTAATGAAAAACACTTCTAGTACGGCTCGCAAAATTTAAAACGTCACCCAACATAAACCAAGAGAAGAAGTAAACAAGAAGAAAATAACGAAAGAAATACTATCGTGAGACGTCATAATGAAGCAGTAATCGGTTGTCGAGGGGCAAAAAGAAGGGTCGACTATTGGCGATAGCGGTAGTTGTCCTCGCTTCTACGTCGCCTAGGTTCTCGATCTTCGTATCGCGGATCATCGTAGACGAAGTCATAATCATCATCATCATTTTGGGGTAGTGCCCTGCCGCGATCATACCGGTCACGGTCACGGTCACGATCGCGACGGTCGTCCTCTCTGTCACGGTCACTGGATCTCCGTTGCTCATAACGGGGCATCTCCTGCTCGCGCACGTAGCTGCGCTCACGCTCCCAGTCGAGTTGGCGTCGTCGGTCTCGCTCCCTAGAATCTTCAACCCTATTGGCGAGAGCATTGGCTCCTAGGCCACCGGCGACAGCGCCGAGAATGGTGGAAACGAGACGAGTGCGGTCCTCATTCTCGTCTTCGTAACCCCGGGTCTTGTGCTTGCGGCGTGTTGCAGCTTCAGTCGCCTCGCGAGCTACAAGACCACCAACGACAGCGCCTAAGATACCGGCGCCGATGCCGCCGGCGGAATGAGAGAAGTTCTCATCAACGACGTTCCGAGCGCGGGTAACGGGACTCTGTGAGCGGTTTCGTGAGCTCCGTCTGTCGTCATAGTCGTCGTCGTCCGAGGGAGGACGGGAACGAGAGCGGCTGCGTCGGACCATGGTGGTGTTTGGTGGGACAGATCGTGGGCGGTTCTGTGACTCGGGAGGCTCGAGGGTCATGCGCTCCCGCGGAGGAGGAGGCATGCCGCCGTAGTAAGGATCATCAAGACGGGAGGTTGAGGCATAAGGAGGAGCGCCAGGAGGAGGAGGGCCTTGTTGCTGAGACCCTGGGGCACCACCGGAATAGTTGTCGGGAGAAAAGTCACGTCGGCGACGAGAGTATTCTTCGTACTCGTAGTAGTCTTTTGACATTGTATGATAAGGTAGGTAAGGGAGAGGGGGGATCTGCAAGTAAGTGTAAAGTGTAAAGCGACGCAGACCTAACGAGACGGTTGGTTCTGTTATAAGGCAGGTAGGTATAACTACTCCGTAGAGGAGGGGAAGTTGGAAGCTTATATTATGTGGCTGAGGTGAGGCACCCTAACTCAAAGGATGGACGTACGTCAGCCTTATGAGGACGGGATAAATACTGTATTGCACTCCGAACACGCCCTGTAGGCAGGTACAGTTGGGCATTTCAATGTCGTATTTTAAGCCGCCTCCCGCTCAACTCAACTGAACTGAACTGACCTGGGGAGGCCGATGACGTTGTCAAAGACCCCGCGTGTGGCGTAGCATTTCATCTCATCATTAGGTTGTTACACAGCCTCAGTTCAACACGTGTATTGTGATTGATGATGAAGAATTCTCCAAGAGTCTCTTTTCCCTTGAGCTGTTTGACGACCTCAAATGATGAGAGCACAAACTACCTTAGGCATCAAGGTATCCAAGGGAGGCCAAGTCAATCTTGACCTCCCCATTTTTCATTAGCTGAGAAAATCACAACTGTGCCCCCGAATTGACAGTCTTGCTTGTGATGTATGAGCTTTGGGTTCAAACGTTGCGCCCGAGTATCAGCCACACAGATGATCCATAGATACCTTAGGTAGGAATGGTTCCGCCGATGTCTTCTGACAGCATGGTCAAATAGGAACCTAGCTCAGACCTGTAATCACAGCACGTTTCGGGCTACCGTCCCGTTGCCCCGCCCGGGTTTCCAGCACCCAACCTTATTATGAAACAAGAGTCAATATTGGATTGGATGGATGCTCAACTCAACTGGCAAATAAATTATGGATCTCTCAGTGGGTAGGCCCGGTACTGTAGGTACTCCGTACTAGTCTAGGTACTGTACTCGAACGGCTGCATCCAATGGGTTATTCATTCTAGCGAGAAATTTACCCTACCTCGGTCGTGTCCAATAGGTACTTATATACCTACCTAGCTAGTAGCATCATGTATGTGGAATGCGGTCTCGTATGAAGAGACTTCATATCTCTTCCGACAAACATATCTGTACTACGAAACCAATCAGAATCAACGTTCAAGCTTATTATTGACCCTTCAATGAACTCGAACTCGAAGTCTTGCCAGATAGAGCAAACTCAACAACAGAATCATCATGACGACGAGTTAGAAGAGAAGCTGGGCTCTGTGGAGGCCATGCAGCAGCCCGACAGCGGAGAGTCGATCAATGAACTTGAGCATTGGAACAGCCCTCGAATAAACTCGTATCGTTACTATGCCACCAATTTCTCATTTCTCATCATGGGCATGAATGATGCATCTCCAGGGGTAGGTCAACTTACTGCCTCTACCAGACTGACTCGGTCTACTAACTACTATACCTGCCCACACACAGGCTCTGCTGCCATATGTGCGTGTCTTCCACTGAATCGTCTACTCCTCATCTCTAATGTGAATAGATCGAGACATACTATGGCATCAACTACACCACCGTCTCTACTCTCTTTCTCGTACCCGTAGCTGGTTATGTAGTCGCTGCACTCACCAACAACTGGATACACTACACCCTAGGCCAACGAGGCGTTGCAGTTCTTGGGCCTCTCTGTCGCCTCGCCGCCTACATTCCCGTGGCACTTCACCCTCCATTCCCAGCGCTACCCTGTGTGATGCTGTTTACTGGCTTCGGTAACGGCATCCAAGATAGCGGCTACAATGCCTGGATTGGCAACATGCACAGAGCCAACGAGCTCCTGGGTTTCCTCCACGGCGCCTATGGCCTCGGTGGTACCATTGGCCCTCTGATCGCGTCCGCCATGGTAGCTGAGGGGAAACTGAACTGGTACACCTTCTACTATATCATGATAGGACTTGCTGTGGTTGAGCTTGTTGTCGGAACAGCCGCATTCTCGGGTGCAACCGGCCAAGTGTATCGACAGCGAGTTCGCTACGACGAAGCCAAAGACCGTGCAACAACACGCATGGCACTCAAGAAACCCATCACCTGGATAGTGGCCGTCTTCCTCCTGGGGTACGTTGCGACTGAGGTCAGCTTGGGGGGTTGGATTGTCACTTTCATGCTTCGAGTACGACATGCCAAACCTTTCCTTGCTGGCCTGACAGTGACACTGTTCTGGCTCGGGCTGACATTGGGTCGGGTTGTTTTGGGCTTCGTCACAGAGAGGACTGGTGAGAAGACGGCCATCATGGTCTATCTTGTGCTCTCCATAGGGTTGGAACTGCTGTACTGGCTTGTCCCCAACTTCGTCGCCTCCGTCATCTTCGTCATGCTTCTTGGGTTCTTCCTGGGGCCTCTGTTCCCTGCTGCCATGGTTGCTGCAACCAAGTTACTCCCAGCTGATTATCACGTCAGTGCCATCGGGTTCGCGGCTGCGGTCGGAGGAGGTGGTGCAGCTGTGGGACCATTTGCGGTTGGTGCAATTGCGCAAAAGACCGGAGTCCAGGTTCTACAGCCTATAATAGTCGGGCTCCTTGGTGCTATCACTCTGGTATGGCTTCTCCTTCCAGGAGGGTTCAGAAAGGGGGGTCTCGAGAGAGCAAGGGAGCAGAACTTGAGGCCTGGAGGTGATGTGAAGGAGGCTTGGTTGTGGGTCCATTCAAAGGTTGTTTAAATCTGTTATTTATGTACATAACAAGTTGAGTACCTATCTAAGTATCTATCCGTCATTTTGTAAAAATTGATGCGGCTTCTTTTATGCGATTTGATCAGCGTAGGTACCTAACTTGAGTCTACTCAGACCCATGCTCAGTACGTCACTGACTCAACCTACTACCTTAATGACGGAGGGGTTCTCGCTATTAACTAAGGTAGTTAACCTTAGGTACTACGTCCTTATCTTATCACTCAACCGCCCCCCCCCCCCCCCAATCCATCATCCATTAATCACATTGTCAACTTTTTGGCCCAAGGAGGGGAAATGCTCAAATGAACTATTAAACTTCACCACCTCAACTCTTTCTTGGTCATTACCTTGACAGCCTAATCCAGCCGAACAACACTCTCAAACATTGAAATCTCCATCGCCCGTCGTCAATTGCCCTCGCGGCTTCGCTCATCATGGCGCCGACTTCGGCCTCCATCACTGCCCTCACGCCCCTCAAACCTGACCTTCACGAACGCGCCTGGGCCTCGGTTCCTCACCCGACTCTTCCTCTGATCGCAACCGCCCACGGAAAGGCCGTCACTGTGTTCTCTCTCTCGACTGCTTCGGCCCACAGCGTCCTTACCGGAGGCCACACCCGCTCCGTCCGCTCTGTCGCATGGAAGCCCCATCTGCGCCCCGGCAACCTATGTCTCGTCACTGGCAGCTTTGACTCTACAGCTGGAATATGGCGCTGGGAGGGCCAAGAACAGAACGAGGGGGGGCTCGAGGTTGAGGTCACGGCGCAGAGCGTGCGGAGGAGAAACGATGATGATGGCGACGATGATGGCGATACTACCAGCAAGGAGTGGGAGTTTACGCTTGTGCTCGAGGGCCACGACTCGGAAATCAAGTCTTGCGCTTTCAGCCCCTCGGGTTCTTATCTCGCTACCTGCTCGCGCGACAAGTCAGTCTGGATATGGGAGGATATCGGCGCATCCGAGGAAGACGACGAGTGGGAGACTATCGCCGTGCTTAACGAACACGAGGGTGATGTCAAGGCTGTCGCTTGGTGTCCCGACGTCCCTGGTCGCAACGCCCGACGCAGCTACTCGGCCGACGTGCTAGCCAGCGCAAGTTATGACAATACAGTGCGCATCTGGCGAGAAGATGGCGATGCAGAATGGGTTTGTGTTGCTGTTCTTGAAGGTCACGAGGGCACTGTCTGGGGGCTTCAATGGGAGCAACGACCCCGGGAGGGAGACCGCTTCCCGCGACTCTTGACATTTTCTGCCGATAACACTATCAGGGTGTGGACATTGAAGCAGGACGATGAGGCGGAGGAGAATAGTACGGGAGGTGATGCCGGTGCTCTTGGTGGAATCCCCAATACGATGCGGAGATCTCTACGAGAAGAGTGGGCATGCACATCTGTCTTACCCAAGGTGCACACCCGTGATATCTATTCTGTGACATGGAGTGCCCAGACAGGGCTCGTAGCGAGTACTGGCAGTGACGGTATCGTTGCGCTTTACGCCGAGGACTCGGAGCAACATGTCACGACAATCGACCCCCAAGACCAAACCATGGGTAACACTGAGGAGGGCAAGCAAAAGCAGACGAATTGGAGACTCCTAACTTCGCAACCCGGAGCTCATGGACCCTTCGAGGTTAATCATATTACCTGGTGCCGGAGATACGATGCCGGCTCGGAGCGGCGCGGGGAAGAGGAGATGCTAGTTACAACGGGCGATGACGGGATCGTACGACCGTGGCAGGTTGAGGTTGAGATTGACGCGCCAAGGTAGCATTGCATCTTGTTGAGATACTACATACAATCGAAGAATAAACCCACCTACTCACTTACTTGTACTTTGAAACACATGTGAATATCAGTAGGTGGGATAGATGTATCGTCTGCGCAACGCCAGATGAAGAAAATGAAACGAACCGTCAGGTGCTCTGTACTCTTAAACTGTGAAAAGAAATCATGCTATGTCGTTCCCAAGCCCATGCCAATATAGGGCAAAAATGTCCTTCGTCTAGGAGGGTATGATACAAGTGGTTTACATGAGAAGCTCAATTGCTCCCCAGATCCAGCGGCTTTTATAAAATTCTTCCCTCCCAAACGATTAGTGGCCATGCAATTACCATACCATACTATCCATATTGCAATCCCCCATTAAACCTATTCCTTCAGTCTTCATCCGCTTACTCGCCCTTGAGCTTGTCCTGCTTAACAGTGAAAGCCATCTCAAGGAGTTCACGCTCCTCCTTCATGTGAACTTGCTTGAGACCAGTGGCGACCGAAGCACTGGGATTTCGGCCAGCGTACATTACGTGCTTGCGGGTGTGGTGCTCAGTGTTGTTGAGCAGAGTCTCGATACGGGGCTGAGTGAAGCTCCAGGCACCGGCGTTGAGAGGCTCCTCCTGGCACCAGACGATGGTCTTGGCATTGGGGTATTGGTCGAGGTTCTCCTTGAGTTGTTGCCAAGGGAAGGGGTTAAGCTGCTCAATACGAGTGATGGCGACGTTATCCAAGTTGTTCTCGGAACGGTGCTTGTGAAGGGCAGCCCAGACCTGACCGCTGCAGAGAATAACGCGCTCAATCTCCTCGGGAGCCTTGATGGCACCAGTCTCATGCTCAGGATCCGGGATAATCCACTGGAAGCCAGCATTCTCACCAGTGAACTCCTCAATGTTACTACGAGCCAGAGGGTGACGGAGAAGGGATTTGGAAAAGAAGATGACGAGGGCTGCAGACAAGTTAGCACCTAAAGAAAACAGAAGAGTATCCATTCTACTTACGCTTGCGGTACTGGCGGTGCAACTGGCGGCGGAGAATATGGAACAAGTTGGCAGGAGAGGTCATGTAGGCGATCTGCATGTTGCAGTCCTGGTGTTGACGGACAAGCTTCTCACCAGTGGGGAAATCACGGGGATCCTCGTTGCTGAGCTGAAGGTATCGCTCCAGACGCCCAGAAGAGTGTTCGGGTCCCTGGCCATCGTAACCGTGGGGCAGAGACATGACAAGACCGGTTCGCTGCATCCACTTGACCTCGCCAGAGGCGATAAACTGGTCGATGATACATTGAGCGTTGTTGGCAAAGTCACCGAACTGTGCCTCCCACATGACAAGGGCGTGGGGCGAGGAGAGCGAGTAACCATACTCAAAGCCCAAAGCACCAAACTCACTGAGGGAAGAGTTAGAGATGACGAACTTGCCCTGGTCCTGGCTCAGGTGCTGAAGGGGAGTGTAGGTATCCTCGGTCTCTTGGTCGTGGAAGACAGCGTGTCGCTGAGAGAAGGTACCACGCTCGACATCCTGACCGGAGACACGGACGTGGTAGCCCTCAGTAACGAGAGAACCAAAGGCCAGAGCCTCGGCAGTAGGGAAGTCGATGTTCTTGCCCTCAACAACCGACTTGGTTCGGTTGGCGAGAATGCGCTTCAAGTTGCGGTGAACGTGGAAGCCCTCGGGGGTGCTTCCAATGACTGTGCCGATATGCTCGAGAGTAGTACTCTTGACACTTGTCTCGTTAGTAGCCAAAACTTCGGTGGCCAGCTCCTTTGGAGACTTGAAGCCGTTCCAAGCAGAGGTGGTCCACTCCTTGGAGGTAGGAGTGTAGTCCTTGGACTTGGTGAAGCTCTCCTCGAGCATGCCCCAGACCCACTGCTTGTGCTCATCGACATCCGCCTTGGAGAAAGAGCCCTCCTCGATGAGCTTGTTGACATAGATGTCGATTTGAGGCTCCTTCTCAGTGATGCGCTTGTACATGAGCGGTTGGGTGAATGAAGGCTGGTCGGTCTCGTTGTGACCGTACTTTCGGTAGCAGTTGAGGTCGATGACAACATCGTGTTGGAACTCGGCGCGCCAATCGGCAGCAAGCTGACAGACAAAGTTGACAGCCTCGACATCATCAGCGTTAACGTGGAAAACAGGCGCGTCGATGGCCTTGGCAATATCGGTACAGTAAGCGGTAGATCGGGCGAATCGAGGATCAGTGGTGAAACCAATCTGGTTGTTGACGACGAGGTGAATGGTACCACCGGTAGAAAAGGCGGGGAGAGAGTGGAAGCCGAGACACTCGTAGACGATACCCTGGGCAGCAAAGGCGGCATCACCGTGAAGGAGAACACTCATGGCGGTGCGGTGAGTCTTCTCGTCGTTGTTGTAGTGCTGAATAGCGCGGGTCTTGCCCAAGACGACGGGATCCTCAGCCTCGAGATGCGAAGGGTTGGCAACCAGAGAAAGCTGAACACGCTTGCCGGAGGGAGTGGGACGTTCAAAGTTCATACCAAGATGGTACTTGACGTCACCAGATCCCTCATCCTCGGCACCGTTTGTACCAGCGAACTCGCTGAAAATAGACTCGTTGGGTTTTCGGACGACGTTGGAGAGAACATTGAGACGACCACGGTGAGGCATACCGATGACAATGTCCTTGACACCATAGTCGACACTGCGGTCAATGAGAGCCTTCATACCAGGGACAAGCGTCTCGCAGCCTTCGAGACCGAATCGCTTGTCGTTGGGGTACTTGGTGGCCAGGAAAGACTCGAAGCTGGAACTCCAGATAAGTCGGTCAAGAACACGGCGCTTCTCATCGACAGAGTACTTGAAAGGAGTAGGAACCTCAAGACGTTCACGGAGCCAGTCGCACTTGTCACGGTCAGGGATATGAATAAACTCAACACCGAAAGAACCACAGTAGATTCTCTCGCAAGCATCGATAATCTCACGGAGAGTCATCTTCTCACGGCCATCACGCTTGAAGCGAGGCAGGATACCAGGGCCGAGGGTATACTCGGTGTCCATGTCCTTCTCTGTGAAACCATAGTGCTCGAGAGTCAATTCCTTGGGCTTGATGTTGGAGAAGCCCTTGGCGTCGTTGGTACCTCGGATACCGAGGGGATCAATCTTGGCGGTATGATGACCGCGAGACTGGTAAGCACGGACAAGAAGCTGAACCTTGAGATGGTTGGTGACATCGGAGCCATCCTCCATGGCCAGGTTGCCAGCAAGGCGAGGGACGCCACCGGTCATGTTTGGGACCAGGTTAGGAGGAGGCTGGAAGGCTTGAGAGATGGGCATCTCGCCGCTCTCCATGTTCTTGAAGTAAATCTGCCACGAGACATGGACACTCTCAGGATCTTGCCTCCACTGCATGTACATCTCATCGATGTAGCTAGCGGTGCTTCCAGAGAGGAAGTTATCGTTAGGATCGGGAGGCGCAGAAGTTGCGCTGGTCGCATAGTTGCGACGAGCAGCAACGGCCAGAGAACGGCGGGAGGCGGCGAGCTTCCATGATGATGTACGGGCCGAGAGAGTCGAGATAGAGGCGGAAGACGAGGCAGCAGAGCATCGAGCACCGCGGAGGAGCTGCGAGCTAGCTCTACAGAGCGAATTCCTCAACATGATGAGCGTTTGTGTTTGTGTATGTGGAGAAACAGAACAGGTATGGGGAGGTAAAAGGAACTAGAGGATACGAATGGGAAGCATCCCTCGACGAGCTTGATCACGGCACGAAAGAATGGCGGAGTAAGTCAACAAAGGGTTCCCCGTGAAGACTGAGGAGAGAGGAATTGATGGATGGACAAGGTGGATAGGTAAGTAAGTATGTAGGTAGTTGGGAGGGACACGGGAAGAACAAGTAGACGACGGGAAGAAATTGTTTTAGGTATGAGCAGCGCTGGAGCTCAAGTCGCTAGGTACCGTACCGTACGTACCTGGTCTGGCCTTTGATGTCCTCCTGTTGATAAAAATTACTATGACGACCCCCGGCAAACCCGGTTCTGGCCGCCAGGGATTGAGGTTCTCATTGGCTAGGGGCCCCCGCAGCGCTTCGGTCACCGAGAAAACTCCGTGCGGCGCACGGTGCAGGTCAGGCAGTGTTGGGAGGTTTTCATAGGGAGAATTAGGTAAAATCCAAGGTGAAAGGTGACCGGTCTTGATTGTCCGGGAACCCACATGACACACTGTTTTGGAGGTCATCGTGGACTTTTGCGGCAACTGTCATTGGGGCACGTCCAATATTATTGGGGCTTTGGGGTTCCTTTTCGGAGACTTGAGGCTTCTTTACCGAGGATCACCGTGATGCTTTAGCAAGGAGAGAATGATTCCCGGAAACGCTCTGCCGTTCAGTGTTCACCATCCATGACACCCGTTGAGCCGGGCCATCGCTTGTACTTCCCCATGATCTTGCTTGGGGCATTTGGTTTCCAATGCCGACAAATTCATGATGATGGTTTTGTGCTTATGTACCAGCCAGTATTATGTATAGTCGAGGGGGGCTAAAATAAAACCTGGTAGTGCAGTGCATTTGTGGAAATAGGGAGATCTTCCTCAGACGGTCTAGCCTCGAAAAAAGACGTGTCAGTATAAGTTGGTGAAAACATGGAGTGAATCGGGGCGGCCAGGAAAGCAACTGAGATTGCGGAGTATAAAAACCTCGATGAGGTTTTAGTTACGTGGTTCAAACAGGGTCAATAGCCGACGCCACAAAGGTCGAGTTTGAGTTGGGACAGTACCCAGGTACCTAAGGTATGTATGCATTTACTGTAGGTACCTACTTACTGTACCTCTTGTTGGTACATGCATTCATCATCTCATGCATTTCAGGTTTCGGAGAGCGCTTTGAATGCGTCTAGGGTCGAGCCACAGTGAAACAGGTAAGGTAGTTTGTAGTTTATGATAACTCACCAGCCACATTCAAACATAGGTACCCCATGCAATGCGCACCCAAAGCTCTGACGTAGTTATGTATGGGGATCAGTTACAGCGTCTATTCTACTGTTAAGATGTGCTAAAACTGAGAAAATAGCTAGCAACCCCACTTACATTTTTGCGCCATCACCTGATTATGTACTTTGATTGGCTTGATGATGGTTTTGATGTGATGTTGCAGTCGTATATGCAATTTGAACAAGGCAACCATTACATACTGGGGAGTGACCTTGTGTATTCTAGATGAACCTCCTGCTTTTCAATTCTAGGAACCGAGTCCTGAGGTCCGTCCTGTACCTAGGCACGGAGCTAAGGTATGCTATGCTGCCTTAGGTAATCATGAAATCAGTGCAGTGGTCGTAGGTGGGTCTTGACTAACAAAGCACTGAAGAGCAGGCATCCAATCCAATCTATCTAGGTAGGTAGGTACCGTACCACCTCTATTAGCTGGAAGCGTCTTCTCAACGGTGAGATATCCGTATCGAACCATCGCATCAACAAGATACCTAGTCCATCGTGGATATGGCCATCCCAGTGGGACGTACCCTTTTCAAAAAGAAGGAGGGCATTCTGACTCTCACAAGTGACCATCAGCTGGTCACTTGGACTCCTAACTCAGGAGGCCCTGCCACAGTCTCGCTAAACATAAATAACATCACAAGTAAGCTGAGATGCGGTTTTCGTCCTCTGATTCGACTCGATTATTGACCTGAATCCACGCCAGACCTCCAGCAGACCCCAGATTCTTCACCAAAGGTTATGCTCAAGATCTTTGAAAAGGTTGGAGACGCAGAGCCTGCTACATATCTCTTTCACTTCAATACCGCCGAGGCCAAGGACGAGGCAAAGGCTGTCAAGGATCTGTTATCCAGCCTATTAGCGTCTACGCGCGGCAACGATGGTTCTGTTCAAAAACAATCCGGCGCAAGTGGTGGCTCTTCAACGCCCAATCCAGGCGCTGGTGGTGGCAGCGGTTCCGCATCCATGGCCTTCGCCAGCGCTGTCAACTCACAGAATGCTTCATCCTCGCGCTGGTTCGACGACTCGCAGCTCAAGAACGACATCGAGTTGCAACAGTCGCTCATGAGAAAAGATACAAGTCTCCATCAAACATACGTTGAAGCAATGCAGACCAAGCCCGACTCCTTGTCAGGAGCCGCCTTTAATTCACAGTTCTGGTCAACCCGGACAAATCTTCTCCGAGCCCATGCTATTGAGATAAACCAGAAGAAAGGAGCCTATAATGTCCTCTCAACCGTCAAACCCAAGACTGTTGATGGCGAACTAAAGTTAAACATCAGCGTAGAGCAGGTGCAGATGATATTCGCACAACATCCTCTGATCAAGCGTGTATACAACGAGAATGTCCCCAAGATATCCGAAGCGGACTTCTGGTCCCGTTTCTTCCTCAGCAGACTTTCCAAAAAGCTACGCGGTGAAAGAGTCGCTGAGAACGACCCCAATGACCCTTTGTTCGACAAATATGACCCTGCTGAGAATACGGTTGCCTTTCAGAGCAAAATCATGGCAAACCAAGTACCGCATTTTATCGACATCGAGGCCAACGAAGAGAATCAAGGAGGCTTCAAAAGTGGAAACGCGAAGGATGTCGAGATGCGTCCAAGGGCCAATATACCAATTGTGAAGACCCTCAATAGCCTCAGTGAGAAGATCATGGCCAACGTTGCCCCTTCTGATGTCAACACTGATGATCCCGATGGCGGCTACAACGCTTATGTCCAGTTGGCTTTGCGTGATTTGAAGGGCGACGCGAAGGAGCATCGTATCATGCTCAACGTGAAAGAGCAGAACAAGTTCTTTTCAAAACATGACTCTGCCCCCTCGAAACAAGCTGCGGTTTTCGAAAGACAAGTTCCTAGCGAAGTTCTGTTCGAGATAGTGGGAGATCTCGAGACTCTTGAGAGCGATGGTGCTGGCGGAATAAATATTCAGGCAGCAATGGGATTTGATGAAGACAGCGAAAGTGATGAAGATACCCCCAAACGGCCACATGTTGGATCACGCTTCGCTCTCTTAGCTGCTGACAAGGACATCATGAAGGGCGTGCGCCAGCAACGCGCTCAAAAATACGGCCACGAGACGGATGCCGCTGAACCCATGGGGCTCCCTGTTGAGATTTCCCGCAAGTGCAGCCTTACCCACGCAACTACCATCGAGTTCCTGCATCAATTCTGGAACGCATTCCTCTCGGGAGACCCGGACCGCGCTGGTGAGCTACAGTACCTAGCTGAGTCTCTCGGCCGCTCACTGGCACGTATCAATGCCGTCGCAGAAGAAGCCGACAAGGAACGCGAGGAAATCATTCGCAGCCGGAAGAAGGAGATCCGAGACCATTTCCAGCGAACCGGCAAGAAGATCAGATGGCGATCCGATAATGTTGGAGGTGGCAAAGCTGCCGTGATTGCTTTGATGCAACCAACTATGAATGCTTTGGAAAAGGCTCAAGCCGACTACTCAAGGGCTCTCGCAGCAGAAGGGATACAGATATCGACTGAAGCATGATCCTTCTAAGCCCGTTTCTGTGAACGTAATGATCAGCTTAGGGAAGAAAGCATGGCGGATCGATGAAATATAGAAAGGCTTTCATGCAACATTTACCCTGATTTGTCGAGGACTGTCGTAAAGTCATGTTTTTCGTCATTCTACTCATCATTGATATTCTCTACCCAATTTCGACTTGGGCTTCTGTCTCTGCTTCCACCATGATCAAAGATTAGCCTGCAATTGCTTTGAACTAACGACATATTAGTCGTGTCTTTGTGGAGATGCCTCGGCCACTTTCATAGATCTCAGATATTTCGTTGCCATGGATAGCCTCAGAGATGGCCGTGATGTTGCCCATTATCATCGCGGCAACCCGAGTCGGACTATCAGTGTTGAGGGCTAGATAGGTCAGATGAGGCCTGTTTTGCAGTCATCTGAGGGGCTACAGGCTGAACAATCCCCAATAGAGTCTAAGTGACCCATTACGACAGTCATTACTGGGCCACAGGATCGTGGCTCAGTGTCTGGTCATATCGTTCTATAGTTTATTAGTTGTTTTTACCCATGCCAAAACCAAACTCGCCATTCAGTTCAATCCATCATAAGTACCTCTGTGTTGGCCAAGTCTATATGCGAGTGTATTATACAAAGAAAATTTCCTGCCTGACGCCATGATGCATAAAAATGTGAAAGCAAACCCAAGCCCAACATCAACATCAACATCTTCATGGGCCACGACGAATTCTTACCTCCTCAGCATCGGCAAACTTCTTCTCTACGCCGACGCCAAATCCCATTGTCTTCTTTGCACCCTTCTTCTTAGCCCCGTATTCTTCATCAAACTTGCGGATCTGCTTGAGAGACTGCATATCCTCGCTGATACTAGCCGGTATTTGGCGAAGGGCCTTATCGAAGTGGTCCTGGCGCAAAATACGTTTCTCGGGGTATTCGTATGGCTCAGGACCACTGTGGCGTGCAGCAGCTTCATTCTCCTCCTCTACGGCAGCCATGGCGGCAGCGACGCAGGCATTCTTGAGGTCGGAGCCCGAGTAGTAGGGAGTTCGCTTGGCTAGCTCTTCCAATGAGACGGCAGCGTCGAGGGTTTCGCCTTTGAGGAGGATCCTCAGAATGGCAGCACGGTCTACTTGTAGAGGCAGATCGACAAGCAGACGACGCGGCAAGCGGCGGAGAACAGCGTCATCGAGGTCGAACGGACGGTTGGTGGCAACCATGATGAAGGCTTCTGTCTCCTCGAGGCCGTCCCACTCTTTTAGAAACTGGTTGATGTGAGAGCGGTGTGATGCGCGAGCACCGAGCATGCTACGGTTTGCTAGTAAAGAATCGGCCTCGTCAATGAAGACTACACACGGTGAGATCTTCTTGGCCAGCGTGAAGACTGCCCGTATAAGTTTCTCACTCTCCCCTACCCATTTGTCATTTATAGTTGCACCACTGATTTCGAGCATGTTTGCGCCGCTCTCCTTGGCAACTGCCTTTGCGAGCAACGTCTTGCCTGTGCCTGGAGGTCCGTACAGAAGACATCCAGGGATCTTATCTTGGGCGAGTACGCCATAAGAGAAGGCATCAGGTCGTACCAGCGCCAGGGTTGTGAGAAGCTTGAGGGCGGATATGGTTTCCTTGGGGACATGAACATCGTCGAAAGTCGTTCTCAAATTCTGACGATTAATGTGGCCCGATGATATCCGCTTCTCGTACTCGTTCAGTTTCATGGCTGCCCGGCCGCCCGATTGCGAATCTTCATCCTTCTTCTGCGAGTCCTCGCCCTGCGTCTTGCCGTCCTGCTCAGGCTCGTCGAGATATCGCTGCCCAGGCCTCTGCCTTAAAGGACCCATGAGAAGTCGCTCATACACTCCTCCTGGTGCAGCACCTGCGGCCTCCTCCTCGTGGCGTTTTGCGGCGCATGCAATGTTGTACACCTCTGGTAGAGGAAGAACTGATTTCTTGAGCATCTGAGCCCGTGTGTCTGTGGCGTGCATAAAGATCTTCATGTGAGCGTCTGAGAGTTCAAGGGTACATTGGCTACCTAACGATTTTAGCATGCGGTTGATGTTTTGAACATTCTCCACGAAAATGTCTGTGTCCTGAAGAGCAAAATGGCCATTGGAAGTTTGTAAGCCGCCAGATGGTTTAGGTTGCCTCAGGGTGCGAGAAGGATCGATATGTCGAGAAATCACAAAGTCTCCGATTGAGAGGTCTCGAAGCGTGCTTTGATACTCCTCTGAAGGCTGCTCACTCGAGGAAGTTCCCAGAATTGCAACCTTGGAACCTTGTTGCCAGGCTGAATCCACAATATTTCTTAATCTCGTGATGAGCATTGAACCCTCAAGCGTCATACTGAGTTCAATGAAGTCGTGGATATGGATGATGAGAGGCTTCTGGCGCGGGGAGCCTTGCTTGATCTCGGCCGCCTGTATAATTTGATCCAGGACCTTGTCGATCTTGAGGTTCTCCCATTTGCCAAAAGGGTCATAGCCACCCTGCTTGATTTTGGAAAGTTCGTCTTCAAGCGAGCCCGAGGCTGCGCGAATGTTAATCACGCCCGTGTCGGGGTCGTTGTCCTCCTCCTCGTGCCGTGTCACCACATCGGGATCCTTGTAGAGCTTTCCATTCATCTCTGCAGCACGGAATCCCATGTTCGCGAGTGAACCTCGCGAATAAGCCCAGTCCTGGTCTAGATAGTCTCCTACTATGACGGATAAATCTTGGGCGTTCAATTTAACCAGATCGGCATCGTTGAAGTAGGCGACATGTTCTGCGACAGCCTCTGATATGGCTTGTCCACTATAGCCAGACATGGACAATAAGATAATCTGACGCTTGAGGTTTTTGGACTCAGAGTCAGGAGGGGGTGGTGTCGTTAATTCTCGGCGCAGAGCAGATCGAATAGAGGAGAATGTGAGAATAGGTAGGTCGGCGATGGCTTGGGCTAGGGAGTGGTCAAGTCTCCAGTCATAGTCGAGAATGCTATCGAGGCCTGTCTGAACTGAAAGAAACTGGTCGCGAAACTCTTGGGCATGTCGGTCAAAATCCTTATAGTAGTGCCACCACCAGAATGGCTTTGAAGTGTATATATATTCCGCGTGTCGGGCAGGATAGAGCGAATCAGCCAGATGCCATGCTGAATCGAGCAGCATGTCGTGGGCGCGTGTCAGGCTCGTCAACTTATGTACGAGCTCCTCTTTGAGGCAATTGGCATCAAGAGCAACAACAGCTTTGACACGATCAGCAACTTTCTCGAGCATGGCAGAGAATGTCGCATCGAAGTAATCTTCCAGGGCTCTGTTGGATTCCATTGTTCGAGTCTTGTTATCAGCGACCTGGGGATCGACAAAGATAGAGGACGTCTTTGGTTGTTTGGCATCTTCAGCGAGGGCGATTGGGAGACGTGGTCTTCTCCAGGCATGGTGAAGAGTGACGTTGTCGTCGAGGAACGTTTGTGGTAGTTTGACGGGGGGTAGCGCAGGGGCGGCATGTTTGCGAGCTATTCTGTTTTTCACAGAGGTCGAAGTCCGAACTCGTGAACGACCTGGTGCGGTCTCGGTTCCGTTCTGAGGCTGCACATCTTCTTCCTCTACAGCTGCCGGCTGCCCTGGTGGTTTGTCACCATTGTTTGCGCCTGCGCCTGTATCTCTCCAGGTTGACGATGTCTGAAAAGATCGATAGCGTATTCGAGATCGGGCTTGTAATCTTGCGGCGACGATAGCAGGATTGAGCAGGGCACGGAGCCCTGTCGATGGCATCCGTTCGACTTTCTCGTCGGCCGGGACCGACAGGAGAGAGATTGGGAGACTATGGCGAAGCCTTTGAAGCTCAAGTCGCAAGGCTGTGTCTGAGCTATGAGCTAACTTAGTTATGACTATGAGCCATGAGCCATGAGCCCTGTCATGTCTTGCTTAACAATTTCCCCAAAAGTTTCGACAAAACCGGGGCCGGATTTTTTGAGTCGGCCGAATCCCGATCGAATTTCGGGTCTGGTTTGATCAGTTGACAACTGTGACTTCTACAAGATAAGAATGGAAAATATAACAAGTTCTATGACCTAGGTTACATAGAGAACACCTCTGTCACCTGTATAACGTCTTGGAAGTCTGTTGAAGAAAAAGGCTTGGGGGATTTCCTGTTGGCGTAGGGTAGGTAGCTAACACAGTCAAAGGATCAACAGATACGTGTGTGTAGGTGCCAAAGCACGTATGATAAACCCGATTTTGCTCCTCGTGTATACAATTCACTATCCTGACACTGATCAAGTACACAATTTCGGGGATATTATTGAGGCTTTGCTTGGTCGATGACTCCAAATTCTGCTATCATCTCTAGTTTGGTTCCCCCCTCTCAATTTACCACTGGGCTTACGAGAATTTCATAAACGACGGTCCAGCTTGACCAGGTTCCTCAATAAGGGAAACATCGGCTGTATATATCGACATTGCAGAAACCGGCGAGTAAACGTCCTTTAAACATATTCTTTAAATATTCACTATTGTCGGGACTCTGCAAGACATGATATAAGAAACCACCTCTATCCGGGAATGAGTTTTCAATAATATAATGATACAGCAATTCCACTTTGGAATGTTTTGCATCTTGGAGAAGAGTCAAACTATGCAAAGCCAGGATACCCATTACTACAGTATGCTCCCTCTTCCTATGGACAGATATTTAGGCTGCTGGCTGATGAGGAGTAAGACGGGCTCTGCAGATTGCCGACTTTGGTAGTGGGCGTCCTCTTCGTTTTCAAAGATTGTGCCTCGTGTCGAACTACGCAATAACTATGGGAGGGGATATTGCCTGATGCATTTTTGAATGCCATGTAAGTGTGTAAACTTGATGCTGGGCTTTTTCGAGTCAAGCAACATGTTGACTGTAGATCATAAACCCACTTACAAGGAAGACTCAACAGCCTTGGAACACCTTGGACGACATTGGATTACAAGGCCTGTCTTCACTTACTAAGTTAATTGGTAGTCTAGCCCCTCTACCCGAATCCTACAGTATCTACAGATCTTATCGTCATCATAGACTAGAGTCGTCATCCAGTCACAACTGCAATGGAACTAACTTGGAGTGCTGCTAAGCCTTGTTTGGTTCTGAGACCTGAGACGCACGTACGCGGGGTTTCCACTGTCTGTTGGTGGGCAACTCATCTCATTCAACCTAACGTTAGCATGAAACTTAACTCAACTCACTCTGGTCATCTCATACATAAATCCGTTCTATTTCGTTCTGTCCGTGATAGCCATGTTATAGTCTTAAACAGCCATGGACAACTCTCAGACCTCATCAGAGCAACCCCAGTCGGAAAGTCCAGAAGAATCGCCGCCTAATTACGATAACAATAAGCCCTACCATTCTAAACGACCTCACAAGAAGTCGCGAACTGGATGTCGCAATTGTAAAGCTCGCAAGGTGAAATGCGACGAGGCTCGCCCTGTCTGCCGATCATGCAGGTTGCGCAAGGCTGATTGCGTGTATCCTACTCCCGCAGCCTCAACTGCTCCCTCTGCAAATAGCAGCATCACCACAAATTCTCCTCAACGACCACTAGAACCTCTATCCGCTCCTCAGAATGCTCCTTCGCCAGACGTCGTCTCTGTCTCTTCTGGTGATGAGCCTACGGAAGAGTTTGGGCCGTTGACCGTCTCGCCCGTGTTCCGCCACGGCCAAATGGACGTGACAGATATGAAGCTCCTTTGGTTCTACACTAGTTCAACGTGTACCTCTTTCTCTGTGGACCAGGGACCCGCGAACCCCATCAACGAGGTCCTAAGAAACAGAATGGTTCAGGTTGCATTTGAGAACCCGTTTCTCATGGATTCGTTATTTGGTCTCGCAAGTCTTCACATGCAGAGTCTTGAGTTGAGCCATGACCCTGCACGTGCTCTCACCTATCGCGCCCGTTCCTTTGAGGGATATCGCTTGGCTGTGGAAAAAGCACAGCCGGAGACGTTCCCGGCGTTATTGGCCAATTCTCTATTGCTCACTGCTCTATCATCCCAAAACTTCCGCGATGAGGATGGTAAAAAGCTTTACTTGATCGATTGGATGATTGTCTGGAGGGGAATCGGCCTCGTCATTGACCTCATGGGTGTTGAGAAACTCATTGACTCAGGCCTCTACTGTTTGTTTAACAGACCTTCTGTCGACGTTGAGCAGGCCACAAACCACATTCCTGCTTGCCTCGTCTCCATGCTCAACTCCATCGAACCCACTGATCCAGACTTTCTCAACGTGGAAACCTACTACGAGACACTTCAATTCCTCGGCTCTTTATATCAGAACCTACACGACGGTTTCGGGCCCATCATGATGCTGCGGATCATCACCTGGTTCACCTTTGTGCCCCGGAATTTCGTTCAGCTCGCACGCGAATTGCGCCCTCGGGCTCTCATCATTCTCGCGTACTATGCAGCTTTTCTTAAGTTCCCGTCTGATGTCTGGTGGATAAAGAACGTCGGAAATCGTTCACTGCGAGATCTTTGCGAGCACATCGGCCCAGAGTGGCAACAATATCTTCTCGTCCCGCACATGGCACGCCTCGTTGAAGGCGAGCTCGAGCTTGGAAGAGTCTTGTTCGAAGATCCAAATTGGTCACCGCAAAAGCCCAACAGCCTACGATTAGACCCAACGGCATCTGTCACCCTTGTTGATGAGAAAGGACGACGTGTTGAGTGGATACCTGCTGAGAAGAAGCTTGTGCTCATGGATTCAAGAGGCCAAGTTATAACCAAGGGAGAGGCTATTGAGAAATGGAGGACTGACATAAACTCTACCTTTACATTCGACCCATGACTGAACGCGTTCAATGGTGGCCAATTTAATAAAATTTATGATGCAGGGAGTCAGGAAACGAAAGAATGTTTGGGAACGGTTCATTGGATACCCGTGAGACTTGAAGGTCTCCCCTTTAGCAAAAATAGAGTCATATTTATGTATAACTAGGAACCTTCCACTTCTGCTACAAACTCATCATGAGGTACCAAGATATCATGCTGGGAGTCATCACTCAAGGTCATGGAAAAGAACGCCGAGGAGGAATTCCTTTCACGGATGTTGAGTAAACAAAATGAAATAGGCCAACTGTGACATCGACTGGAGATTGGTGGATATTAAGTATAGTCAGGTAGGCATGAGGTCTACGGGAAGAATGGAAACTTTGGACCTTGATCCTAAATGATGAAAAAACTTAGGTAACTTTATTCAAGCTTAGGATATCTTCACATAAGTCTAGTATGATACCTAATAAAAGCTGATATTTTCTCACACCCTGAGGGCGTTCATCACATCACGGGCAAGTCGAAATGGTTCACATTTGGTAAAAAAGAAAGCTTGATATGGCTACAAGAGGAATTTTGTTGATTTCTTAGTACACAGCTCACAAAAGAGACTCGGTGGAGCTTATGAGAAACCTCCCGGGACCTTTGTTCCTCTTCTCTATACACAGGTCCTTTATTTCTCTCCTCCCGTCTCCCGCGGCATTAACTTCAATACTTAAACCCCTTACTGACCCTCAAGCTCAGCAAGAATCTTCTCACCCTTGGCCTTGGCGGAGGCGAAGTCACCAACCATGTAGAAGGCACCCTCAGGAAGGTTGTCACCTTCACCGTTAAGGATGGCCTTGAAGGAGTTGATGGTCTCCTTAAGGTCAACGAGCTTACCCTCGATACCAGTGAAAACCTGGGCGACAGTGAAAGGCTGGCTCAGGAAACGCTGGATCTTACGGGCACGCTCGACAGTAAGCTTGTCGGCCTCAGACAACTCATCCATACCCAGAATGGCAATAATATCCTGAAGAGACTTGTACTCCTGGAGGATCTGCTGGACACGGGTGGCGACGTCGTAGTGCTCTTGACCAACAACTCGGGGATCCAACATACGGGACTTAGAATCGAGAGGGTCGACAGCGGGGTAGATACCCAACTCAGAGATACCACGAGACAAGACAGTGGTGGCGTCCAAATGGGCGAAAGTGGTGGCAGGGGCAGGATCAGTCAAATCGTCAGCAGGGACGTAGACAGCCTGGACTGAGGTAATGGAGCCCTTGGTGGTAGTGGTAATACGCTCCTGCATACCACCCATGTCGACGGCCAGGGTGGGCTGGTAACCGACGGCAGAGGGAATACGACCAAGAAGGGCAGACACCTCGGAACCGGCCTGAGTGAATCGGAAAATGTTGTCAATGAAAAGCAGCACGTCCTGACCCTCTTCATCACGGAAATATTCAGCCACCGTCAAACTGGCGAGATATTGCATTAGCTGGCGTCCAACAAGAGTCGTAAACAAAACATCGTGGTGTAGTATGAGTATCAGTATATGTACGTGTATGTATGTGTGGGGGGTGGGGCTGGTGTTGAGGCGTTGTGGCAGGAAGGGAAGGCACTATCTATCAACTTACCCGGTAAGGGCGACACGGGCGCGAGCTCCAGGGGGCTCGTTCATCTGACCGAAGACCAGGGCGACCTTGGACTCGCCATCAAGCTGAATGACGGAAGTCTCCTGCATTTCGTGGTACAAATCGTTACCCTCACGGGTTCGCTCACCGACACCGGTGAAGACGGAGTAACCACCGTGGGCCTTGGCGATGTTGTTGATGAGCTCCTGAATGAACACAGTCTTGCCGACACCAGCGCCACCGAACAAACCAATCTTTCCACCACGGGCGTAGGGAGCAAGAAGATCGACGACCTTGATACCAGTGACAAGAACCTCAGCAGAGGTGGACTGCTCGACGAACTCGGGGGCTTCGGTGTGGATAGGAAGGCGCTTGTCAGTCTTGATGGGACCACGCTCGTCGATGGGGTCACCAGTGACGTTCATGATACGACCAAGAGTGGCGGGTCCGACAGGAATGGTGATGGGAGCACCGGTGTCCTGGGCGGAAGCACCTCGGACGAGACCCTCAGTACCTGCAAAAATGTGTTAGGGGCTGAAGTATGAGAAATTTCGAAGCGATCATAACGTACCGTCCATAGCAATGCAACGGACGACGTTCTCTCCCAAATGTTGCTTGAGGATGTTAGAATTGACCAGTCATACAAGGCAATTGGACGTGAACATACGGAAACCTCGAGAACGAGCTTCTGGCCATTGTTCTCAGTCTCAAGAGAGTTGAGAATGGCGGGGAGCTTCTGAGTATCGAACTTGACTGCAAAAACGTCAGTATTGTTTTCGTCGTCTTGTACCAGGCTCGCCGAGAGCCTATGATAGATGATTGACTAACCGTCGACGACGGCACCGATGACCTGCGAACAGTCGGGTTAGCGCGGAGTTCTTGTGCGGTCGGTATTGCCCGGGCGACCGGAATTGACTGAGGAGCGGCTCGTTCTCACCTGGTGAATCTTGCCGGTGCCGACGCTGGCAGTGCTCGCCCATCGGCTGGAGATGGGGAGTCGGAGAGATGAAGGTCGGAGGGCACGTCGAGGGACGACGGCCGGGCGAGCCGCGCGGGCGAAGGAGGAAATGCCGCTGCCGAGGGAAAAACACAAGGGTCAGCTCAATTGGGCTTCAATTGGGAGGGAAACGTCATCGAAAAATCTTCGACATTCGTTCTTGCGATTGTTACTCACCTCTTGAACATCTTGCCAGATGACAAAGAGCGATCAGAGATGGGAGTGGAGAGAGGTTGGTTGAAGCTGAGGGAGAACTTTTACGGGAGGTGAGCAGTTTTGCTCGGGAGGACGACTTGGTCGGTTAGAGCTTTCGCAGAGTGTCACGTGGAACGCTAGCCCGAAATTACCTCTGGCCCCGCCCCGCCGGGGAAAGCTGCGATGCCGGCAATTTCCCGGGATGAACATGACGGGATTATTCGCAGAGACGCTCCCACCTCGTCCCTCGGGGAGCAAGAAAAGACCGTACCTTGATATAAGGTGTTAAAATAAAGTCAGTAAAGGATATCCTAAAATTGTGCTAAGTTACCTAAGACTTTTAATTATTTAGGATTAATATACTACCTAGGTTTTCTTTCCTCCCCTGTCTTGTGAAAAGAGCCAGGCATTTCGGTAGACATGTAAACAGCGACAAGGGGGAGAAGCTGAGAGATGCCTTACATATAGTCGTCACTGAGTCCTTATTCCTTAGGCCTGCAGGCAAAACTAAGTGGCTTTGTTTTCATCTTCAACTTAATCATGGGGACGATCCATTCTTCCTTACATGGAAAGGTGAATGACTGAGCATCGATCCACACCCGAAGTCGAATCTTTAGCCAGTCTTCTCATCCTTAGCTCTATGCGGAGAATTGACTCAATTGTTGAGGTTGAAGGCATCGGTGATCTCGTAGTCAGGTAGGGAACCCTGGATGCCATATTGAGAGGGAACATACAAGACAGAGCGGGGAAAGTAGCATTAACCTGGTTTGGTTTACTCCGTACATACATGTCTGCTGCTGAGTTCAATGAGATGGTGGTGAAATCTCAAGATGCATTGGCTGATCAGAAAACCACGGAAGTACGGATACTGCATAACAAATAAATACCGTGCTCAGTGGAGATAACGAGCGTAGCCTGATCAAGTCGAAGTGTTGAGCGCTATATCGATTCACATCTCCATTACAATATCATGATTTCAATCATTACCAGCGTCATCCACGTTCTTTTCCACATGAGATGCTGTCAATTCAAGGCTTTTCTGGGGCAACAAGACCAGTCAGGGATCCCCATCTTGCATCCCATCTTCTTCCCTCAGGTGTTTGACCCTATTGGTCTGGCTGTTAGCTATGGTCCTGGCTCTAACCAATGATAACGGGCAATTGCGAGCTGCAAGTTTTAGGTGGCCCATTTAAATTTTGGCTGAGATTTGCCAATTGTTCCATTACCATACTCCTCCGTACGTACAGAGTACAACTTTTTCCCTTACCTACCCTTGGCTGTTCAGGCCGTCCCCCATTAACCGACCCCGGTTCAAACCTACAGTATTGGATCTCAACCTGACGACATCCAGATTAGCTTCGGCAACCGGGTTTCAAATAACACTTATACCCATTCATTCCTTGCGCTTGGAAAAAAAAGGTAATGGTCCAGACACTGGAGTTGACTTCGACTTCAACAATTGAGCCAATTCCACGTATACTTTGAGGCTATCGCAGGATAAGTCTTTTGCAGCTCCCTTTAGGAATTGATGCCCCATTTTATTATGTAGCTCCATCATCAATTCGGGGCCAACTGATTGTAGTGTATCCATATGGTAGGCATTCCAATTCCTCTTTGTTTGGTGATTTACTTATTTTGCGATTGGCTGTGATTCGAGCCTGGTACTGCACGGCACTGGCTGCGAGAGCATTTCACTGCCACCTTGATTCAATGTGATAATGTAATATGTTGATCGGTCCTTGTGTCGTATAAATGATGGCCTTTCGTTTTGAAATCTTGATCTTCATTCTTTACTCTTTAAGCATTACAAAAACTTCGATATGTGCCCTTATATTTCGCCGCGCGATATCTAGCTACGTGCTATGTAGTCAACAAGCGTGATTCCAGTACTCGCAGTGCCTTGCTATCGTTTGCGCAGTATGCAGATGATTTCCCCCCTCCCCCCATCCTAAGAGTCTCCCAGCGGTTGAGATGGCAAAGTATGTCATTTTCGCCGCTCGAAATGACAATACACTGACTTTATTATGCAGGACCGCCGTCAATAAAAAGGCGAATTGCCAGCCCTGCAACGCCAAAGGAGGTAACTGGCGGCAGGGTCACCAAGCCAAAGGAAAAGGGGACGCTTAAGGGGAAGAAGAGCAAGTCAAAGGACGACGAGTGAGTTCGCCCTTTGTTTTATTGTTTTGTACTGCTAATCTCAACTTACCCAGTCCTCGGGGAGCAGGAAAGCATCGGACCTTGATATAGAATGTCAAAATACCTAAACTCAGCAAAGGGTATCCTAAACCTGTCCTAAACTGATTCTAAACTTAGATCTACATAGCTACCTCAGTCTCTTTATCACTTGGGATCGAGGTCCCAAGTTTTCTTCCCTCCCCTAGGTACCTCACCTTGCCTAGTAGAGACCTGAAGCCTGAAGAGCGCATTCCTCCTTGCCTCCTGTGCTTGAACAGTCCTACAGCTGGCAAGAGTACATAACGGCGAATTGACCCAGACTAGAACCGCTACGTGCGGTGTGGCAGGGGTGACTCGTGCCAGCCGATGTGTGTTAAAGATACCTTACTGTTCTACACTTCGTTTTGCTAATTTGCATTGCCTTTACTAGTCCTCCCGCTACAATGCAAAGTTTCGCTCTTCTTCACCTATCAACACGCCCATCCGACCGTCGATGATGAGGATGATGAGGATAGCTCGGTTAATATTTTACGCTACAAATTGGTATTTTAAGCCTTGCCAATTAATTCGGCACTTTAGAGGATATCGGAAAGGAGAAGAACCGCCGTATTGCTACCAAGACTAGGTATTCTGAAAGGTATCTCCCGAGGATATTTCCCTGCTACTGGAGATACTCGAGGAGAAGAAAGCGCTGAACCGCCGGCAAGAGTGTTATGAATGGCTCTTGTGAGATGTAATTGATTGGGAGGTAGTAAATGCCCCTGTGCTACCTAAGGCACCTTATGATGGTGCCAACTTAAGGGGGTAACAAAGACCTTTATCCTCAGTGATGAAAATACTAAGGGAAGTTTAGTATCTTCTAATAGAACTTTAGGCCAGTTGAATCTGGCACCCTAATTCAACATGAGAAGTCTGATTTACCCCTGATGAGTACTAATTCAGTCCTGATTTGAGTTACAAAACCTAGAATTGAGTTTTAAAATCAATAGTTCAACAGCATCTCTGGGTTTATTTGCTGTAAGATCAATGATCAATGCCTTGCGACTGGTAAAAAAAGTTACTCAGGACACTGAAATTGCTGTTCTTGATGACTTTTATTATCTCAGATGTTATAATATATCTGCAAAACAAAACAAACCACCGACACATCAACGGTCTCAACCAATAACGGCGCACTTTGTAACAGTCCCCGCCCAATGAAGGAATCACTCTCGCCGGATACTTCTTGCAGCTTCATAACGGCCCCCGTTTCCATCTCTTCTTATCTTCCATACTCAGGACTACTGAGAAATTGTGGACTCAAGAGCCAGGACCTGCAAGATCATGTTAAGAAACGCAAACAGTCATTTGAAAACCGAGTTCACTTACCAAAGCAGTTCGGCAGGGAATATAGATATGAGTCCAGTTCTTCCTGTTGTTCCATTCCATAGGGGTAGTGAAGAATCGGGTGTTCTCATCAACACGGTTGTGACCACCAACATCCTTGCTATCTGTGTTGAGAACGACACGGTAAGTTCCTGCGACTTCGATTCCGATACGGTAGTCGCTGAAGCTGTTGGTTGGATGGAAGTTAAAGATAAAGACCAGACCGCCGCGTTCAAACACAATAACTTTGTCACCTTCATGTTTCAATGAGATATACGCCTGCGGCGCATGGAGCCAACCATATTTGGCCTCAGCCTTGTTCATCAAGCGGTCAAAGTGATCAAGGAACTTGTATCGGAGCAAGGGATCATCCGTGAGGTTGAGCTGTCGTCGAGCATACCAGAATGAGTTGTTGTTGCCCTCACGTGGGAAGTCGAGCCACTCAGGGTGACCAAATTCGTTACCCTCAAAGTTCAGATATCCCTCTCCGCCTAGGCCATGTGTCACAAGCCGAATCATCTTGTGGAGCGCCATACCGCGATCAATGACAGGAGTCAGGGGCGACAGAGTAGACATGTTGGTGTACATTTCAGCGTCACATAGATGCATCATGAGAGTTTTGTCACCAACAAGCCTGTGCATGTTAGTGGCTGAAAGTGAAACGAGTCAAAGGAGCATCAACTTACGCCTGGTCGTGGCTTTCAGCATAGGCGATAGTCTTCTCGCCGTGTCGACGGTTGGTAAGCGTATGGCAGATGTTGCCAATGTCCCATTCATCATCCTTGAGTTCCTTCAAAATCTTGATCCACATATCAGGAATGGCCATGGCAAGGCGGTAGTCGAATCCGACGCCACCAAGAGAAAGTGGCAGGCAAAGTGCCGGCATACCAGACACATCCTCAGCAATGGTAATGACCTCTGGGTAGAGTTCATGCAGCATTTCATTTGCAAGCATCATATAGACAACAGCCTCCTCATCAACATCTGCGCCGAAGTACTCATGATAACCACCAGAAAAGCCCCTGTTGATATTAGCACAATAGGTCAACCAGACTGTGATAGTGTCACTTACGTGCCCATGCCATGATGAACATATAGCATGCTGGTAACTCCGTCAAATCGGAAACCGTCGAACTGGTACTCGTCCATCCAAAAACGTAAGTTGCTCAGCAAGAACCGCATCACCTCATGGTGGCCGTAGTTGAAAAGCCGGCTGTCCCATTGATCGTGTCGGCCCTTGCCGCCACCATGGAAGTAATGGTGATCGGTGCCATCAAACTCGTTGATGCCATCAAGCACGTTCTTGGACGCATGGCTGTGAACAACATCGAGTAGCATGGTAATTCCGAGGCCGTGAGCGGTATCAATGAGCTCCTTGAGGTCCTCGGGAGTACCGTATCGGCTGCTAGCAGCGAAGAAGTTATTGATTTGATAGCCAAAGCTGGCATAGTACGCATGTTCCATCACAGCCATGAGTTGAATCACATTGTAACCTAGGTTCTTAATTCGTGGAAGCATGTTCTTGGTAAACTCCTTGTAAGTCGCAACCCGCTGGTCAGGGCTGGAGATTCCGACATGCGCCTCGTACACACGAACACTTGCAGGCTTCTTGGGCCGTGCATTTTTGAACTTGTATGTCTCGGAGGCTGGAGGGTTCCAGAAGTGAGCATCGTATGCGGGAGACACAGACAAATCCTGTGTCACGTACTTGATCCAAGCTGGAAGTCGGTCGACATGCTCGCCATTGGGCAAGTTGAGCGAGATCTAGCGAGACATATCAGAGGCTATGTCTTATAGTTGTGTCTGGATTGTAACATACCTTGACTTTGGAAAGATGAGGAATGGCAGGCTGTCCATCTTGGGCAGGAATTGTAATTTCAAAGACGCCAAAATCGTTCTTGGTCATGGTATGAGCATTGCGGTCCCAGTTATCTGAGGCATATGGTGTAAGCACATTGGGTACACGATCGAGTTGGGAGACGTACTAAAGTCGCCGATGAGGAACGCGGCAGTGGCATTGGGCGCCCATTCGCGGTAGACAATATTGTTATTAGCATCGACGTTGAAGCCAAATTTCTCAGCGCCCTATAGACAACAAGCATCAGTAACGCGACTCGCCGCATGGGAAGCTGGAAGCCTACCCTGCTGAACTTCTCAAGGCCACCTTCGGTGTCGTTGATGGTCTTGATCCAATCTTGGGTTTTAGAAAAGCGCCTTCTGAGGGCTTCGCTGAAGGGCTCCAGCCAAGGATCGAGCTTCACAACACCTAGAGTACATTGTGAGCGTGGTGTTCTTGGATATCAGATCATCACATGTCAGGCCATGCGTAGACTTACCTGTACCGTCGTTGGGAATGTCACCCGCAGCACCGCCAGAGTGATTGGGGTCCAAGGAATTGGACGAGTTTTCAGCAATTGCGGCCATTTTTCGAAAATGAAATGAAAATACGACACGGTTGTAGAAGGGAGGTAGGTCTCAAGGTGGGCGGGGTAGTCGGGATATTTGGTGTTGCAAGCTTCAGACAATTGTTGAGCTTCAAGTGAGACACAATTGAGGGAGATGAAGAAACGACACAGAAGCACAAAGGATCTTGAAGCAACTTCCCAGAAGAAAAGAGGCTTGAAAATTAAGATGAAGAGTCAGAAAATTGTGGCAACAGAAGTAGAACTGCAATATCAGAGACCTTGCAACCTCCTATCTAGCTCATTCGCCTAAGGTAAGGTAACCTACCTCTCAGTTTCAGTTCGGTTGCCCACCCACTCAGAGCTTTATCGATAAGTTGGGATGACGTCGCGAATGGTGAATTTCTCTCAACGGCTACGGTACGTATCTGTACGCTGTCCCTTAAATGGAAGGCATTTTCAGTCTATGTGCCTGCAACGCCCAACATGTGGTTGAGAGGGTGACATTGGACCCAACAGAGAGCCTCGCAATATCGCCACTTCCTGTAAAAGATCCTTCTGATGTTGCGCGAGAATCACGGTGCAGTTCGAACGGGTCCCATCAAATTCATGGAGCAAATAGTTAGGTACGTAACTACCAACCTACCTTGGTAGTCTAGGGGAGGAAAGAAAACTCAGTACCTTAACCCTAACTGATAAAAATACTTAGGTAAATTTAGCCTAAATTTAGTACTCTATTTACTAAGTTTATTTCGACACTGTACATCAAGGTTCGGTGTTTTCTTGCTCCCTGAGGGTAGTCTGCGCTTTGGGGGGAGGCCGGGGGCTAGTATCAGATCCCCCATGTCGGCCCGGCTTGTTTAGCGGGGACGCCGCTGCAGTCTAGGCCTGTCAGTGGCTGCAACTCGCTATCAGCTCCTGCGCGCAATGCCTTGACGGTTGGTCTGGGCTCTAAGGTGTCTGGGCTCTAAGGTGCCCAGCAGCCTAGCAGCCTACCTTAGGTACACACTTACCTAGGTAGGTAGCCATCCGACCCCCCCGATAGCGGACGCTGTTGGCGGAAGGACCCCGTCCCGGAGCTGGAGGTCAGACAAAGCGCAAATCGCTAAGGTACCTAGGTATCATATAATCCTCAATTCCGTAACTACCCCAGGTTCAATCATAGAAGCATCGCCTCCCTACGCCAGTCCTATAACCAATCTCGCCGTGACTCTTTATTTCCATGCTATTGAATCGATAGGCTCTATCGTCGGCCTTGCTCTCGCACGACCGCATTAAGCTGTAACGGGTCCCCGCATCCCGTCATCGTCGGCCTTGCTCTCGCACGACCGCATTAAGCTGTAACGGGTCCCCGCATCCCGTCATCGTCGGCCCAGATATACTACAACTCAGTCGACTGTCGCCTGATCCTCCGCTCTGTATCATCCTTCAATATTATGCAAACTGAATATATATCACAATGTTGCCCTTCGTAAGGGCACTACCTGCCGCTCGTTGCTGTCTTTGCCATCTCTCACGCTGTGCCACACGGCCGGTACCTACTACGACACGTTGCCTATCCTCTTACAATACTCGATTACGACAACAGTACCGCCGTATCTCAGGCTCCTCTATAGCTTCACGACGCAACAACGACTTTAATTCAGGCTTCAGCAGCAGCTATGACCCATCAGTCGATGCAGGGCGTGGCCCCATGTTCAACAAGACCAATTTCGGCGTACCGCAGTTCTACCCACGCGATCTCAAGAAAAGAGTGGACGACTACGTCGTTGGCCAGGACCGGGCTAAGAAGACAATATGCGCAACCATCTTCAACCACTACCAGAATCTACGGCGAAGACACCAACATGAGCACGAAGACCGGAACAGGCGGGATAAGGTAATGCGCCAGAGGTTTGCGAGAGACAGAGAACTGCATCAGAAACGTCGTGAGATGCACCCTGTCGAAGGTCAGCGTGTACATGGTTCTATACCCGAGCGCTACGCTGCTGATACTCTTAAAGATGAGTTCCCGGGCCACAATGAGTCAGTCCGTGCACTTCACGATAACCACGAATTCGATGACGACCCAATGGACCATCTCTACGTTGCAGAGGATATAACAGCCCCCGACCACGTCAAGATAGACAAGAGTAACCTCCTTCTGGTCGGTCCCACGGGTGTTGGCAAGACTTACATACTAGAGTCTGTTACTTCTATCAACTGTTAAAACTATCATACTGACAGAACTTAGAACGCTGAGCAAAAAGATAAACGTACCCTTCTCTATCTGTGACTGCAACTCCTTCACTCAGGCTGGATACATAGGACAGGACGTTGAGACCTGCATTGAGCGGCTCCTTATCGAAGCCAACTATGACATTAAGGCAACAGAGCACGGTATTGTTGTCTTAGATGAATTCGACAAGATTGCAAGACGCGAAACGACTACTGGTCGGGATGTTGGGGGAGAGGGTGTTCAGCAGGCGCTGTTGAAGCTCGTTGAAGGAACAAAAGTCACCATCAATGTCAAGGACAACCGCTCATCCCGATCTACGCCACCTATCACGACGAACTATAGCGCATCTGGGCCATCTTCCTCGACTCCGCAGGCGGCTCCTCCAGGCGGCAAGGTTGACCAGTATACTATCGACACTACTAACATCCTCTTTGTATTTTGCGGCGCCTTTGTCGGGCTAGACAAGGCGGTCCTGAAGAGGGTTGCAAGACCGACGATGGGGTTCGGCGGAGAGCTTAGAGGGCGTTCCTCTATGTCTGGCAATAAGCAAACTCTGCCGGCAGAAAGATATACGCATTTGCCTCACCACAACCCTCAATCAGCTTCATCGTTCACGCCGTTAGATCTTACCACTCCTGCTGATCTACAAAGCTTCGGTTTTATTCCCGAGTTGATAGGGCGTCTGCACAATATCTGCGCTCTTAGCCCGCTTTCTAAAGAAGATCTTTTACGTATTCTGACTGAACCCAAAAACAGTCTTGTTGCTCAGTATACTGCTCTTTTCGAGACGTACCCTTCGCGCTTGTTCTTCACAGAAAAATCATTATATGCTATCGCGGAGCGAGCTGCTGTTTCAGAAACAGGGGCCCGAGGTCTCAAAATGGAGATGGAGCGTGTCCTAGCAGAGCCCATGTTTGATGCTCCAATGCCCTATGTGCTCATCACCGAGGCATGCGTAAAGGGAACGGAGAAGGCAGGATACTGGGGTAAGGACGGCCGGTTTGAGGTCGACAGAAGAATGCAGGCAGAAGAGACAGCCAAAAGGGAACCCGAGAACACATTCGAAAAGTATCGAGAAGCAGGACAGAGCGGTGGCTAACTTCACTATTATTTATTGGACGAGGCCCTCAAGGAGCAAAAGGTATCCCAAGTCTATACTAAATTTATCCTAAACTTATCCTAAACTTATCCTAACCTAATGTCAAGTTACCCAAGTCTTTTTATTACTTATGATTAAGGTCTTAAGTTTTCTTTCCTCCTTTAGGAGGCTTATTGGAGCAATTACTATTTTGATTAACTGGATTTAATGTCGACAGAATGGTCAGGAAAAGCTTCGGGTTATGCCCCCACAGAGATAGGCAAGCGAACAAATTCAATCAAACAGATGACTCGACTCGGGTTTCGTTGTTGTAGTACAGTATTTACACCAAGAGGACTTGATATCTCTGGAGCGACCGCGAAACCTCCGGTCATGTCCATGCGCACCAGAGGCCCTTTACACATCAATACGTCTCCGTAGAGTCACTCCAGCTTCTATCACAAAGGAAACGATGTTGTGTATTGAATTTAGTTACCCTTGGGGGGTGACTGGACCATACCCTTGCCAGCATAACCAGGAGAGGTGATACCAGTGAAAGGATCGGATTTTTGGTTCTAAAGGTTCTGGTTAGCCGGGCGACCAGAGGCGATGTAGACAAGATGGAACATACCTTGAGGAACTCGTTGGTCTCCTCCTGGTACTCCTGGGTCATGGTGTAGGGAGCGGGCTTGGCGAAAGCACGGATAGTACCGAAGAGAGCGACACTGGCGGCGAGACCAATGAAGACACCCCAGGCGACGCGGGCACCGGTTCCAGGGGGGTCGACAGCGCGGGGACCGTGAGGACCGAATGCAATCCAGTAAGCTATTGAGAGAGTTTGAGTTAGTTTTATAGTTATGACGCAGTTATACATGGTGATGCAGGGAATGGGCCGTTGATGTAACGGGCGAAGCTATATCGAGGCCCCGTCTACCAATCAGAAAGACGAATTGGGTGCTTGGGTTCTACATGATGCAATTGAGGCTCGTAGAGGGTCCAATGCAAGGCTGAAGCTGTGCAATTGAGGTGTTGCCGAGTGAATCATCAATGACCGGCAAGGCTGAAGCATATATTGCGATGTGTTGTGGTGGTTGTGACCCAATATCTCGGCTACACGTGCGGGATGGAGGTATTTTCGCAGTAGAGGAGAGTTTGTGACGCACCAGCTTTCTTCTCCTGAAGGGTCAGCTCGGTCCAGTTGGACTGCATGCGATCACGCAGAGCCATCCAGAGCTCGGCCTGCTCTTGGAGAGGCATGCCCTCCCATCGCTTCTCGATGTTGGCGAGGGTCGGGTTAGAGATGGCGTGAGTCGAGGCAGCTCGGTAGGCCAGGGCGGGAGTGCTGCGCACCAGGCTCTTGCGCAGCAGGTTGGAGGCTGATGTGCGCAGCATCGTGAACGGTTTATGTTAGGTAGTCGGCGATGACGAGACGAGCGGGAGAGAAGCTCAATTGGTGCGCTCGAGAGCGTGGAGTGCGAGTGCGAGTTCGAGAGGTTTCGTGGAGAAGAAGGCGAGTTATTCGGGGAATGTCAGAATTAGCAAGACGGGAGCAATCATACGATGGGTCCCTCTTGCCTCGGGCTTGGATTGGTGCATCTCTTGATCACGTGATCTACTCTTTTCCTTGTTGCCGGTTTTGCACGAACTTGATGAAATCGCCTTGCCCATGATTGGCCAAAGCTTCCAAGACACTGAACCCAATGGCATGGATCAGATGTCATGAATTAATTGGACTCGATATTGACAAGTACCCAAGTATGTATGAAATTTGTCGAGATGAAACAGGTTCAGGTTTATCCTGGGTTCCCTCGCATATCTTTCCTGCATCCAAGAGTTATTACATTCAATCTCCCATGCAATATCAACCAGACAAAGTTTCATGTCACGATGGGTATGGTGACTTCACCCGTCAAAGAACAAGGACCAACAGTAAACACCAAGTGTGCTCAGCTGATTCCGGCAAGGTTCGGAGGTTGATACCTGCAACGGGCTCTGGAGACGTGAACATGTCAGAACCTGGCAGGACTCTCTCTATCACTAGGCCGATCGATGAGCACTTCTGGAGTTGTTACTCCTGTTCTTATTAACCATCACCTATTGCTGTTAACTGCAAGTGTGATTCCTCCTCTATCTATACTGGAATAGAGATGCTCCTATATGCCCGCCTCAGATCCTAATGCAACTTTTGCTCGTTTATCGATGCGTTCCCACAAGATCTTACAATCATAACATAACTGTGCATATTGTCTATCCATCTAGAACTTGACGTCAAACAAGTTCTTTCTTCGAATCCTTTCGCCGTACTTGTAAAAGATAAACGGCAATGGGATTGCTGCAGCTGCAATGAAGCCCAGCAATGAGGTTCCCCATCCATAACCTAGGCTCTTGTACATACTTCGTCCTGCAAGAGGTAATAATGCTCCAACCAGCGAACGGAGTACAGTACTTGCAGCAATTGCAGACGCAGCATACTGAACGTAGGCATCGACCAGGTAGACTGAGATGCACATCTGATCAAGAGTCAGCAAACTGAAAATGGGTTGCAGCATGTAGAGGTAGAGCACTTACAAATACGATAATCATGCCACATCCCAAGAATGAAGTACCAATGATGGGCACAATCCAATGGTCTTTATTCTCAGCAGACCACCCAAACATAAACAATCCAGCCGGAACGATAAAGCAGGCTCCCCCCATGAACGGAAGTCGATACTCTGGTTTGGGCTCTCCACCATTCTTGCGAGTGAGGTACTGAGCGAAGCGGTCTATTGATGCTCCAGAAATGGCAAGGCCTGTCAGAGAGCCAACTCCGAGACCAATATACGACAGACCAACTGATCCGCTCGAGAAATGATATTCTCCCTCAAAGAGTGTTGGCATGGCTGTAAAGAGGAGGTATAGATACCCGTACACCAGAGCCATATAAAATGATAGAAGCGACACGATCGGCGCGAAGAGAAGCATCTTGGTAGGTCTCGTGATAGCCAGACGGAAGACTTCCTTCGTGGTCGTGCCATTGTCAAGGATTGACCGAAGCTTAGTGTTCCCTGTGTCTTTGCGCAGCTTCTTGGCCTTCTTTTCAAGGAGAGCGTACGCATACGTTTCCCTCATAAAAATGAAAGCAGCAATCGTGATCGCACCAGCCTATTGATAACCAGCGTTAGCCTTTGGTTCAATACTCAGTATTCAAGTATAGATATGAGGTTTTACTTACAACAATAGCAACAACCCAGAAAGACCATCGCCAGCCCTTCGCTGCCGAAAGATATCCACCAGCTGGAGTTGTCAGCTTTGAGCAACACTCAATCGAAAGTTTCACTTACCAATCGGTCCAATTACTGGTCCAAAAAGGGGTCCCAGAGCCCACGAAGACATGGCAGCTCCACGCTTCTCCTTGGAGATCATATCAGCTAACGAGCCGGCTCCGATTGTCAGTGGGCATGATCCAGCAAGGCCAGCAAGGAATCGGAACGCAATAAGTCCCCCCAGGTTAGGGGCCTTGGCGCATGCCACAGTGAAGGCGACGAAGAGAGCATTGCAGATGTGGTACAGCGGGAGTCGGCCGTACATTTCGGACAAAGGCGCGATGACTAGGGGGCCAAAGCAGTAACCAAGAAGATATACTGAGACGATGAACGATGCCAGTTGCTCGTTTGTCGAGTGGAACTCCCTCATGACTTGATCGATACTTGGGGCAAAGATGGAAGACGCAAGTGGCCTGGAAGTGTTAGGTAAATGAGCTTTATGAAAGGGAAATGGCCTGTTCGTACGTGACGAATGTAACGGATGAGACGAGGATGACATTGATTGTCTTCTTCTTCGTTGACCAGTTCTGGGGGTTGGCTGGGTCGTCAGGGCCGTCCCAATTAACAACATTGGGGTCATCGGAAGGAGGATCATCGAATTCGACTGATGTTGATCCCTCTTCAAGATCCCTTTCGCTCTTCTTGAGATCCTCCTCGAGTATTGGCGCTGGCGTGGCAGCACTGACCAGCTGGTCATCAACTTCGACGTGTTTCATGCTGTCTTGTATGTACTCGTTGGAGTAATTCGACACTTATGAGCAAGTTCTGCTCGTCCGATAGTCTGAGTTCTGACGGACAGCATCAGGCAAGAAGATGCTCGTGTAAGGCTGAGGGTCTAAAAGGAGTTTGGAATGGTAGGGTAGGGGCTTGTTATTATATGTTCGATCCCCATCAGCTCTAAAGCTTCCCTAGAGGCACTAATGCATACTACAAACGAAGGGACCATTTGACCGGGAGCCTCAACGGCAAACTGTTTATGTCCGTGACTTAACGTCGAGGCCGGTCTACCAATCTGGAGGCCGGGAGTCATTGGGAAGTGGGTGTAGATGATCCAAGCCAGTCTTGACAATGGTATGGATTGGTAATAGTGAACCCTCGCTATTCATCCAAAAGTACTTATCATACTGAACCAATAGTTTCAGTCAAATCGAGCAAGTAGGAGGGATAAGCAACCCCAAATGCGTAAGGAAGTAATGTTATAAGTTGTCCCGTATCGGAGTCGGGGCCATGGATGTTCCGCGGAGTTTCCATGGGGAATGGTGCTTTCGCCCGTTCTTAATCACTGCCTATTCATTCTTCACAACAAAGCCAAGAAAAAAACCACCGTATCAGTGTGACCGAAGCAATGGGTCGTCAGCCTCGTCAGCGTCCTGTGTCTTGCAACTTCTGCCGTGTGCGCAAGTTGCGCTGCAGTAGAGAATTTCCGTGTTCCAATTGCACAAGCCGCGGAGTTCAATGCCAGGCTCAAGACCCACCCCGGGCACCGGGCCCGTCTTCACGGCCGGTATCTAAACGTGCAGGCGGAGGTGTAAGCGGAAGCGGAGGCGGAGGCGGAGGCAGTGGTGGTGGAGGACCATCTTCTGGGGGCAAGGAGGCGGACATCCTCTCACGATTGGAGAGGCTGGAAGCTCTTCTCGCAGAACGAAACAAAGGGACTGACTCTAACTCTCACTCTCACTCTCGAACAATATCATCAGCCCCTTCGAGTGTAGAAGGCAGTGATGTTGCTTCCCGGACACAGCTGGAGCCTCTGCAACCGTTGCCAATCAATGTCCAGAACTTGACGGCTGATGCTCTTTGGCTCGAGAGTTCATGCCTTGGCCCAAAGCCATCAGTAAGTCCAAAACTCTTGGCACCACTCAACAAGTCGGCTCACACAAGTTACCTATTTAGGAATCCGTATTGGTGGACAATATTGTTTTCCGCATATGTCCTATACGCTCAATTGCACAGCCGTCATGTTACATCTTTCAAAACTCAAGTGTCCCCTCAGGTTTCCTCGCTTTGGAACCAACAAGATGCATCTGGTTGCCTCAACGACATGAAACCAAGGTTTTGGTTCACAAGTACACCTCGGTCATCACTTTTATGCATCATGTTGTGCACACTCCAAGCCTGTATAAACTCGTCGATGAGGTCTACGACGCCGTTGAAAAGGGGACACAAGTTTCGCTGTGCTCAGTTCTCCTGATGCTTGCAGTCTGCACCAACGTCACATACGCATGGACAGCAGTAGACAACAACATGACGCCTCTCTTCTCTGACTATACAGAGGCAAACAACCAATCATTCGGATGGCTCAAATCAACCTTTGATGTATTCGATGCATCGCAGCGGAGGTCGGAGATAGGTCTCGAGTTGGCTCAGGGTCTCATCATCGTGAGCTTCGTCCTGTTGAACTTGGAAGGGGTTTCCTCCCGAGCTCGAAACTGTTTCTTCAATTCCATCACCATTTGCCGTGAGCTCGGACTGCACCGTCTGGATCACCCTCACAACCCGCCCTCGGTGCAAATACCCCAGCTCAGTCCTCTCAAAATGGAGACTGCTCGGCGAGTTTGGTGGTACCTCATTGGTACAGATGCGTAAGACCTCCATGCCCAGAACTAAATAGCGCTTGATCTAATGGTTTACAGCATGATATCTCGATTTCCAGGCCCGCATGAAGGCACCTACCTGATCAATCCAAGGCAAATGAATGTCAGAAAACCTCTGAATGCCGACGATGAAGATCTTGTAGAAGGACAAGAGTTGGTGGGAAAGCCAATGAATTGTTCCACCACCATGTCTTATTTCTTACAGAGGGTACGACTCGCTGAGGTCCTCCGCAACTTCACTGACCGAGTACCTCTCACAAATTCTTCAAATCCAGATGTCCACTCATACGACCTGGTTTTGGAAGTTGATGCGGCCATCGAGCAATTCATTCAAGACCTACCGCCATTCCTCAAGTTTAATACGGGTGACCTACAGCAGCTCCCTGCTACAGAAGCACATAAAAGTCCAGGGCTGATTATTCAGCGTCATGTCATGAGTGTCTTTGTCCATGGCCAAAGATGCAAACTTCATCTTCCATATCTAGCCCGTGGAGCAGTCGAGCCAACGTATGCTCGCTCCCGGCGCGTGTGTCTTGATTCAGCACGCATGGTCATACAAACAGAACACCAGCTCGAGAAGGAAGCTACAAGTTTTAACTCGACACGGCTCAGGTTGTGTTTAGTCTTGCATAGTGTATTCATCGCCAGCATTGCTCTTATTTTGGACTTCTGCCTAGGCGCCGATGCCGACGAGAAAGAGCAAAGACGAGAAGACTTATTGGAAGCATGGGACATCTTAGAGGCGGCCAAAGAACTCTCCAGACCCACAGCTCGCATACAAGATTTATTGACACAGGTGATGAAGAAGCATAAAGTGACGCTGCCAGTAGGCAAGGAGAGGCAGAGACCGGCGGGATGTGAAAATCTTCCGCTTACACCAAGCTCGTCCACTGCCATGTTGTCAAATGGCACGACACCAAATGATGCTATAGCATCTGTCCAAGACTTGAGTGACATGGGATTGAATATGGACTTGGAGGGAATGGATTGGGAGAATTTGCTTTGGGGTTTAGAGGCTCCTTTATTCTGAGGCTCCGCCCGACAGCAACCGACAACATGGTTGGTAAACTATATCATCTAATTAACAGTGTTGATTTTATGCCTTTGTCTTTCCAAAAGATAGAATTCAATCATCGTTGGGTGGTGTCAAGGGTGACCAAATTGTCGCGAAGTACAAACTCTTACAGTAATTCGCAGAGGGGTCTTCACTTCTTGAACTTATCAGGCTATCCCACAGTAATATCTGATCTAAAATTATACGGGGTCTTGTGTGGAACTTATCAAGTATCTGTGGACTGTAGTTATCTTGCTGCAAGTGAAGACTCCTCTACAGATTCTCTATTTTGCCAAATACTGCGGATATCATCAGTGCCTGCTTAATAAGGACAGAGCATATATGACAGCCTTTTATCGTCGCAGCCCTCACCCACTACCATAACTGCTCTTCATCAATAGCATATCATCATCACCCATCATCTACGCAACATCTTACACCCTGCCACTTCCACTAACTTATCGATACATCCTCGTAACGTTTCCATCATCAACGTAGTAACAACAAAAAAACATCGCGTCCTATATCAAGGGTCTGGTCTTTCCTTACTTCTTGAGGGAAGGAAACCAAGCCAGGTTGCTTCCCTGAGCAAGGCCGCCATCCCTCATCCCAGGCACAGACTTCAGCTCACACTCTCTCCATGCCCCCTCCTCGTCTTCATGAAAAGTCCAACTTAGAGCACGATTACGTTCTTTCCCTTAGACCTCCAACCGTGAGACTGGAAAGATGGCACTGTTGCTCATAGAGACTGTAGTTGCCGCTATGGCATTGTCCACAGTTTGGCGGGCCTGCCGGATCGTTTCTTTATAGTATCTTCCCTTGAGCTCCCGAAGAAGGTCAAGTTGCCCTCTACAACTTCTCTGTTACCTGATCGAGCTTGCAAAACGTCTCACAGACCACGCAGCACTACCTAGGTTCAGAGTTAGCCATCGATTTACATGGGGAGAGGTAGCCTAAACTCTCAACGTTAACCTGGTCAAAGAGTGACTAAGTCTCCTAACTACCGCTGAGCCAGCCCAGTATTGCACGCCTAATCTGGATCCCCTAATTACAAGATCACGTTACAACTCTCAGTGTTCCATTTAGATCTCTGCATCATTATCCGGGTCCCTCTGATTCTAAGGCTCTCTCTATTCCGGGATTCTCCATATCTAAATCTCTTCTGGTGCAGGCCGTTCTGCTGTTGTTGAATTCGCAGCAAGAGTGCTCCGCCTTCTCCTCAGTCGAGGGAGAGGGAGAAGAGGGAAAAGACAGGCCTGGTCTTGACCATATCCAAAACTACCACGACCTCTATCTCTATCTCTAGCACCAATCTTATTACTGTTGGGTAGTGTAGACCTGCTAAAAGAGGAAAGAAAACTTGAAATCTTACTTCGAAATAATAACCAAAAGCCTTAAAGGCATATGCAACATAGGCCAGGCACTTCCATCCTTATCCTTCACCAATGGCTTAGTCAAAAAAATCTGCCACCACATCATTCGTCAGCACTCACTTATACAGCTTTTGTGGTTGCAGTTATTGCTGCTGCTGTTGATCTTGTTTCTGCACAGGGTATCTGTAGTATTGAGATGATCTCACATTACCTGGTTACAGGAGCTCCAGGTCAGACAGTGCCTCCTGGGCCTTAATATAACTGCCGTAGGGGCTCTGCCTCACCATAACAATCCCATAATGGTTCCTACTGGCCAGGAGGCTAAGGGGCAAAGAGAGCCATCAGAGCAACCACAGTAGAAAGTCCTGCAGTTTGGCCCGCTCCTTAAAGGTCAAGCGGGTATGAGAACGGTGTGGCTAAAGGAATTCCTCGGGGTCGTATTAGGGTCACCGTGGGCCTTCAGAATATAATTCTCAGGATGCTTGTCTGCCTGCGTACAGAAGCAAGTCATATTGTAAGATAGATGGGACCCTGGGACTTGATGCAATGTACATATAAGTTCGATGTATTTATTGCAATGCTATTGCTAGTGCTTACTAGGAAGAGGTTGGTGGTATTATTTGAGCTCTGTGACAGAAATGGTTTGGGGTGTAGATATTTGAAGTCGCCCGGGCACTACATCAACGTGTCTGAGAACATTTTCTGCTGGGAGGCCCGTCCAAACACAGCGATCTCCTTCCTGCGGGCAATTGCTAGTTACAAGTTTTAATAAGTAGCCGGTTTAGATTTTGGCCGAGATTTGTCAATTGACACTTCCCCCCCTCTCATTCTCACTTGGAATCAAGTCCCTCGGTGGAGAGTCAACCTTCTTTTGCGCATCATTTGCAAATATTGGCTGAAAAGTGTAGAATCCTGTATTTTGCTGAGCATGACGACTTTGATAGAACAGACACTTCCAGCGAAACTAACCTCCAACCACACCGCAAAAGACAGTCAAAGCCAATGGCAATGCTCTCTCGAAAACATGCATTTTGAGGATACTATGGATATCAGAAAGAAGGATAGTCCTGAAGTATTTCGACCAACCTCTCTTCCTGAGTAGTTCTGAGGTCGTTAAGTTAAGGGTAAGTAGGTAAGGTAGGTAAGGCAAGGTACCTACCTAGGTAGGCCACCTCAGACTAAAACCTGGACTCGAAATAACTGGGACCCGACCAGATTTATAGTGGACCTCATACGCTGAAGCTTCCGGAACGTGCTCCGCCAAAACTTTCTTAAGGGACCCGATGGGACCTCGCGTGTCTGTAAGCACTGGGCCCCGACGCGTCTCCCGCTTTCCTCGACCGCGTTCCCCGCCACGCCCTGGCCCTGAAATCAATTAAAGAGTTACGTACCTTACCTGCTGAACCTTGAACACCACTCTCGGTATCGATCGATATTTCCAACTCCATCTCTTTATCGGTTCAAATCGGCTGAGCAAAAAACTCACAACTCCATCATGTATGCGACAAGATAATGCCACATGGACAATGAGTAACTGGAAGGAACTGGGAGAAGTCCCTGATTCTGAGGAAGAAGATGGATTCGAGAGCCAAGAATTACCATCGTTACCTACGATCACGCAGACGATCAAGACCATCAGTGAACTATCCAGAAATCAACAAGTTGACACGGCCAACCATCAGGAGAAGGATAAAGATCGCGACATCTGGGATGTCCCCAATTCCTCACAGGAGCTTACACAGCACGCTCTTTCAGCCAAGACACCTGCTCGAATCCCAGAAGTAACGCCAAAGCAGCCCGAAAGACACGATTTCCCCTCTGATATTTATGATATTCAATCATCATCGCCTCTATCATCCATATGCTCGGATGTTGACCTACCTGATATCGACAGCCTTGACCTCGAACGACCGAATGTGACGACTGAAGCCACGCTGTCGAATGAAGTCCAGGAGAACGATACGGCCAGTAATGAAACACCAAACATAGCGATTGAACGATCCTCACCACCCTCAGCTCCAGAGTTCGAGGACAGCCGGAATACTGAGAATCCATCTTCGTCGCTAGTCCTTGGAGATAACCATGCGAGATCTATGCCTAGTCGAATCCTGGGCACTACCTCCGAGGACCAGGCTGCCCAACAAGCCGCTATTCGTTACGAACGGTCATTTCGCCCTAGAAAGCCTATTCAAGAACGTCCTTATGCCATTGAACTGTCCCGCTACTCCAATACACTCAAGAGCCATGGCGTCCGGCCAATCAGACTTGCAATGGAAGGAGAAAAACGACGTCGACAACAGGCCGAGCAAGATTCTTCGCAGGATAAGGACTTTGAAGATGATAGCCAAGGCTCACACATACCGGACATATCTGATGAGAGCCAGTTGAAAGGTGCGGATGACTTTTTGGACACCCTGGACACACTCGATCTTCCTTCGCCTTCACCGCCGAAGACGTCGCCAATCAATCGTGCTGGGCCCAGCAGTCAGGCAAGCTCGGCGGGCGATACAGAAAACACGAGCATGGCCGGCGATGATCTTCCAGCCTTACAAGATTTGCTGAGACAGCCGATAACCACGACTTCGAGGCAATCTGGCAAACGGAAATCGTCACCGTCTCGGTCTTCAATAAGGAAGCGCAAGAGATATGATATCGTTGATAGTGATCCTCTTGAACCTGCATCTGTTTTCAAACTTGGGCCTAGCACAACAGACTCACCTGCCGCAGCGCGTAGTTCTAGACGACACGCCGATGATGAGAAACATGAACATGAGTCTTCAGAATCTCCATTAGTGTCAGCCAAACAGACCGAACCATTTATGAGGTTGACACAACGACCCGCTATCTTTAATGTGAGTGACTCCGAGGATGAACTTGCTGGCCCCACCACCACCCAGCAGCTGGACCACGAAGATGCCGCATCTCAATCTGAATCTGACTCAGGCTCTGAGAGTGGCTCTGAGATTGTAAACACGGTTGGTCGTCGCATCAGAGGAGTCCTTCCTGCATCTTGGCTGCGGTTGGATCAGCAAGCTGGTCACAAGAAGGCCCTGAAGGACATTCATAAGCGAGCTGTTGCCTTTTCGCCCGAACGAGAAATAAGACGTGGTGTTGCTCAGAGGCGTGTCGCCTCGTCAAATTCTGTCACAAACTTTGAGATGTTCTTTGAAGACTCTGATGAAGATTCACCGACACCTGCATCAGCCCTCCGACAGGAAACGACTGATGATGTGTTCCACAACCAAACACGCTTAACCATCGACGACGGGTCTATGACCATTCCAGAAATTCTGTCTGATGATGAGGGATCTTTGGTCGAGGACAATGCTATTGACCCTATGTTTACGGGACGGAAACGACAATTGAAGCTTGCGGGCTCTTTTCGTGGCCCAGCAAAACGACACAAAACTTCCGATGCTCAACGGAAACAAGTAGCATCCAAGGGACCCAATCAGCCCAGAATTACTAGCATACTCACTGGGACTCGGGGCACTTCTGTGCCTGCACCCGATCTTGTCAAGAAAAGGTACCGCCATCCTACATTGGGAGGCAAGTCCAATGGGAAGAAACTGTCCACGAGGAACAAGTCACATGCACCACCTCGACTAAGTATTCTGGACGTTGTCGAAGCAGACGCACCACGGTTCCTCAAGATTGCTGCGAGGTCTGCTACCAGGCGCCGAGATATGGGCAGGAGTAGTCCTGGTAGAAAGCTGATCAAACTTGCTACTAGAGAGGACCACATTGACGCGACATCTGTCTTGAATGAATGGAGGGTCGGCTCGATTCCCCCACGCCAGTCGGTCACTGCTGCTCGAAAAGCCAAGAAAGCCAAAGCCAAGCCGAACTCTAAGCACAGGGAAACGAAGCAAGCTCTGTGTGAAACATCTGGGAATGGCTCTTCTATCCCACGACGGATGCCATTGGTCTCAGGAGCATCTCGACGCCTGGTCAAACAAGTGAGCCAGGCAGGGTCAGTCAGGTATCAGCCGGACAATACTCATGCAGAAACTCGAATGAGCCAGAACGCCCTAACCAGCACACCCTTGTCCCGTTCTGGCTCAGGAGTCGTGCGTCCGGCTCAACTGGAAACGGATGAAACAGACCAGACTAGTCGCTTCTTATTCAACGCAACTAAGAAACGTCTGGATCGTCTGTACCGGAAGCAACGTGGCGACCTCTCTGCTTCAAGCATTATGACCTTCGACCATGAACCCGATTCGTTTCACTCAGCGAGTCCACCTCCCGAACAAGATCCAGTGCCTCTTCGAGTCGTTGAGGAGCCATCTCAAAACCTAAACAAATCGCGATTTCGGAAGAAGACCAAACCTCGACGCATTGATATCGAAGCACCACAGTTTAGTCGTGCGAATGATCCCATCCCCGTCGAGTTTGCCTCAATCTCAGAGCCCGCTGAGTCTATAGTGGCGAATGAGGAGAAACTTCAAGGTTTGGGACCGTATGGCACACAGTACACACATCATTTTGAGACTTTCCCTCTGGATGCCCAGGTTTACTTCCACGAGTCAACTCTTATTGGAAGTGGTGTGTTTGAATCTGTATCAAGTGCCCCGTGCTGCCAACATCTACTGGAAACTCGGCCACGGGTATCGTTTAGCTTTGGAGAGCAAATTCTCAGATGGGGCCGTTGGGACTCGCAAGTGTCCTCTGAGCTGGGTATGCTTCTCGATTCCATCGCAGACCAGCTCGAATACACATCAGTCAACAAACAAGTCCAAGACCCGAAATTTGTAAAAAGTGCTGCAGGGTTCATCATGAACTTCATGCTGAATTCTTTGAGCCTCACGGATCATGCACAGGCGAAGTCTTTCGTTGGGAGGGTGCTTGAGGCGTTCCAGGGATTTAATAGCCGCATACAAGCGGTACTGGGGCGTGGCGATAACACCACACAACCCCAGTATCTATCTATTGCAAGCGTCTATGACTACTTGCTTCTTGCTGCGCTCTTTGTTCTGAGACTTTGCCAAAGTGAACCCTCTTTGACGAGTGATCAATTTCAAATGGAGGATTTGGTGAAGGGCTCGGCCAGAATTGCAATTCTATCACTCTCCATGGCTGGAATGGACAACATCACAAAAGTCTACAGTGACCTGAAGAACTCGCGGCTACGAGAGCGAGGATTGAGAGATGATGTGCCCGCCGTTCACTCCTGGCTTGTTACCATGAAGACTCTGGAACATGCCCATATTCCTCGGGGCTCATTCTGGGACATTCTGTACACCGTCATAGCCACGCCTGAGGTTCCAGAAAGCCTCGATGTGACTGAGCACGAGCGGTTGTGGAAAACCATGTTTCTTCTCCTCCCACTCACTGAGTTCAACGACCAAGGTATCGTTGCTGCAGGTCGAAGGCATGATGCAGTTGTCGATGGCTGGGCATTGCCACAAAAACTTCTCAGGAAAGTTTTCCAAGTTTACAAGAATAACCCACGGCAGTCACCAAGCTTCAACAATTACTGTCGGGCACTCGTTGGCCGTTGCCACTATCTCGTTCAGCAATGGGGTTGGCACAAATGTGTAGCCGTGATTGGTGTCATCTTCGACTTCTTTGGCTCCCAGGACCTCGCTCATCTGCGCAATGAAGAGGTGTTCGCTTCGCCCAAGTTTCTGGATGAGCTCGCGAGAAGCCCCTCACTGTCTGTTGATAAGGCCGACAAGGGCTTCCATATCTTCCTCAAGCTCGTTGCGTTGAGTATTAAGAAGTTAGGCGCCGCTGGTTCGTTTAAAGACATCCGGAATCTGATAGCCCGAACAATGCCAAACCACAACCGGCAACTCTTAAAGGAGCAGACGATCCAGAAGCGTGATTTAGCTGCGTTACGAAACCATCATGATCTGCTCTGCACCCTTTTCTGGGCTTCGCCGGCAGACCTTCGCCCAGGCGCCCATTTGATCGAACGACTCGTCGCCCCGGCAAGCTCCCACAAAGAGGCGTGCTTAATCAATGTCAGAGCCTGGAACCAGTTGGCCAAGTTTATCATCGCGACCGGAGAAGCTACGACCGCTTTCAGACCGTTCACACAGTGGCGGAACAGCTTTTTCCAATCCATGATGCAGCAGTTCGATTCCGTACAGTCTGATATGCAACAGCAAGTCTTGGCCATGTCTAAAGATGCCAGTCACACAATCGACCCAGACTTGATCAGTGCCGTGGTAGCCACGAACAAAAAGGCTACAATGGACGTATTGTATGTCTCGGTGGCCGCATCGTTGGATGTTATGAGGCATGCGCCTAATTTGGAGGCAGCCACGTTTGCCCTAAACACACTGCAACTACAGCAAGTCTTCAGGCGATCCAGTGCGTATCCCATAGAGCTCGACTGGTCTATTCTCCGTTCTTCACTATCCACCTTGGAGGTTTTCCTCTCCCGTGTTGAGGAGTTCAAGGACGACGAGGACAGCCAACAGAGCGAGAGCCAAATCTTGAACTCAGCTCAAGCGGACGATGCTATCTTGGTGATTGATCACGACCTATCCAAAACCTACTTCTCAATGGCAAGATGCATCCTCTCCTCACAGGGAGAAGTTAACGAATTACCTTCTGAAGCTGTGGAGAGATCCCAATGCACTGAGCAGGTCATAATCTTGACAGCCCAGCTTGTTGTAAGGTTCATTACTGGTGGACTTTTGCGCCTCACCGATCTATTCAAACCAGGGAAACATAGCCTGTTCGAGGGTGTTCCAGCCAAACTTAACCTCGACCAACGACGACATCTTGTCTTATTCTTAGCCACGCTCCTTAAGCACAACTTTGATGATTTTAGCGAGGCAGACTTTTCTCTTTCAGAGGTCTGGGCTCTGTCAATTGTCAAGCCGAGGCCATACCTATCGTACGAAAACCAGCTTGCGGAGCAGTTGCTCCGAAAGCAGAAAGAGTTCGTCCCAGACGCAGTCGTTGGACTTGCTATCAACCCGGACTACAACACAAACCGAGACCTCTTCGAATTCCTCATAACGTGGATGCGTAAGTCCTTGCGAGATGCTGGACCAGCGCTGAAAAAAGTCATCATGTCAGAACACTCCAAAACCCTCAAGTTGGTGATGCAGCAGATGATCGTAGATTTGCGGACCATGTCTCACGATGCTTCTGAACATTCTAGCTACGTGTTCTTCGTGCGGGATGTCATTGCGCTTATTAGAGCTCACGGCTCTGATATTTGCGCAGTCGACAAATATTTCTATCAGATCAGTAAGGAGTACTCGCCGTCTATCCAGGACCCGCAACTGCAAGTGGCTGGTATGATGTCTTATGGGCTTCGGCTGAGCGAAGGGGACACCAAGGTCATACACCAGGTATTCTTCTTCCTCTCTAACAACTTCAAGATCGCACTTAAAGACAACAAGCTTCAAGACGAAGTTGAGCTTTTGTGCCGAGGGATGGAGAACCCGGGTATTCTATCTTTCATTTTGAACAAGATGCTACCAGCAATTGTCAAGACTGCGACAGTCGAAAGCTCGGTATTCCCCATGGTTGAAGTGTATGCAGGAGCACTGCGAGTTTTCTTCACCCGCGATGTAATTTCTCGAGAGTTGACAGAAAGCGAACTGCCGTATGTGGTTGTTCTTTTACGTGCCATTGTCAACTTCTTTGATCAACTGAGTAAGAAAGACGGACATCTCCGGGCTGAGGAAGTCCATCTGGTTACACAGCTGTTATCGTTGTCAAACAGCCTATGGTCTCCTCTGTATGGCCTGTCACTTTCTGGAATATCTTGCGGTTCTTGGACAGATACTGTGCAAGTTCTCAAGCATGTGAGGGACGGGTTGTCCAGGGCCGAAACATATATCTCTGACATGGTCGACCTCGAAGACTATTCTGTGAGAGCAGAAACCCTCCTATCCGGCTTTCGGCAACAGAATATGGTGCCCCTACAGATTGGTGATGGTGTCAGAAGCTTCACAGATAACCTCCTCAACGATGTTCGGAAGATCTGGGTCAATACTGGAACAAGAATCACCATTCAAGCGCCTAGCAGAGGGTTTACACAGACGCAGACCAGCCATGGAACACCTGTACCAATATGGAATGCAGAAGTCTTGGTGACTGCCTTGTACGGGGAGTTGAGGACATGGAATCATTGGTGGAACAAAGTGTTTAGCAAGGAGCCAGAACAAGTAGACGTGATTGAACCTGTCTTGTTTTAATCAGCATAGCAATGGCGTTGGGGTTACAAATGTTTGCGGACGATGGATTGCATTGCATGTGTTTTCGTTTCTCGGAACGAATAGAGAGTCTATGAAATGATGTAGATATATATAGTTATGTCTTTATGTATTATATATATACCTGTCAACTTGAACTTGTGGAATATGGTATCCAAGAAAGTAAGATAAGGTAGTGTTTAGTTGTTACATGTAGTTAATAAGTAACCATGCTTCTAAGCGAAGTGTGTGATGGGCGGCCCGGTACCTAGGTTCCATTATTCCCCGAGTGACGTATCTTGGACCGTGCAACGCGCCAAACGCGTCTCCCCGATAAGATCAGTTATATATGCGTATCTCGAATAATTCGTCAACTTCAAACAACCTCAGCAATTATACCCAAAGACGGTGGAATTGCCCAAATGCAGGGAACCACGATGACTTCATTGTTTGGCCTTCCAGACGAGGTCATATTAACTCACTTGTTGGAATCATTTCCTTGTCGAGAGCATCAAATCCGCTCCCTAGCAACGCTGCTGCATGTATGCCATGTTTACTTCCGTCCTCGTACGCCAACTTGACAGACTGACAACACATAGCCCAATGCAGCTCCTTGTCGAAATCTTGTCGTCCACGGTGCAGCGGCTACAGGCAAATCCACCATCACCTCTAGACTCGTCTCCGATCTCGTTACCAGTATTAATAGCGATGAATCCTCAGGGGGTCTACAAGCTGCTGTCGTCAACTCTGTACAATGCATCACAGGACGACATCTCTTCGAACGCATAGTTGGCCAGGTCGCTGAGGCGCTGCAGTGGGAGGAGGCACCTCGACGATGCGAAACGCTGGCGCAGTTGACGGTTGAGATGGTCAAGATGATTCAGTATCCAAAGAGGGATGCGAGGTGGCGTTTTATCTTGGTGCTGGATGCCATTGATCGACAAAGAGATGCCCCGGTCACATTGCTACCGGCTCTGGCGAGGTTATCAGAAATTGTGAGCTCCCAACTGCCTACCTACACACACACACACACACACACACACACACACACACACACACACACACATCCATGCACAATGCTTACAATAACAAATGTCCAGATTCCATGCCTCACCTGCGTCTTCATAGTCACATCTCCGCCCGCTGGCTTCCTACGGTCACCTTCGTCAGCGCATCTTCTTTTTCCTCCCTACGAAAAGAAAGAATTCGTTCGCATCCTCTCGCTCACGCCACCGAAATCGATTGCTACATGCACGCAGCAAGAAACCACCGATCTCTGGACTCGATTCTGCGCCGCGGTTTACGACTCCCTCACAAAATCAGCGTCTCGCACACTGCCATCGTTTAAGCACAGCTGCCATGCGCTTTGGCCGCGCTTCACAGCGCCCATTCTTGCGGGGACACATCTGCCGAAAGAGTTCTCGAAGCTGCTGATCGCAGGAAGAGTGCATTTCCAAGATGAGTCTTTGCTCAACCCAAGCATTGTCTCTATTCGGACAAAGAAGAAGCCCATTGAAGTCGCCGCAACCAAAACGACAGCCTCAGCAGCCGATCTCACGAACCTCCTCCCCACAACAGCTCGTCTCCTGCTGCTATCAGCTTATCTCGCCTCCCACAATGCAACCCGCCATGATCTCACACTCTTCTCGACATATCACCATGGCCGCAAGCGCCGCCGAGGAGGCATTGTTGCTCGGGGAGCCACACGGACGAAGCATCGCAAGATCGCCCGCAAACTCCTAGGCGCACACGCCTTCGTCCTCGAGCGAATGATGGCTATCTTTGCCGCTGTACGACATGAATGGGCAGATGGCACTGCCGTAGGCGCTGCCGGCCTCGATGCAGATGTAGCCATGGCTGTATCAACGCTTGCGAGCCTGAGACTGTTGACACGAGTAGGAGGTGCAGGAGATGTCATGGATCGAGGAGGCAAGTGGAGGATCAATGTTGCATGGGAGGTGATACGAGGAATAGGGCGAAGTATAGGTGTCGAAGTTGAAGAATGGCTGATAGATTAATACCCGAAGTATATAGTAGACCGACCAGTAGGGCATCTCTATTAAAGCATAACATATATCAAGCAAGATTTTAAACCAGATCGTTAATACGTCATGCTCGAGTTGTGATTGCAGGCCCATCTATCCAAAATAGTCCAGCATTATCATTCCATATCCACGTAATGATACGTTGCATCCGGCGCCCCCTTTTGAAAAAGGAGGGCCTCACAAGTGTCGTTGTGCTTGTCTCTCAAAACAAAAAACGCCATCCCATGATATTTCATGCAGGAACCCAAACCCCTTCATCTAGATATCGGGACATAAAGTAGTAGCAACACCTTACAAGAGAAACTCTAGCTCTCACATCTTTTGATTGTTTGAATTCGAAACACCAAACCTGTTCACCAAAGAAATACGCTATCCAATACACACTCATGAGAAACATCATGCAACGCCAGCAACTCGATCGCCTGGCTGCCATGTGTCTTCCTGTTTAGTTCCTGGAGGGAGCCAGCCTCCGTTACCAGTGCCAGGAGTACGGCTGCGAGAAACACCATCGTCTGACTTTTTTGGATCTTCTGCCGCGGATGGCCGACCAAAGTAGCCTTCATGGTAGGGATAAGAACGGGCGTTGAGGTCAGTACTTTGAGGGGATTCCATGATAGGCGTTGGGCGCAACCCATTATTTGTGATGGGAAGAATCGATGATCGCTTAATCTGCATCGACTGAGCCTTTTGATCGGCCTTGTTACCAGACTTTGTTCGGTCATACAAGTACAGACCCAGAAAGGTGAGAGCAATGCCCACACCTTGTAGGGGTGTTGTGGGACTCCTGAACCATACCAAAGCCAAGACAATGACGAACACACGCTTTATGAGACTGGCTACTGAGTAGGTCACAGGGGATACCATGGAGAGTAGGATGAAGGCGAGAATGTTCTGGCCAAAATGGAAGACACCGTTAAACACAAACTCAAGCGTGAGTCTTCCATGGTCCATCGAGTTGGGTTGCTCATTCAAGTCTATCGAGCCCTCGTGGTAGAAGTTCATGAGAAGAGTGAACCCTTCAGACCAAAACCAGATGGGCAACGTAAGAAGGAAAGCCATGCCAGAAGAGTAGCAAAGTAAGTTGAGCTTATCCAACTTCTTAGGTAGTGAATGGGGAGACTCAGCCTCAGCTTTAGCAGCCTCGTTGAAGAGCTTCTTAGAGAAAATGTTTTGGGTAACGAAGATGACGGTGGCCAAAAGAGCATGAATGACACCAATGAGCTCTCCACCATAGGTCGTTTTGCCCGAGCAGGCCAACATGACACCGAACGTGAGAGGGATCAGAGACAGGTACGTCGTCTTGGGATACCGAATGTCGTACACGATCCTATAAGCGAGAACGGTAAAGAGGGGTGAAAGACCCTTGATGGTATGGACAAGTGACACAGGGATCTTTGAGGTAGCTGTCGAACTGAGAAGGTGACCACCGATCTGGAATGCGGCTAGAGGCAGAGTCGTTCTGATAACGTCGCGAGTTGGCTTTCGAATCGGGTGCTTGAGAGCTGTAATTTTGGTTCGCAAGACTGGGAAGATGGTCGCAAGCCATGCCATGAAGATACATAATGAGGAGACGAAAGCGAATTGGACCAGCGTCAAGGTAGCGGGCTTGTCAAAAGCTATCAAGATGGACTTGGAGGAGGTGTTTGTAAGAGCAGACGAAGTGTACCACAACAGGCACAGAATCTGTGTACCGCAACATCAGGTCAGCATATTGAACCGGTAACGTAACTCAACATTTGGCTTGGGACTCGAGAAGAAGGGGCGTACAATAAGCTTCGGAGAGACGGGGGCACGGAGGGCATCGGCGATCTCGTGGGCGTTCTGGCTCACGCTGCCATTGCGACCTCTTATTGTACGAATAGCATCCGTGAGGCTCTTTTGTCGATTGTGCCCTCGAGGAGCCGTTGACCAGCCATTATCTGACTTGGAGACGGGTCGCCATCGATCTGAGGGACGAGGAGGTGCGCCGTTTGCCCAACTGGGAGGATTTAAAGGGCTCTCTGAGGGTGACTCGCCCAGGGGCGTATCGATGAAGTCGGGGAACTTTTCCATCACAGGAGAGTGATAAGAAGGGAGAGAAAATTAAATTGCGGCGCAGAGGCCAGATATTAAAGTTGCGTGTTCAGTTTGAATTGATTCGAAACGGCTGTTTAACGAGCGACAGATGACCAAGGTAAGATTCGAGTGACTCGTTATAATCGTCGACGAAAACGTATGCTCATCGCTTGTCGAAGGGTCGACTGGTAATGGCTATCTCCCAAGCTGTACCTGAGGCTGTAAGCCAAGGCGCGAGCTGCAAGTCGAATGACGAAGCCAAGCCTGAGAACGAAAGCGGGAGGGAACAAACGACAGCGATCGAATAAGGCGACGAGACGTTGCTGCTGTATGCAAATACGGACCAGAAGCTGGTGAAGCTGAAGAGAAAAAAGAATGCCAAGTGACGACCAGGTGCTGTAGCTTTTGTTGGATGGATGTGGATGGTGTTCACGTCCAAGCGGGAATGGTGCAGGTGGGATAAGCAAGGTACAGTCTATAATTAAACCAAGGGGCTTGCTCCAATAGAGGGACGAATCGATGCCAGATAGATTGCACACGGGGGCTACAGGGGCCCTTCCCTGGGGACCTTCTGTAATAAGCCTGTAACCAACATTACGTGGCTTGCTAGCCTCCCTCCGCGGTTAGTCCGGCAGCCGCCGCTGATAAGCTGATAACACACCTTTAGCCGCCCTGAGCCGCCATTCATTCTATGTGAGCTAACCAAGGTAGGTAAGTTAAGGCTCCCTAACCTAAGGCTAAGCTGCTAGCTACTCTGAGGTTGACGGGGGACAGACTTTGAAGGCGTCGCGCAAAAGTCGTCTCCACCTGCATCAGCTAAACCAATCTCTCTGTTGGCGCATCCAACTGTGCTTTTGTTCCAACATCACTCTCCTTCGATCCTTGTGTATATTATCTCTCCAACTTCAGGGCATGAACAGGGACCCCAAGCAGGCCATTCTCGCGCTCGCCTTGTCCTACGCCACCTTTCAGCTCACGACCCAAGTCTTTAATCCAACTACAAGCAAAAGACAATCCCTGGTCGCGACTCCAACGTCGCCAGCCTCTGATTCACTATGGCGGCCCCAAAGATGACCAAGAACCAGATGCGAAGGGCCAAGAAGAAGGAGCAGAAGAAGGCTCAAGCAGAGGTACGTTCTGGTCTCCTCGCCCCCGTTGCGACACCACCAGCTGACGCGCTGCAGGCTACCTCTACAAAGACCGAGGAAACCGCCGAGACTACCAACCGTGAAGAAAGCGATGCTGCCGAAACTACGACGACAGATCTCGAAGTGAAGAAGGGGTCGACAACCGAAGATGCCGCCACCGCAGATGGCCATGCGATCGAAGTTGACATGGATGAGGAGGATCCTGCATATGCCATGTATAAGGACATCTTTAACAAATTCGGCGCGTCGATGGAAGAGGACGAAATCGCCAAGGAGGCCAACGCTGGCAATCAAGGGACAGTGTTTTACGCGGATGACGACGAGATTCCAGACGAAGACGAAGAAAACAACGGACAGCCAAAGTTATCCAAAAAGAAGAAGAAGCAGCTCAACACCATCTCTATCGCAGAGCTTAAGGCATTGGTCAAGGTCCCTGAGGTGGTAGAGTGGCAGGACGTATCCTCATCGGACCCTCGACTACTGGTCCAGATCAAAGCCCAACGAAACGTCGTCCCAGTACCAACCCATTGGTCTTTAAAGCGAGAGTATCTGTCTTCAAAACGAGGTATCGAGAAGCCACCTTTCCGGCTACCCCAGTTCATCGCAGAAACCGGCATTACCCAGATGCGCGATGCCGTCCTCGATAAACAGGCAGAACAGTCATTGAAGCAGAAACAGAGAGAACGTGTTGCTCCGAAGATGGGCAAGCTCGATATCGATTACCAGAAACTCTACGATGCTTTCTTCCGGTTCCAGACCAAGCCCGAATTGACGCGATTTGGTGAGGTTTACTATGAAGGAAAGGAGTCTGAGGTCGATTACCAACATTTCCGGCCAGGTGACCTCACCGAGGGTACTAAGGAAGCCTTGGGAATGCCTCCTGGCGCACCACCACCATGGCTCATCAACCAACAACGGTTTGGGCCTCCTCCATCCTATCCTACTCTGAAGATACCTGGACTGAATGCGCCACCACCCGCTGGAGGCTCATGGGGCTTCCACCCCGGCGGTTGGGGCAAACCCCCAGTTGACGAGTTCAACAGGCCTTTGTTTGGTGGTGATGTCTTTGGCCTTGCGGCACAGGGTGGACAAGGAGGGTCACAAATGCACGCGGGGACCGGTGAGCCTGTAGAGAAGAACCTGTGGGGTGAGCTGCAGCCACGAGAAGAGGAATCAGAGGAGGAAGAGGAAGAGTCAGACGAGGAGGAAGAGGAGGAAGATGAAGATATTCCTGGCGGAACAGAGACACCCAGTGGCCTCGAGACTCCCGGTGGTTATGCCAGCACAGTGCAGGCGGACTACGGGCAAGGTGTCGAGACGTCTATTGCTGGCGAGATGGACTTACGAAAGGAGCGCCGTGGCTACGACACAGAAGAGTCTAGTGCTCCTCGATCCGCCTACACGATCCTGCCAGAGCGCCAAGTTCGCGCCGAAGGGTTTTTTGGCAGTGACAGGGTATATGACCTCAAACAAGCACATGCAGCTCAACGAGCAGGCGTGCCTGTTCTCGGCGCCGAGGACGATTCACGCAAGCGCAAGAAGCCTGGTGACATCGACGTTGCTCTTGATGCTGACTCGTTGCACAACCACGATGGTATCAGCAAAGACGACCTGCGGCGCAAGTTCGAGGAGGGTAGGAAGGAAGAGGGCATTGGAGCCAAGTGGGCATATGACGATGACCTGAGTGAGATGATCGCCCAGGAGAGCAGGAAGAGGCAGAAGACCGAGGCGGAGCTCAAGGAGAAGCGGAGGGAAGGCAAGGGCAGATACTAATATTGACAGACGAGAATCGTCAGACTGTACCATCGATGGGGACTGGGTTTAGTGACTAGGCGTTTTATTATCTTGTTTGTAAGGGGGACAGACCAGCTCAACGGCTAAAATAGGATGAACGCCGTACCTCTTGAGGTTTGGTAAATGCATCCAGGACATGGTTGTAGAGTGAATATCAAACGAGTGGCCACGATGAGACTTTCTCGGTTAGGGATGCATTGGGCTTTCAGTTCCTGGCTTTGCTGCAGGCAAAATGGAACAAATCCGACAGTCCTCTCAGAATATGTTATGTAAATGTTGGAATATTGGACTTGTATCGCAATATGTTGATCTATGGCATCAAAGAGTTGCTTTGCCTGACAGTCAATTCGACGTTGTGTTTGATGTCAGTTTGAAACACCAACTTGACCCCGTAGAAGTCCCCTTTGTCACCGATCTAGATGATCTCGATGAGACCCTCAACTATAATGTGAGGCTAATGCCTGCGTTGTTAGTGGTAAACTTACCGCCTCATTCCTTTGTTGGACTGGTGTTTTGCGTACCTGATTACTCTAGAGTCGGGAGCCTGGCGGTTTTCTGGAAAGAGAAAGAGAGAGTGACAAGTGAATGGAAGCCTCACATGTTACTAGAAGACGCAGGTACATATGTAATGATATGTACTTGGCAACGGGTACGTGTGCGTTCAAGTGTGATGTTCATAGACATAACCCCGGCCTGCAGATGCTGGTTCTGGTGCTGGAGCCCGTCACGCAAGGCCATTGTTCACAACTAATGAAGATGAACACAAAATGCCCTGCAAGCAACGTTAAAACTCGGGGAATATTAAGGCTTAGTTTCGAGGCTGTTGCAGGTGTCAGCTCTGATAGGTTGTTTGTCTGGGCTGTATTGGCAGCGGTTCACCTGTCGTTAAAGCTACCATGATATAAGTCAATCTTTTGTTTTAAGAAACCAGCAAAGCCAACAGCTCTTGAGCCCTTGCCCGTTGCAAGGTTGCTATTGGTTAACAGTCATCTGCATGTGTCAGAACAACGGAACTAGCGCGGCCAACTGCTCAGGCCAGCCAACGGCCAAGAAAGGACAGGCCATCACATATCGCAAACAGACGCATGTGTACATGGCGGTCGCATCAAGGAACAAAAAGACAGAGATTCAGATGAGATGTGCAAAAACATACAACAGCGGGGATTCGCTGGTCGTCACCGACCCAACTACTAATCCGCCGGTTAGTGGCTTGACTATGGGAGAGCGGACGGGATCCCGTATTTTCCACTACCTTTGGTCGTATGTGAAAGAACGCGGTCATCATTCAGATTATATCCACGGGTGCTAGAGCGAGTGGACGAGATTCCAAGAACTGGAGAAAACGGTTCCAGGAGAGTAGGGAGGAGTCATAGCCTAAGTAATCTATCTCTGTTCACTTTTTTTTTCCCCTGGTACTAACGCTCGTGATTCTGGATATGAAATCTGCCGCAGAAGGGCTCGTCACCTCGAATTGCGTTGCGTTGTGATTGTCTACAGCCCATGGAGTGTCCAACATGCAACGGCTGGACCAACTTTGGAAGTCTAATACGAAGACTCTGTTATAGATCTAGCATGGCTGAGCTGATGAGTAAGGTAAACGTTTGCCTAGGTACCTATCTCAGCTAGCTACCTACCTACCTACCTACTTATGTAAGAGCCTCCTTCACCTCACAGAGGCTTGCACACGTGAGGTGAACCAGGTGGGGTCGCAATGTGGGAGGGATAACTAACATCCAACCACATCGGATCAGATCGTCGGCGGAAATGCGAGGATCATGTCGCGACGTTGTCGGCCTCGCTGAGAGTTGTCCAAGAAGAAGCGATAAAGTAGCAGAGCACGATGACTTTATCGAGACTGGCTGCCTTATCAAGCCAGTACTCGCCCAGCCTCTGTATGATCTTGGCAGACAGAGTTGGGTGAAGAAGATGTTGGAACACTGCCAGATGGCACGTTGAGAGAATGACCTCTGTTGAGTCTATGTAGGTACTGCAGTTGGATAGTCATGGTTGCTTTTGCAGGAAACGTGGCGATTGGCTGATGCTGATGCTGACAACATGAGGCTATCTGGTACCTACCTACCTACCTAGGTACCTAGGTAGGTAGGTAAGGTAGGTAGGTATTGATCATGCACCGCGTCCGCACTGTGGTACATTTCTAACCAGGTTCAGGCATCTCGTTCATAAAAGCGCGCCGTAGACATGAGTGTGCGGTTATCACAGTCAGTCAGTCCTTCACTACGACACCGCCTCATATGTAATGGATCGATATGGTGACCTGGGTTGGTTCTCATGATGGGCATTGCTTGGGCGTGGTCACAAGGTGGTCACCCAATGAATACAAGCAAACTCTGTGACGTATATGGCAAATAATCGCTCCAACTCGCACAATCCATCGAGGCCACCGTGCCCGATATACCTAACATACAAGAATCTTTGGCTCGCTTGTACCAACGGATGTTGATCTGCTGCCCAATCGCCCCTGATACCCATGGCCATGACATGAGCTGGCGGTAGCGAGGTGACCATGATGAAACCACCCACTTGGTCGACAGAGTTTATATCATTCTGGGCATCCTTCATTGATCGTATTGACACGGTATGAATACTTATTGTGGCATTTTATTGGTGTCGAGGCACTTCAATGGCACTGCTCATCCAGCTCATGATGGCCTAATCATTCTGCCATCTACCATGGAAAGGTCGTATCACCTTCAACATTCCCTGAACCTTACAGAAACTTTATTTTCTCGCTCTCAGACTTGATATAGTCGAGCCCATAAATATTCTTTGCATATGCAATACATTCTGGTCTGGGTGTGTACGCCTGTGAAATATCTTGGCACGAAATTAACAGCAGAGGGACTTCAAGTTACCCAACAAGCCTTGCATCGTCAAGACAATAATAGCACAGAGGCGAACACGACTGGGATACTCACATCATGTCTAATACCCGGGAAATTGAAAACGATATGACCATTTAGACACTGTCCGTCCACCTGAATGCCACGCTCCCATCCCAACAAGCAGTTCGTCAAACCTCTCGTCATCTAGCACATGCTGTAAAATAGGTAGACCAACAAGAGTAACCAGAGATTGTCAAGAGTGTTCCTATTTCATTCGATTAGAACTTGCATTTGCCACTTCCCCGAATCATATCATTTACCCTTTGAAACTCGAACCCTATTGCTACTGCTCTCCCTACATTGATTGATCTGCCCTGGTCGTTCAGTTTTGTCGATATCCTTCCACTTTGCATTCACATCTGTGACCTCGATAGATCTCAAATCAATCCATGACTTTAAAGAGCTAAGTTCAACTTGAAGGAGGCTCTCTTTATGAAAAGGGTTAATGCGTAAAGAAGAGGTTTGATCCAAGAAAATCAAGCTTGAGTTTCTCTCCATCAGTCTTTGATCTTGAACAACATCCTCAATTCTATCGGATGCACCAACATCTGAAAACACGCCACTATTTCTAATTCCTATCAATACACTTCGATTCCTCCCCTGTACTCATGATCCATATCTTGGAATCTATCAGACTGTTATGCTGTCCCGTGACAAAATATTTGGCGATACCATCAATTTGGTGATATGCTGTTATCATCCTGAGGATGTCACTTTTGTAGCAATGGCCGAGACTGTTATAACAACCGCCCAGCATGCCTGAAACTTGATTAGCGAGTACTAGAGAGCTCTTTTTCGACATCTATATCAAGTGAATTCGACTTGCAGCTTTTCCGAGTATTTTGAGGTGCAACGGGTGAATGAGCCTGCCAGTCTGGAAGGTATTTTGAATTTTCCATCGACAATGCATCTGTTGAGTAGAACATATTGACCACTCCCAGATCGTGCAGACCGAGGTCGTTTCGTCAAGACCGGAACTGGCATGACTACTTGTGCTGAAGTTGTGGTGGTGGCCATCAACTGTCGCATAACTTAACTATTCATCCATCCTTATATAGGTAACTAGGCAGTCTCCCTGAGTTGCAGATATTGCAGATACACTCAAGTGCCAGCCGCACCAACTGAGTTGCGCTTTGCTTACTGTACAATTCCCTTGAATCCAACGTTACAGCGGCGTCTTCAACTAGCCTTGCATGTCCGCCTGGTCGTGGTGATACTCGAGGTAATCATCGCAATGGTTTGCCATTTCATCGTCACGCTGAATTCTGTTGCACACGCAAACAAACAGCAAAATGCAGGTAGTATAGTTATATAATACAGACCTCCAAAAGCTTGCATGCAGTACAAGCTGCCTCAACAGAGATGAGCTGCGAAAACCCAGCAATGTCCACGCCTGAAATAATCCACCCTCTACCTCAATCCTGATCAACCGACTCCGGGCATGCCTTCTCATCAATGTCCCGATCCCAATAAGCGCCGAAACGACTATAAAAACATAAATTTAATGCCATCCTTCCGCTCACGATATCTCCAAGTCTGGCTATATTCCCCACCACAAAATCTCGAGGCGATTCTTCACATCTTTTTGGAGCTCGCCGCTTTCGTGTTAGCTTTTCGAAACCTGGCCCTCTTCATGGCTGTAGGCTCATCAGATTCCCCAACAGCCACATTCACACGTCTCTTTCTCAGCGCTTGACGCGTAGTCATCGAATGGGAAGCTTTTGCGCTTTGAGAACCAGTGCTGCTTCGTTCGCCTCCTTTCAAGCTTGCTGAACTATGTACTGGGATGCTTCGCAAGGATAGGGACACCCCGCTCTAGGAGGTTGCTTCCGTTTTGCTACACCCATTGCAAAGCCATTTGGGACGAGTGACCGGAATGGATGCTGACTTTTCGATGCAACTAGCATGGTATAGTCGATTTGAGCATTTCTAGAAAATTGTTAATAATGGCTTGCCGTCAGACGGCGTTGGCATTACCTTGTTTGAACAGATGAGTAGAGAAGGTCCGAGAACGGGGAGCTGACACACTGTACACCCATTCGCGCCTCTCGTAATTTGTGAAGCTCGAGGTGAATGTTCCAATGTGGCATCCGCCGTATTGACACCGTTCATCTTCGCATCCTCATCTGATTTCAATCGAGCTCGTGCCTCATCAATCAGCTTCCCGGCTTTCTCAACACTAGCGTTATCCAGAACATCCCGCGCCATCAGAACACACAGGTGCTTGCCATACTCGTTCATCCGATAATTCGCACCCACCAGCCAAGAGGCATTCTCTTTGACAAACTTGACCCAAGCACGCCTGAAATATTGTCCAGATGTGACGTTTTCTTGAAGAATAAACGCGTCCCATCTGCGAATGTATTCCTTCTCTTCTTTTGAGACGTCGGAGAATTCGCCGATATCTTCGCGATGCTTCTGTAACAACCATGCATTATCCACCACGGGCTTTGGTAACTCATCACCAGGTTTCAGGCGAGCTTTGCTGACAGGGTCAAAGAGAGGCTGACAAGACTCTGGAATGATGACCTTCTTCTTTTCCGGTCGCGGAATCACCGCCTGGGCTGCAGCTGGGGGCTGAGGAGGACTTTCGCCAGATTTTCCAAAGAGTTGTCGTTCGGTGCTCTGCTTCGGTGAAAACCGCAAAACATCTTCCATGTGGTCTGGGCCATAGCGTGAAGTTATCCAGGAGTCATCGCCGTTAACGTAGGCCTGCTGATCAAGCGGTTTTGTGGGTTTTCCGAGCTGCAGCTCTTTTGAAGGCGAGACTGCAGACCCCGAAACATGAGTAATCCGGAACAGCGGCCCTTGACTCGTCTTTTCCAGTGTGTACACATAATTCGGATGGTATGTCATTAGGTGAGCTCTCAAAATGTCCAATGACTCGTTAGCGTTGCCACAGGCACAACACTGCCATGAGAGTAGGTGAACCGGTGCATTAGCTGACAGCATATACGTGACGAAACCCTCGCCTTGCTCAGATTGCCCAGCCTTATCTCGGGGTTTGCGCTCTTTTCCATGGGCTTGCGCAGTCAGTACCTTCAAGTTGTATTGCTTGTTATTCCGTTTTCGTAATGCTCGATTAGGAGTGTGGTCGCCTTCTAGCTCTTCCTCTAGATCATGAGAGATGTCATGCGACGAGTCTTCTTCGCCAACATGCCCGTTCACTCCATTCGTCTCTTGTACTCCGTTCACATCCTCAACCTCATGCATGACCCCATTGATGCCGTTCACACCACCCATTTCTTCGTCATCGTCATGAAGACCATTGATGCCGTTGGTGTCGTTGGTGTCGTTGGTGCCGTTTATCTCAGGAATATCATTTGTGAGATGGGTGCTGCTGGTGTCATCGATACCATCCTCAAGCTCGGGTGGGCTCGCGCTGTCGAGAAGATCATCAGATATAGTTTCAAGAACACCATTGGTGTAAATCTCGCCGTCTGAATCGAAAGCAGTAATACAGTTTTTTGCAGTCTTGTCAATTCGTCGGGTACCCGAGGCCCATTTCAATTCTACATCCATCGTATAATTAGTCAGACGTTCATGGCGCTGTGGGTGGAATCCAGCTGTGAGCTTGACGGGTTTCTTTATCCTCCCAAAGACCTGGGGAAACTCGCTATGCAGTATCCAATTTTGCTTGGCAATTGCTTGGACAGGCCCTTGCTGGCTTGCGGGGACACCAAGCTCATGGGCTTCGAGAGGCGGCCAGTTGCCATCCTGAACTGAAAACATTTCAACGTCCAATCTATATGCGTTCGAGAAGTCATGGGATGGGTCATCCTGCCTGTTGACTAAGATACTTTCCTTAGGGACAAGGAATGGCTTAGGTGGCTTGATGTAAGCAATCCGATGAGGGCCTGACGGGTTCGTGTGAGCGACGATGTCACAGCTCTGGCTGCTGCGATATAGGATGTGAGTGAAGCCACCGCTCACATCGGAAACGGTGATTTGGCATTTGGCCTTAGTTTTGATGATATCGTCTGGAGGAAGAGCATTGAGAGGTCGGACTTTCTTAGAGTCCTTGTGAAAAATCTTGTGTATCTCAACACGTAGAGCCGTACGATCTTCTGTATCAATGAGTGAGGCGTCGCCGTTGGACTGGGAAACCGAGACCTTCTGACGCTTTTGTGGAGGGCCACTGTCATCTTGGCTCTTGGGCGTTGAGAGGGTCGCGCCCATATTTTTCGCGTTATGAGCAGCTTCCCAGTTGCGCTGGGTAAAGGGGACAGTCCTTGTGAAAGGCTTTTTCTGGGTCATGGCGGAGAAAAGCAACGCCTTGGGGGTATGAGATGATCCGAGGAGCAGTGCTCAGTCCAGGTAGGAAAAGGTGCGTAATGCGACAGACAGACAGACAGACAGACAGACAGACAGACAGACAGAGAGTTGAAAGATTGGCCGAGAATGTGAGAGATTGTGACTGTGCTTATTGGTAAAGCGGGTTGAAACGTCGCAGTCCGTAGTTGCGATTGTGAGGAACAAGGCGTAAGTAATTATATATTAGTAGTTGATGGCCTTGACGCTCATGGCTGATGTGTTTTTGTTGTCGTCATGCGAACGGGTTTGTCAGGGCAGGAAAAATGACAGCAGATAAAGGCCAGTGAAATAAAGCAGAAGCAACGGATAGAGGCAAGAGCGAGAAACAGCAACGCCACAAACTGCAGAATCGGACCGGGAGGAGAAAAGTGAAGAAGGCGGGATAGAGATGAATATAGTTGAAAAGAAAGAGCGCTTATGAATGAATATGAACAGGAGTGAGAACCTAAGGTTAAGGCAGGGAAGGCGACTGCAGCTGTGCTGTGCTGTGCTGTGTGCGTGTCCTTGGTACTCGAGCGAGGTGGATGTAAATAAATGGGTTAAAGGAGGAGATGCGAGAGCCCGGTCGCGTGTGGTGACAATCCAAATTCTGTAGGTAGGTAGGTAGGTACCTTGGTTTCGGTTCAGTGCTGTGGCCAAGGTACTATCGCTCGCTGCCCGTCACTCCTTCTGTGAACTGCCCTGTCTGATCCCGATACGCGCTGTAGAGTTACAGAGCGGGTTTCAGCGGTCTCTATTGCATCGAAATGAAGCAGCAGTAGGCGAGAATGAAGCCTGTAGAGCGTCCTCATGAGAAGCGACGGGACTAGAGCTGACAGTAAATGTAGGGTTAAGGTAAGGTAGGTAGGTAAGGTAGGTAACAATGAAGAGCGCGGTAAGAGACGCGTGCCAGTGGCAGGTTAAGAAGCAGCCCTGCTCGTGAGGTGGGAATTCTATCGCGACTCCCTACTACGGACTAGAGCCTATAGCCCTCCTAGCGTCATGCCTGGAAACTGGAGAGTCCCGTCACCAACGACCGCCATTCAGAGGCGATGGCCCAGCGGGGTGGATCCACTGACCACTGACAGGGCAGTGGAGCGAATTAGAGACTCTGCTTCAAGCAAAGACTTAGTTAACCGCTGGAAATGATTATGCATGCGGGCGGGGTGTTGTACCAGTACGCTGTGTGGTGAGCGTGAGTGTGAGCCCCTTAGCCTCTTGTTAACTGCAGATGCAAATGTGTTTGCAATTGGATCCCGGAACACCATGAAAAGTTCAATTTGTCTACCTACCTATCCTCTAAATTGCTATAGATATGAGCCGGTTTCAAGCCAGATTTTCCGATTGAGTCTCTCAGCACTAGGCCTCCTCTAGTCAGAGACCATTTCCAATAAGAAACTCTCCAGGATCATGGTCCGGTCCCCCTCGATTATGCATGTAGGCGAAGTGCCAGGACCCCTTTAGCCTCATCGTACAATGCCTTCATGGATCTTCGATGATCCATCATGAGATGAAGAGGGTCATCATGGCTTGTCGCTGGCGGCTCATCTACATTGTACAGGACTTGCAGCACAGCCTTGACTGGTTCGGGGTTTTGATATCTCCTTGGGGGCTATATTGAAGGAGGGAAAATCAAATGTTTGCTTTTCGTGCCGTCCGCCCTGTTTGAGTGCAAGATATCCTAGAGGCAGAAGCAGAGCTTGCTGTCTCATGGGGATGAGACGTAAACTTCCAACAACATAAGACTTGGTACTTAGTTAGTAAACAATGCTGTTCCGACAGGATAAAAAGTATCATGATGTCCTGCCAATTCAATTCGTATTCTTGCTCTTCAATATTTGCTTTGATATTTCCTATCCCTCCCTGTCCCTCAGCGAACTTTGGGTCTCGCAGATTTACAGAAACGTACGGATACGGGATTGGTACCTAGCCTTGATTGGCCACGACATATCGACTCCGTTCTTGGAGCTCCACACAGACCCGACCGTGGTGCATCACCACAAGGCTGGAGTGGGAGGCTACTGGTAGGTAGGAAAGGAAAGGAAAGAAAACTCAGGACCTTGGACCTATGGAAATGATAAAAAGACTTGGGTGATGTGGCATGAGTTTAGGGTATCTCTGCTACGGTTAGAATACTTTTTGCTGAGTTTATTTTGACACCCTATATCACGGCCTGCTGTTTTCTTGCTCCCCGGTGGGAGGAAAGAATAAGACGGCGCATGCGTACGAGCGAGATCATTTATAAGAAATGATAGGACATGTTTTTAGGTAGATATAATGGATATATAGTCATTAAATATACGATTAATCATTACTGACTAAATTTGATTTTTTTTTTTTTTAAAAAAAAAAATAAAAAATTCAAATTCAAATTTAATATTGCTTTACTGTTGATCAAATCCTATAATTCATTCCTCCCCTCACGTCCGGGTGCCCTGCAGTGGCCCCAAGTCTTCGACCTTGCCCCTCCAACAAACAAACACCCTAATAAGCTAACAACGACATCACACTCAGACCCAATCTTGGACTTGCTTGATACGGTCCACCACTTCATGACCTGACAACAAACCGCAGCGCGCCCAGATACACTCGAATCGATAGCAGCGCTACGTATCGGCGCTATTTGGCATATTTTTCTTGGTACCTACTCTTGCATTCGTCATTACTCGACATCTACTGCGGGGAGCTTCAAGTCGCCAAACTCTGCCTTCGGAGGTGCGATCAATCCATCCTGCCCAGCTTGCGCCAGGCTGCAATAACCATCAACAGGACTGCCCAAACACTCCCTCTTTTTTGCACGCAGCGAGATTAATAGTATGCCACTAACATGGTCGTTACACTAGGCACTAGACATCACAACATGGTCCGAACTAGAGCAACTGAACGACAAAGCGTTCCTGTAGCCTCCCGTCGCAACCTGTCGCAATCCAATACCACGCGTGCTACCCGAACAACAACACGGTCCCTACGGTCGCAGAAGACTTCCATAAGTTATAACGAGTCTTCCTCTGTAGATGGAGACTCCGATCCATCCCCAGCGGAGAGCGAACAGGATGGAGATGCCCAATTCGAGACGCGAGTCCGCAGAACCAATAACGCCAAGTCAGCAAAGGTCGCACACGTACGAACTGGTAGAATATCGAAGTCGCGAGACCAAACGAGGAAACGTCCAAAGTCGGCACAGAAGAAAGGAAGCTTGAAGAAGCGACGAGTGTCCGCTGACGCCGAACCCGAACCCGAACCAATACCCCAAGGCGTCATTCCAGACTGGACAGACCCGCAGATACCTTATGCCGCCTGGACCGATATCTTCTACTATGCAGCTAGTCATGATGACATCGACGTCAATTGGCTGATAAACACTGCCACGACTTGCAAGGCATTCTCAGAAGCCGCCTTGACAGCCATTTATCGTTCTCCGCCCCTGGTCACCGCTGGAAAGGCCAAACGGTTCGCGTCTCTGCTGGATCGCCCACCTTCTGAGACTCGTTTTAATTACCGTGCCAAGATTGAGACTCTTTACGTAGATGTGCATGTGTTGCCTCAAACGTTACTACCAAGAATCCTCCATTTGCTTCCTCGCCTGAAAGAAGTCTTTCTCTTTACACAATCTGACCAGCCGCCTTACAGGCAACTGGATCAAACAGTGAGATGGCAATATACTGAAGAGATATTCGCCGCCTTCAGACCAGCCGGAGACAAGGAGTCGCACACCGTGTTGAAAAGCTGGGAATGGAGCGGAAGCCTGCTTGGAGGGCCTGTGGCGACCATGAAGGATGTTGCCCGTATACATCAAGAGCCTTCATTTGCGCACCTCACCAAACTAAGCTTCACCAATCTTCAAGTCCCTTCGCTCTATAAGCTGGGGCCTAAAGGCGTCAATGAGGAGCAGGAGCTGGCGCTGTACAATGAAGATGGGGCTGTCATTGATTCGCTCGCCGAGGCGATTTCGCAATTGAAATCGCTACAACATCTTATGTTCGAATCTTCAACTGTCATGAACGATCGGCTTCTTCCACTTTTGCCAAAGGACCTCACTCATCTCTCACTGATCAACTGTTGGGAGGTCAAGTCTGATGAGTTCATGCCATTCCTACACACGCATGGCCGACGTTTGCGCAGCCTGAACTTGTCGCACAACCAATCTCTAGACATGGTCTTCCTAACCACTTTGGAAGCTGCATGTCCCAATTTAGAGGAATTATACATGAACCTCTCGTATTTTCGCCATCATGAATCCCGGTCTTACACCAACAATGACGCTGACCCTTTGTACGACCAAGTGCTATTGCCACACCAAAAGCCAGAGTGGCCGTCAAGCCTCCGGATCATTGATTTTGAACATATACGATATTGGAGTGTTGAGACTGCCGAAATGTTCCTCAATTCCCTCATAGATAGTGCTCGTTCTCTGCCAAATCTACGACATCTTGCGGTCAAGACAATGCTCAACATACCCTGGAAGGCCCGTGCTAATATGCGGCACGAATGGAGGCGGAAGCTGGATAAAGTCTTCCTCCGCCCATACGAACCTCCGCAAAGGAAGTATTCTCTTCGGCAGACACAAGAGGAAGATGTGGAAGCATCTGCGCAGATTTCGGAGAAAAAGAAGCAAAAGTCAAAAAGGCTGTCTGATGGTCCATCTCGGCGAAGCAGTCGTCTAGCGGCACACGTTTCGGACTCTGATTCAAGGCACAGCCCCAAAGGTCTTCGTAATTCGCTTGGTCGGCCAACTTATGCCGAACCCGACACGGATGAGAATGAGTTCGAGTCTGATGCAGAAGACGAAGAAGCCGAGTCCGGCACTGCAACCAGTCAGACTGGGGATGAGGCTGAGAGCGAAGAGAAGCCTGTGCCGCTTACGATTCAAGGACGTTGTACTACTGTATCAATTGTATTCGATAACCAAAAACCTACTGAATTGCAGTACGGTATGGAAGACTTTGTGGATGATAACCGCGCTGAGTCGGACGACGAGTGGGACGGCGACCATGAAGAGGATGATGATGCAGTCTTTGTCTGGCGTTAACTGAGCAAAGACTTCTCTATCGTAGCTGATCACTTGGTCAGAGAAACTGACTATTTTTAGACTTAGAATGCAGCATCTGCTGGCTCTTTTGGAGTTCATATCATATTAGTATTAGTAGGATATAGTATGAACGGTCTCGAAGCGGTACAACTTGGCTTTTACAGTAAAGTGACAGATGTTCCCACTCGCCATGTCTTTTGATCACGCTAACCGGCTAGACTAATACTTAACTACTGCATACTCCAATAACTTGGCCAGCGTAATGCATCATGCGTTCTTTGAGTGCATGGCCCAGATCCCTATGTCATGTCACGCTGGTTCCTCTCAGGTACGCACAAACCCTTGCAAAGCATGGTGAGAACGGCTTGGATCACAGATGAATACACCTCGGCTTCGCACAAACTGGAGGATAGTTCGTGAGTCCTCATCATTCATGAAATTGTGTTGAAACGTGGCCGGGTACCTTTTTACTTGGTCTTGCGCCATATGGCACCCGAGTCCTGACCCTGGAAGCTTCTTCAGATGCAGGAATTGCGATCTGGCCTTGAATACAGTAACATTGATTGCTCAATCAGAGTCTGGCGAAGCCATGGCTCAGTTTCTACGTCGCAATCACCGCGTGGACAGTTGGTAAAATTCAAACTTGTCGATCTTCCTCGTTGGCTTATAGGGCGGGCAACTTTGTTTGTACTATCGAGACTGTGTGGGGTGGTGTGTCTGGCTTACCTTACTGTGAGGTAGGTAGGTATAAAATGAGTAAGGTAGGTTCATGAATATTTGGTATACGACACGCTGATAAATTGCATGGAATTAGAACCTACAATGCAGTTTATGTTCTAGTTAAGTGTTTATGGCATTGGCACATAAGTTTGAGATACCAGCGCATCTTATGAGTGAGCATGATGGATACCTTAGTAAACGAGCACGCCTATCATGGGGCCTTCCTAGTAGGTACTACTAACAGTCCAAAAAGGGGCAATTTATAAGGCTGGTTGTATACGCTGGGACAGTTCACACTCCAAAGGCAATAGCTTGGCTGAATTCACATACGATAGGCTCATCATGATTATTATCTCTCATACAACTGTTGTACAAGCAGGACATCTCGACCCAATGAATGTAAACATGCAAATCTCCGAAGTTTTGAGCTTTTTCATGACCAGAAGCAAATGGAAGCAACGCTTACAGGAACCCAGTCCTGCATATTCGACAATCATACAAGCATTAACGATAATCCTCTAGCGCCAAGTTCCTAACAGCATCTTGTGGCACATGTTTTTAAAATGCAGCACCACCCATGCCTTCACCAGCCAGGTTCTTCATGCTCTTCTCGCTCAGGTCACTCCGCATCTCCCACGCTCGCGAGTCACGTTCGAGTCTATTCCACGTGTACAGACTTTTCCGTAGCCGCTCTTGCTTCGCATGCAGTTCATCTCTCAACTTCTCCTCCTCGTCCTTCAGCTTGCGATAATGTGGCTCAAGTTCTCGAGTTACGCCAAGAGCGAGAGGCGTCATGGAAGGGTCCAACTTGCCGCCCGGGATGATGGGGGGGAGTGTCGCAAGCATGGATTGCGCCAAAGTCTGCCGTGCGCTACCAGCATGTTGAGCTGATGGCCCAGTCGGAGGATTGAACGGTCGAGATTGCGTCGTTGTCGAGGTTGACGATGTATTTGACGGAGTCGCACGTGGGCCAGTGGGAATGGCTGAAGGTCCACTGGGAGTTGAAGGAGTTGGTGAAGGTCCTGAAATGTGTCTTGCTGGCGCTTGATTCCAGCCACCTCTGCCTCCTCGGGGGGCAAACCCACCTCTAGCTGGAGGCACATAACCTCGTGGGCCAGCTGGGGGAACGGTGGGGCTTGTGGTACCTGAACGCAGAGGAGGAGCCGTAGGTGTCTGAGTCCGAGCGGGAGGAGGCAGGGCTGGTGAAGATACTGGCCCTGCGGGGTTTCTGTTTGCTGCAGGGCCAGTTGGAGGAGCTCTCAGCGCTGCAGGGCCTCGTGGTGGTGATCGAGTGGGGCCTGATGTGTTTATATCGTAAGGTCCAGGCCTTGGTGTCTCCCTTGGTGGTGCCGCACCAGCCATGGCATGATGATGGGGAGACTCTTCTCGGGACTGAAGTGGTGAACGAGCTCTCAGGGAACTCGGTCGCGGTGACGATCTTCCAGAGGCTGACTGAGAAGTGATCGCAGATGAGATTCCAGATTCTCTCGGGGGGCTGACGCGCCTGTATGACTGCCATCGGTCATTTCCGCGTCGACTCATGGAACGCGAACGTGGTCTGTATGAGCCACCACGAGGACCTGTCACGGGAGACCGTACAGGAGGAGTTCTGTCGCGGCGAATCACACCAAATGGAGACCTAGATCGCCGCCTTTTGTCAGTTAGTCCCAGGCTATCAACATGGGGCAAGTAAATTCACCTTTCGTCACGCCGCTCAAAGTCACGACCCCTATCGCGTACTCTGTCACGGTCCCAGTCTCTATCTCTGACCCTCTCACGATCGCGGTCCCAATCTCTGCCAGGGGCAGGGGACCGGGGCCTTTCATATCTATCCGCTCCACGTGGAGGAGAAATTCTCCGGGATAAACTACGTCGAGGAGATGGCCGCCGCATAGACCTACTACGCTCTCGCCGGCGCGGACTCTCGCGTTCTCTTGATCGCTCTCGCCGGTATCGGTCTCCTCCACTTCTCGACCTACGACGTGGTGGATATCTGCCCGGCACATAGCTATCGGATCCAGAAGGAATTGGACTCCGGGGACGTGGACTTCTAGGTCGAGGGCTCCTTGCTCGCTCTCTAACCGGACTTCTAACCCGCCTAGGCGACCGGTCTCGAGGAGTGGGCCTCCATGACTCTCCAGCGCCGTATCTAACGACTTCCCCATCATCAAACCTTTCTTCATGTCAGTGTTCGTTCGGCAATCACGAGGCTTTGTGGGTGTGAAATAGAGAACGCTATGAAAACAAAGAAAGAAAGGGGGGGAAGAAGAAGAAAAAGGAAAGAAAAGAAAAGAAAAGACAAATGAGCGAGGTATAATTGGCGTACTGTGGCCTGCTAAGCCGTCATGATCCCTGCCAATTTGTGGCAAAGGTCATACCAAATATTGTGCGACGGCCAAGATCAATAGGAAGGCAGGAGTACAGTCTCTGTCTGAATCGATCCTAGCGGAATCTCGGGTATTCCAGCGGAAGGTCCAGAATACTGTGATAATACGGCCAGCGTCGCTTGACACGCTTCCAGGCTTCAGTCCCCCCAGCATTCCTATCCAACCTCGCCCTGACAAGCCTGTGGATTGGGACGAAATGCCGGCAAAATGGAAGGGAACCCAGCAGTATCTCCTAGGGTATGGGCTGGCATGGGTTGATCGCAAGTTCTGCCTTCCCAAGAACATTACAATATGCATTCAGGGTAGAAATCCGGACAACAGAGATACCGAAGCAATATGCTAAATGTGGATGGGAGTGCAGCCAGACCATCACCAATATCCCCATTGGTTCACGGCCTAGTTCATGAAGATGGCTTCGCCGTCCGCAGATGACCCGGTAAACCCCGTCAATGTACCAGTGTCATCGAACAATCTGCACAAGCTCGCCAGGCGACTGCTCGAACTCGGATGTATCTTCGATGGTTTCTTGAGAGTCGCTTCCGCTTTCCTCCATCCCAATATGGCCATCCATCATACAATCGCTCAGTTGGTCGATAGGCTCCCGTGTAGCGTGTTTCGAGGGTATCGACGGGTGGTGCTAGAGATGCCGAAATGGTGTCGCAAAACGATGGGAGGCGTAACGATGATGAAGACCAAGACGAAGAAGAACGCAAGATGCAATAGGCACATAGAAGCAAACGATTTAGGACTCACCTTCGACCTCGGTCGCGATCCATTCTTGCCTTAGTCAAGGATAGATATGATGCACGGCAAGTGCTTCTGTCGATGCGTTGTAATTTGGCTTTATGAAAGCGCAAGCACGCGTGCGAGTCGCAAGTTGGGTCAGTGGAGTTTCCAAAAATCGAAGACCAAAGCAGGGAGGTCGGAGATTCAGCATCCCGACTTCCGTGACTAACCTCCCTACCTTAGGTAAGGTACCTAAGGTACGAATCCTCTAGAGGGCCTTGATCCGATAGCAGATAAGCACAGTCTCACTGGAGACATGCACATACCACACACACTGTATTGCTTCAAGACCAGGAACATCAAAGGTCATATCCGTGCGACAGTTATTAGGACTTCTATAGGTGATAAATAGGGCACTATTACAGAGGCACTGCCTAAAGGTATATAATAAAGAACACACGTAAGGAAAACAGACTCTATCTCTGGTTGCGCTACTCACAAGACCTGCTAGAGCAAGAACATTACCCCTATACAAGGGAACACCCAGCTTCTCCTAACTTGTAACTAACACCGTTTCCGAGACCGCATCTATGACTTTTCATCTTCAGTCATATCAGCATCTGCTACTTCTTCGACCCTCTCGAGAATCCACTCCCGCGCCTCCTTGGCGTGATGCGCCATCATCTTGTTCAGACCAAACATTGGACTACGAACGACTGTCCCGAAACGTCGCTTGTTAACTTTTCGAGTCAGATCAGGATCAGCCCAGCATGCATGATCGCCTGCAATGTAGACTCGTGAGTTCTCTTTATACCACGACGATAGATCTGAATCAAACTCTGACTTGACTGGCCTGAGCGTTCCATTGGCGAAGTTTACCACCCCAGAGATTCTAGACTTGCAATCTATCACGTTTCAGAAAACAGTTGAGATAGAGGCTCATATCAGCAAGTCGACTTACCTCGGTTTATGAGAAGGACTTTGACTCCAAGATATGCATTGCCAACGCCCATGACGAAAATGTGATTGGCATCATAGAGCTGCAAGTAATTGTCCCACAGGTAACACACCAACGTCTGGATCTGTTCCGAGAGAGCCTTCTCTTTGAAACCAGGTACATAAGAGTCAGATTCCTAAACCAACGGTTAGAGATCAACCACTGCTAATAAATGTGATCACTGACCTCGTCGTGGGTGACATAGGCTGGAATATTAACGTCCATGACACCGAACTTTTGATCAACTGCCCAGTCAATGTAGTCTGTTACGCCATCAACCTATTCTTATCAGTTCTTGCACCGCGTATTATGTAAAGCATCTACTCACCACCCAGGCATTGTGAGGATCAACAGATCTGTCTATAACATCTGGCTGAGCCAGAAGCTCGGGACTAAGAGATGATGTCAGTGGTCAAGACACAACCTATAGCCCTCTCCTCATACAATTGACTTACGGATCGTGAATGATAATGAGAACCTTCTTTTCCTTGTGGAGGCCTGGTGTCACTAGGACCTGGTTCTCGTATGACTTGTATAGATGCTCGCGCTGGATGTAGAGAGGTATCATGTTGTGCTTTGCTTGCAGAACCTGCCTCTGGGCGTTTCTGATCACGTCGTGCAGGCGGCTGGATATCGTTGGCTGGATGTCGGTAGGAATGCGAACAATGCCTGCCCTCATACACTCCCAATATGGGGCTTGATGAGCTTGAACTTTGGCAAGTATGCGTGCAGCCTCCTTATTGATCTTAGGAATTTCCATCTTTGGTGGCGGTTCACCCATGAGCGTCTTCGCAACGGCCACTGCAGACACTGAGATAGCCTTAAGATTGTACCCTCCCTCTAGACACACTGCAACCTTTCCGTCAGCCAAGGACATCAACATGTGTGTCATATGAGCGTAGCAGCTGGGGGAAACGAAGCAGCCCCCTAGCTCGTCGCCATCAGCAGCATCAAATCCCGCAGAGATAACCACGAGGTCCGGATTGAACTCTTTGGCGATAGGCATCACGATCTTCTGGAATGCCGCCATGTATTCCCCATCGCCCATGCCTTGGTCGTGCCAGCCGATATTAATGTTTTTACCAAGGCCAGCTTCTGTTCCGCATTTGTCGATTCCACCATCCGGTGTCATATCATTGGGGGGTTTACCGGGATAGAAGAGACCGTTCTGGTAGACGTGGAGAGAGATATATAAGACGTTTGGGTCCCGATAGAAAATGTTTTGGATACCGTTACCGTGGTGAACATCCCAGTCCAGGATGAGAACCTTTCGGCAAATGTCTGGATAGTCCTGTTGGCAGACCCTGACTGCTACTGGAACGTTGTTGAAGAAACAAAACCCCATTGGCGCATCAAACTCTGCGTGATGGCCTGGTGGCCTGATCACGGCGAATGCGTTCTTGACTTGGCCAGTCACGACGTTCTTGCAGGTTTCGATGGCTCCCCCAGCTGAAAGTAGGGCGGCCTGATAAGACATACTACCAACATAGAGAGATTCCCGCCCTTGATCATATTGCCTAGTCAGTTCTCGAAGCTCGGCCGAACTTATCTTGTCAAGGTTTTCTACCCATCTAAAGTGATCAGGATGATGGGCGAGGCAAATCTCCTCTCGGGTGGCAGCACGAGCAGGTATGCGCCACATATAACGCGTGGGACACTCCCGCATGATTCTTGGCAACTCTGCCTCGGGGCCTGTATAGACGAGGCCAACCTTCTTGAACGCCTTGAATATCTCGTGGATACGACGGGGATCTTCAGGATGATGTGCGTTGGGTGAAAAGTCCGCATTCATATGCAACTTCATCCGGTCATCGTAACAGCAGCCTGTTGGCAGCAAACCTCTACGGCGCATCTGGTCGAAGGTTATATCTTGAGGTGATGGATCTTCATCGTCCTCGCATGGATCCTCGGATGCCGTATCATCGTCGTCGATGCTGGTGTTGCTAGTACGACTGAACCCATTAGGCGCTTCTGCATCCTTCATTGGATGATCAACAGCATCTGTGATGTTTGTCTCCATGGCAGGCAATCTTCAATATCCTCACTGAAGGTCTGACGACCCCAGGAGTTGCGAATATGCTTGAGAGAGCCAAAGCCTATGGATCACTGAAGTAAATAAACACTAGCAGTTGGATCTATAAGCAAGTTAGGAACGTTATGGCCGAATTTGAGAGCAACTGTTGACCATCGTTATCTGGGAAAACAAAGGAGGTGCTCGAGGACAAAGGAAAGCTGCGTATTAGCGAAGTGAATTACATGAGCCAAAATGATATACGGCTAGTCATTATTTTCACAAGCGTATAACATCCTTGATTTACTTGGCACCCAGGCACACGCAAGGGCCTTCTGCCTATTTTTGCAGAGCTGAGTGCATCAAAGCACTTAGAAGGATGCGAAAGATGATGATGCCAACACGAACAAAACACTTCACTTACCCTTGCTAAGTATGGCGCGATCGCAACAGCGAGGAGAGGTTATGAAGACGTGAGAGCATACGCTAGACTCTTATAAGGAGATTCTAGAGAAGTTTGATATGAGTAAGTCTAATGCTGAGTGGTGGGTTGAGATGCGCGATCGGGTTTAATCGCGGTGGTCGATATTAGCTCTGAGATTAGATGTATGAGATGGAGTGGAAGGAGAAGTGAGGCTCAGCTGTGGAGGTTGATTTTGGCGTGCGGGCTCCCCTGTGGTTTCAGGCGCTACTGGCCACTGAGTGACCTGCGGCCGACCTCCATGGATAAGGCAACTAACTTTCGAAGTTAGGTACCTTACCTTACCAACTTGGTGGGGACTACTGCTTGGCCGCAAACAGTTCATAATTAGGTTCCTTCTTTGATTCATACATTGCGTAGAAAGGGCATTGTTCCTTACATATGTACGTTGGTTTGGACTGCGACTGCTAAGCATTCCAGATTTCACAAATAGTATCTATTAACGGCAGTATTCACGATCGACCGGGAAAGGTACCAAGTTAATGCACTGGCGAGACCGTAGCATTCAGCATTAGGCGATTCAGGAGACACTACGGCCAAGTACTCAATGAGAGAATCCATTTCTAATATACCTAGGAGAAGCCTTGGGCTTAATTTCGACGCTATCTGACGATCCACGTGCAGTAAGTAACAAATACTGCGACCATCCGTAAACTTCGTGGTTAACGAAAGGAGCGAGAATATGTCCATCGACAGCACTCAGGCCTAAACGAACGAAACCATATACCTACCCTCCATCCATGTCTGTCGCTGGACATCTTCTAGATAAGATCCGTCATCCCCACGAGGCGAATAGTGAGATGAAGACCGAAGCATCCGAGCCCCCCCTGGCAATGTCCCATCCAGACTGGCATCACTTCCAAACTTGACGCGTTCAGCGTCGCGCTCATCATCCCAGTCAATCACACCTCCCAGGCCATCCACAGGCAAAGTAGGCATGTTCAAGGACCAATGTCGCTCGTCCAGGACACATTGTGTTGACACCGAGATAGATTCTTGGTCGAAAGTGAGATTTGGTTGAAGAGACCGAGCTTCCGCAATGAGGCGTTTTCTAGGGTAGCTATAGATGTTCTCAAACAGATGCATGAGATCTTTAGGGCCAAGTTTGCAGTAAGTCTTTACAATACGGCCCCAACGACTCTGATCCCGCCAGCCTCTTACCAAGGAGTCAGGTCGGTCGACAACATCATAAAGATACGAATCGCAACCCTCCTGATGGCATATCAGTAATGAGCCCCGAAAGTCGGAGTACAAACTTACATATTCGTCTTGACTAGGGTCAAGCCGCGGGCAGAGATAGTGGAGGACGACATCCTTCATGGTTTCAACCAGGTCCATCAGCTCTATCAGCTCGCCTGTGGAGTATAATCGAAGTTGACTCAGTCTAACGTCATCCACACCTGGCTCTGGAAGCCCAACACGAGGTCGGGGGATATCTCCGTGAAAGTAGAAACCATAGAGCCACCATCGATACATGGCTCTGCGGAACCTCTCAGCCTCATGCTCGCGAAGCAGACGACAATTTTCAGGCTCGTGAAACCATCTCATCTGAGGGAACCTGGCTTGCCATCTCAGTACAAGGGAACAGCAACTGAGAATTGGCTTCAGATCGTTCTCAGTCAGAACAACAGTTTTCAATGATTGAGCACGGGGTATGATGGGTTTGCCTGGCTTGTCCAGCGTGATGAACCCTTCAACAGCGTCCACTGATACGGCAGGCTGATGCTCTGAAAGCGGAGCTAACACCACCCCAGTGTCTCCGAGGAATCGCCTAAACACGACTCTACGTGGAGCATACAGTCCACCGCGGGAATCGAGATCCTCAGCTGAAGCCGTATAAACCTGAAGGAGCTCATCAAACGGACTGAACTCCTTGACGAGGACAGGAAGTAATATCGAGGCCTTTCTCTTGTCAAAGAGTTCGTGTAGCGTCCTGTGAGTGGCGCAAAGGTTGAAAACACCATCCAGGTCTAGTTGTTGATAGATGTCCAGAAGGATCTCAGTTGGAAGCTCAGTAAGGCAATGGTTTTTGGGCGTTTTCGGTGCCATTTTTACAGACGTCAACTTGATCGGACGTCTTATACAAAGGGTTTGGGGATAGATGGCAGGTATATTCGGCCGAATTGTGAAGATTGGGTTTTGAGTGGACAAAATATCTGCATGTAAAGACGACAACAACGGTCCTCGTCCGTATACCACGTACGCGATTATACAATTTCACTACAGAATCAGAGTCGCCGATTTGACGGGTGCTATGAGGAAGTTAGGCATAAAATTATGCCTGGAAAGGAGAAGAGAACGGACCTGATAGACTTTGCATTTTGTTTACTTGCAATGGTATTTTGGTAGATGTTGTAGAGGAGGCAAGATTCAAGAAAATCAAGTGGCTGTATCCTCGAATTGTAGTCGCCTTCGCCGTGAGAGAGTTGATATGAGAAAAGTGTTGTAATAAGAGCAGCCTGGCCCTCGTCGCTTCAAGGATCTCACTATTGAGTCACCTAAAGCATCAATGGTACGGGGCTTATTGTTCAGCCACCGCAGCACTGGGGCTTGAGACGGAAGTAGAGATGCACACAGGCATCGGCTTTTGGGTAACTGTGATTCTCATGGCTATATTCAAGTGCAATGCTTATCTGCAACATGCACGGATTGAATATACAGTGAGGATGAGGATGAAGAAGGAAAGGGGGACGACTGATATTAGTAGGTCATGACAAGGTCGCGACTTTGGGTTGCGCATAGATAACAATCTGCCGAGATTCATCCGGGCGGGCTAAGTGATGATGCGAGCCTTCAAGCAGGCCTGACCTGACAACCCTGAACTGAAACTCAGTGTTTTTTATTGCCTTTGATTAGGTACTCTATAACTAGGCGAGTGACCGGGAGGTACAACTTAGGGAGGACGAAATAAGGCAAACGGTGTCGTTAACGGTAGCTAAAGTATAATATTCTCTCTTTTGGCAAATAAAAACGCAGTATGACCTAAAACTCCAACACCCCGTCCCGGTGTTCAGATCCAATGGATCAAGCCAGTAAGTACTTGGTTATATCGGCAGGTAACGTATCAAAGGTTTTAGGCGAACAACATCTTGGTATCAAGCTCATTCTTGGCCGGTCGCTGGCCGCCAACAGATCGCAGTCCGAGGTCGCCCTTCCTGACCCGTCTCTCCACCTCTTTCTCTACGCGAGCGTTGTGTCGCGAAGCCTTTGTCCTTCGAATATCGGCTCGGACCTGATTTGGTGACACAAACTCCTTGTTTTCATAGATAATAGGTCCCCCAAAAGAGCCCTCTTGGATCACGATCGGCGTCAAAACGAATCGGGGGCCGATCTCGACCAGGTTGATATCGGTATCTGGCTTGCCAGATCGAGACTTGGTTGTCTCTTCCTCTTCCTCACCCTCCTTGGCTGTCGCCTCGACCTCGTTGATTTGATAGTTGCGAACCCAGATCTTGCCATCGACAAAGCTAAATCCCATAACGTGGTCGATAAAAGGCTTGGATTTTCTTGCGCCTTGGGGAACGCCGAAAGTGTGGAGGAAGAGCTCCTTGATCACTCGGAGGTGAGGCTGTTTGTCGAAAGCGCCGTCGAAGGAGAGAACGGGCCGCGAGCCCTTGAGACAGTTACCGGTGAAATGAAGTTCCTCCATGGTGTGCACTGTTAGGTATTAGCCTGGGTAAAAGCATCGGCTGGTGTCAACTCTTACAGTTCTGGAGGTGGAACTTGATGGTAGGTCCGTTAGGGACTTTGCTGAGCCAAACATATAGATCCTTACCCTTCCTTGCTTCGAAGAAGAGCACGTTGTTGCAGTTGTAGAGCTCAGCCAGCTCGTTCAGTTCGTACAGCTTTGTCTTGGAGTCGAATTTTGCATCTTTTCGGCTGTGGGGGAGCATCGCCGCAATGTCGTTTAGAAGATGGCGATGTCTTGAGAAGGATAGCGATGTTAGTGGAATGCGCCCTGCATCAAAGTCGTGGAGCTTCCTACCGGTAAGTGACGCCTCTAGAAGAGAGGATCAAAACCCTCTGCTTGTTCTTCTTGACGCCATTGCTAGGCGCCTCGGCCTTTGCAGTGCTGGACTTGGAGATAGACTTGTAGACAGCAGCCATTTTGAATGAACCCCAAAGTCGTGATTGAGATCGGTTATCGAAAAAGCTGTGTTAACTTGGAGATGATTTTACTGGACCAGGCTTTGCGACGCGGCGGACAATTTTCCAAAAAAATTTAGTCGGCTGAGTCTCGATAAGAATTGAAAGGTCGCGATAAGAGAGTGGGGGTCCTGGAGGTATCAAGGTGGGGCCGCGACACCGCTCTAGTTAACAGTCGAGACAAGCCGGGCCAGGGGGCTAGGGGGGGTCCTCTAAAGTTCAGGGGACATGCAGTAGCACATGTTTTCTGAAGCAGACAGACAGAACCACTCAGAAAGCTATGTTTGATCTAAACCTTAGGAATGCATTGCGTGAGACGAGGATAGTAGAGCAACAAGACCACCATGCCTAATAGTAGATGGATAAGGTAGCCCACCCATTACTTCACCAAAATCAGGTAAATATCTATTGGCACCTAACTAGGGGTTGCATTCAGTGTGATGAGTTTGATGAACTGCCCCGCTACCTGAAGACCCTGAGAACGAGCTGTGCACTAGCTACTAGCAAATGAATTCGATGCGAAATCACCCACAGGACCAGTACCTGTTCACGTCCAGTCGGATCTGATCAGCATGACGTGGAGGCGTACACGGATTGTGGCGTTTAGCTCGAATGCGGTACAAGCGAGGTGATACAGAATGGAAGGCTTGGGGGGGCAGAGACACAGCTCATTAGAGGGCGAACATTAGAAAGAATTCATTCAGCTACGTTAAGATGACCGTGTCGCAGCGATCGTTGGACGCATCAACCCCAAGACAATCATCATGACAAAAAATAAGAACAAAGGAAAGCCGAAGTAACCGCGCCTTCTGATATCAAAAAAAGACGTATCACGATTCCTCGCCTCCTCCACTCTCCTTTGGCGAGGAGCATTTTCGGGGACAAACGAGACGCCAGGTATCCCAAACCCCCAAAGCCCTATATCCGTCTGCAAACGGCTCTGCGAGGAATTTAACAGCACTTTCCGCCCTTGGTAGCATCGTCGTCGGCAGGCTTGCTCAGGGAGATATTGGTGCCTGCGCCTATGGTGGCCTGAGCGCTGTCACCGCTGTCAAGGGCCTTGCTTGAAACAATGCGATAAATTTCTGTCCATATTGTCAGTTGGAGCCACAGAGGTTGAGGAGACCGGGTGAATAACGAACCAGTCAGAATGTTCTGGAACGCAAGTTCGACGTTGCTGGCATCGAGGGCAGACGTCTCGATAAAGGACAGGTGGTTCTCGCCTGCAAAAGTGTCAATAAGAGGGACCCTCCTGTGTCAAGTTCGGTAGGATTTTCGTACTGGCAAAAGACTTGGCCTCTTCGGTGGGAACAGCCCTCAGGTGTCGCAAATCGCTCTTGTTTCCAACCAGCATAATGACAATGTTGGCGTCGGCATGGTCCCGCAGCTCCTTGAGCCATCGTGTGACATTTTCGTAGGTCTGGTGCTTGCTAATGTCGTAAACGAGGAGAGCACCGACAGCGCCTCGGTAGTAGGCGGAAGTGATGGCGCGGTATCGCTCTTGGCCAGCTGTGTCCCAAATCTGGGCCTTGATTGTCTTTGAGTCGACCTGGATAGATCTGGTGGCGAACTCGACACCGATGGTCGACTTTGAGTCTAGGTTGAACTCATTGCGGGTGAATCGACTGAGAAGGTTGGACTTTCCGACTCCAGAGTCTCCGATCAGGACGACTGCAGGTTCACAATGTCAGTAAGGGGCGGTCGCAAACGTCGGACCAAGCGTGGCCTTTAAGAGATGGTAATGACGGCACCTTTGAAGAGGAACTGCAAAGGGGGCCCACAGGTCAGCAACTGGCGGGACATGAAAGACTAAGGAGGGTAGGGAGAGGGGCAAGACGTACATCATATTCGTCGTTGGCCATGGCTACGGTGGTGTTGCTTCAGGGATATTACTGAGGGGAGCCAAGTTGGTGTATCGAAGATGAGGGTGAGGTTGAATGCGGGTGCGCTGGCGCTGCAAGAAAGACAAGTCGACGTCGTTGAGGTATGGGATGTGGAGAGGGAGAGAATGCGCGGCTCTGGCGATAGGCGGTTGTTTGTACCTCGACGTACGTCCAGTCCCCGTGCCGAGGGGTAAAGACTGGGCTGGGCTGGGCTGGACTGGCAGGGCTAAATTCTAACTGGAGCTACCCTCCACTGGCTGCCTGTGTTTTTAGGTAGGGGGGAGCCAGGACCCTACCTAAGGTAGGATTAGACGCCTCTTTGTTAGTGGAGGTAGCCACCTAGCGGTTGCACAGAGACACCCACTCTGCCACTGTGGCCAGGTAGCGAAAGTGGTGCTGTTCGCATCACTGCTAGGTTCCAGTATAAGAAATCAAGGGAATGCAACTTGTCCCCAAGAATGGCTGTTCTTGGGTGGATTGTTGGTCAGAGCTACCTTGTGTACCTTAGTGTGTAACTTGCCAACCTAATATTAATGGATGGAATAGGACAAAGAAAGCTTCAAGTCGTAGATGTAATTGTCAGCTACTGAATCCGGACACATTCTGATGTGATAGGCCAGGACTAGTAACCGTATGATGTATTTTAGAAGGATGGCTGCATCATATACATTTCTTCATAGCACATATCCGTATAGCTGGGTTTTCACGCTGCCTGGGTTAGGACTAACCGCGTCAATATCGCTCGCTACCATTGCAATCTACAGATTGATCGATGACCGCTTTCAGATACCTAGTTATGCAGTGCCTTTTCGTTTTGAACCCGATGGCCCTTGCAAACCTGGTCGCATATTATGATGTTGTAGTTTTAATGCGCATTCTTGTAACCTGGCTAGCCTGGCCCCTTTCCCTCTTTCTTGTGTTTGCAAGCACCATAGAGTTAAGCATGACATCGGAATACTTTATAACCATAATGATTGAAATGACGAGCCAAGGCATCTCTGGATATTGGGCGCTCTTCTGTATTTTGAAATCATGAAGTGATGGGTGCTAGAAATATGCCCACCACCTGGGTGCTGCTTTCCATAACAGGTAGCTCATTATGGGTGCAATGCATGAAGAACGATCTTGACAATTGTGACAATATAAAACTAGACCCTACTCCTTGACAATGAAGACGCTGAGAAATTTGATCAATATGCCGTATGGATGCTTCTAACAAGTTCCGAGTCGTCATTAGAGACGTTTAAAACGAAAGGAAAAGGTGGCTGGCCTCAATGAGGTCGGGGTCTAGGTTAGGCTACCTCAACAAGCAGGGGAGAGTGCAAATGAAAAGGACGGGAAAGACCAAGGATTTAGAGCTGACACATCCATCGACGATGATACGAGTCTCTGATGAAGCCCTTGCCCTTACAGATAATTTGATCTTCAAGTCGTAAATGATGATTTCTATCTAGATTTTGCAGCCGCACCTCACTCAGGTGCTTTATTTGTAGACACCTACCTACCTACACCTACACCTAAGGGATAAACAAAAACGCCGATGAACTAAGTCACTCACGTGATCTCGCTACCTGTCTAGCACTTTCCAAGCAGCCCAGGCCAAGCCAGTCCCACACGCCGCGCCCAGCCTGAGTGAAGCTCTAACCTAGCTTATTATTATGTGACAGAACGGGGATAAGAAGAGATCAAGACCGGCCCGCCATCTCATTTCATTTCTATAATTTCTCTCTCCCCTCACCCAAGTTAGGTTTTGTCATTCAAATTTGGGAGTTCATTCATCGCGTCAAGGTGTCAAATAAAAAAACAAACTCACGAACTCAAATCAACTCTATTTAACACGAAACTTACTGCACTCAACCGTATACCTCAGTGAGTTTGACTTCCCCAACTCATTCATTGCAAAACCACAACTGACTTCTTTTCTTTTATTGAGAGTGGGAACATCCCATCAGCGGCCCTTGTTGGTTGAACCTTGTGATACACATGGAGAGCATGCGCCAAAAGACGCCAGAATGGATGACTCCGATAGTGAATCAATAGTCTCCACCATCGTCAGTGAGCACGACTCTGACGAGGAATGGAACGTGAACGAAATCTTGGCCGAATGGCCTATCGACGGCCTCCCACGATATCTCATCGAATGGGAGAATTTTGATTTGTGCGAGGCAACCTGGGAGCCTGTAGAAAACCTGAGCAATGCCCTCCTGGAAGGTTGGGAGAAAACAAAATCGCGGGATGATTTTGATATGTTCAAGAACATTCGAGATTGGAAGAATGCTGTCAAGTCCAAATATGCTGCCAAGCTCGACCGCCACCAAGAAAGAAATCGGCGCAGAAGGCTGAGAGGCGAGGAGGAAACCTCGTTCACAGAGATGGATGATCATCTGAAATGGGCTGATCGATTTCCGGATGGTGAAGAGGCCAATGGTTCTGTCGTCTCTAGTCCGTCTGTAGCCACAGACATCGATATGGATGTTGAGGTCGGACAACTGTCACAACATTCTTTCGACAAAACACAAAGAGCTTCCGTAAGCTTAAGTGAAGAAAGTTCGCCAAAAAGTAGTCGTCAAAACAGCATGGCGTCTGTCCATCATCCTTCACGACCGCCATTGAACTCAGCTGCGACTACAACTACAGCCTCATCCACACCCTCAATCAGTCAGAAGCCACCACTGCGACGGCAACCAGGCAAAGTCCTTGCTGACAATAAGAGACCACTACAAAAGCCAGTGGCTTCAGGCAACCTCTTGTCATCAAAGTTCGGCGTTCGTGGACCGATCAAGCGGACCGATAGTCACCTACGCAAGGGGCAACCGACAAAGGCTCGCAAGACCCGGCCTGCGCAAGCCTTCACAGGAAATGTATTTTCAGGGGGCAAAGTGAGAAAGCAGCGCACGACTCTCGCCGAAGCTGCTAAAGATTCCACAAAACAGTCGAAACTTTTGAAGCCAAGGTATGTGAATCTCATACAAAAAGCAGGCCGCGACAGAGAAAGCGCTGCGCCCGCGAGACTACCGACAGACCTCATCTCTCTAAATCCAGCAGAGCGATCTGTCAACGGTCTTACTGCCTTACCGCTGCGCTCCGAAATTCCGAACGAAACAGTCAAACCCCTCCGACAAAATAAGGTCCCTCCTGAAACCATCCCCGAGGCCCCAAAGTTAAAGCCCAAGAAGTCAATTAGTTGGGGCACTGTTGAAGAGGCAATGATACCCGCCCGCGGAGAAAGAGAGGAAAGTCTCTTCTTGCGCGAGGATTCTCTCATTCGAGCAACGACCCCAATCAAAATAGAAGACGACTCTCGTGAAGCCGAGCAAAACACCGGGCCACAATCCGGGTCGACCTTCCAGACGAAGGCTTCAGACAATCAAGAATGTTGGGCTGGCAGAGCCCCTGTTATGAACGACGAATCGAGCTCTTCTAACAAGTCCATCACCACGGAGGTGCAGTTTGGCCCAGGAAGTCGGGAAACATTCTCGGTTATTTTTGAAAGAGACGAGGATCAGAATGGGCAGCCTTGGTCGAGTATCTTTGAACAGCACCCCATCCTAATCTTCACACACTCTTGTATGACGCAGGACTTCTGGTCTCAAGAGGCTTTCTTAGCTGCTGCTAAGCTGGGCACCGGCTCAGTGATAAGCAGTGGCGACCCAGATAGCTTGGCTACAGTTGCGAATTGGCTCTGTGTAAGGTCTGTTGGAGTCCTCCTGTATCAACAAGAACTGTGCATCTTCCTATATGCATTCTTTGACAAGTCTGTGTTGCTACAATATCACTTGTTTCGGCCTTCTTCTCACCTGACAACGCGCTCGCTTGCGCCGATTGTACTTCCAGAGGGTGTTGGCGGTGGCGACGTCCTGCCACAAATGATACCGACAGTTTTCAACCGGCTTTTGGGATTCCAGTACGAGCAATTACTACCAGAAAAAGCCCTCCTGGATTATAGCAACCACAACTTCTTCTTGGTATTTCCAACGAACGCTGTGGAAGAAGCTTACTTTCTGAGCGCATGGCTGCGAAGCTGCAACCCTCAGTGTAGGTTGCTTTCTAGCCTCACCACTGGACACTGGGCTAGCTTCAGGAAGCTAGGCCAAGGCGTGGTCATCGTGCATGAAGAAGCAATATGGGCTACGCGACTGTTTCCTTCAGTCTGGACTGTCCTTCACAACGTGCCAAACTTCAATTTCCGCCTCTTTTCTATATCTCTGCAACCTTCACCCTTTTATCCCTCTCTTGGCCAACCATTCCGGATTGGGGATGTCACCCTGCAAACTATCTGCGGACAGAAGAAAGCGGTATTAGTTACGCCCAGTTTTGTTATATCACAACCTCAGCAGGCCTGGGCTTTCTTCAAGTGGGCTTACAAATATTGGCAGCAACATCGCGGCGCTTTTACGCTCATCGTATGTGCCGACTTTGAGAACTGGGTTCACGAGGTAGCTGTTATGGTCAAGGAAGACTGGGAGACGCATCGAGAAAGTACCCGAGTACGCGAAGAGGACAAAGCGACAGCGGAGAAAGAGATTGATGCTCTTTTCAAGTGCTCGCAACATGTCGGAGAGGTAGCAGGACCTTCAGACGATGATCAGTCGGTTGTGGTGTTCGCCCCTGATTCGATTGATGGCAACGATGAGCAGAGTCTTGTCAATTGGTTCGGGTGGTGGTCTATTCTGAATTTAGACCAGTATCGGCATTTCACCGTGGTTGGATCAAGCTCCAATGCTGCTATCCAGAGACTCACTCACCAGATCCGGATCCCCCAATATACTCCTTCAACTTCGGGTAACCCAGACGAGGTTTGGGGAAAAGTTAACCCTGCCGCCTCCTCCCTCGTCGCGCAGAATCAGCCAGCTGCGGAGAGAGCACCTCAGAGAAGACTACAATTAATCCCCTACGATGACGGAGTATCGTTCCAGCACTTCCTAGGACAACTGGAAAGCGATATTCGGGACAGGTCTTGGGGCCCCCAGACAGTCTTCAATCGCCCCATCTCTTACTGGAATATGGATATGGCACATGAATTCCCCGAGTTCGGAACATACGATAGATGTCTTCGCTATTTTAACGCAAAAATTCATGGCCATACCTTTATCAATACTGGTGTGGCCTTCTGTTACACGATTGAGGGACCCTGGAAGTACGGCGACAATCGAGAGACAACTAATAAGAATCGACGGCCGTGGATTGCTGTATACAGACCTGTTGAGTTATTCAGGAAGCCTTGGCGTGAAATGGAGTTGATAATATGGGATCCTGTCATGAAAATGCCGGACAATGATGCACACGTTTATGATGGGCAACTTATTGAAGCACAACGCGAAATGATACGGCTTGCAGAAGAGTCTTACAACAAATTGCCGCTAGTGAAAGTATGGATTAAGGGATCAAATGTGATTCCACAGGGGCTGACCGACCCTGTCGATATCACTATCCACCAGCTTCAGCATCTTATGAAGAATCTGAAGGTATCTATTCCAGCCGGACATCCAGCAATGAGGTCTCAGGGATGGAGGGAAGTCAGGTCAGGAAATCCGCCCGTCAGATCACGGTCATCCTCTCCACAGGCAATGAACGTTGATGGACCTACGGGGACAGATGATGCGGCAGATGAGGACCTGAAGATTGTCTTCCATGCTCCTCGTGGGAAGAATATGGATCGGCCGACCAAATGCAAAAACCGTCTCTTTATGCATTGCGAAAATAAAAGGAGTGAGGGGTACCGTGGAAGAACGATGGATTTTGTCTTCAGACCAACTCTGGACTGGTACGATGAGCAGGTACAAGAAGGCCGTGGTTTCGAGCATATTAGGGTTATGCCGTGGCCAGCGTTTTTTTCGAAACACCTCATCGAAGTCCCTGAGCGACCCGATGTGGGCTCAGAGAAGAGAGGTCAGGAGGCAAGAAAATAGGGGATACCGCATGGAGGAGTTTATTCCTACGTGATACCATGACGGATGGATGTGTAGGGGGTATATTGGCATGATTATGTATGACGATAACGTACTGTAAAGACTAAGTGTACAATATGAAAGCTTTTCCGAGAGCGACATAGATTATGAATTGCCATGTTTATAGCCTGGATTCAGAAATACATCATCTTGCCGAGGCGGGGAAGTTTCTCGTGCTCAGCAAGACTCCCTTCACACGCCGGATGTTATCCCGCACCTTGCGGATTTCGTCATCCGGCTCGGGCTTGCGTGATCGGCCGTACAGGTCATAGCCAGTACTGTGGTCTGGATACGCAGTATATGTCATTGTGTCGAGGTCATCCCTTAGCATATCAACAGCAGTTTTTATCTTATCCATGCCTTCGCTCTGGGAACGGTACTCATCCTTCAGGCCAGAAAGAGTCTTGTTCAAACTACCCAGTTGATTGGTGTTATGTTTGGCAGCTGACTCGTTATTCTTGGAGTCTGTCATAGCTGTCACAGAGCTTATGGGGAATGTGGTTTGAGTGCCCATGTCCCTATGGAACATCTCCGTAGGGTCTTCGGCATCGCTCTCCTCCTCGACTGTGGCGATGGGTTTCTTGGGGGGAACCTCGGAAACGGTCTTTTCAAGCTTTGCGACGAGGGCATCGAGTTTTCGCGAGGTCAGATCGTGGAAATCTGTACGGGCTTCGGCCTGACTGTCAACCATAGGTCGAATAACGTAGCGACTTGTGCCATAGATGAGGGTGGAAAGGCCAGTGACTGCGTAAAGGGCGTTGAAAAGACGTTCCTTTGTAACGAGAGGGGGAGGACGGGGTGCCTTTGCAAGGAATTCAGGGTATGTGACGACTGGGGGTCGGTCGACGGGCGGATGGGAAGCTGGTGTTGGAGGGAGAGTTTCGGTGGGTGTCGGAGCGTAGGAACTGGTTGTTCCTGGGATTGGCGCCTTGAGATTGTCAGCATAGTACATAGGCGCAAGATAAGACGTAGCAGAAACCTCTGTCTCTGTTGTGGACTCGTCTTGACCAAGAAGCGCGTGTATTTCGGCTTCGTCAATGCCCTTGGACTTCAAGAACTCGACCTTCTTCTCATGAGGCGCGTGTCGCACAGCGTCATTTTCGAGAAAGCGTCTCGCAACCTCGAGTCTTTCTTGACCGTCTGTGACAATTTCCGGCTGTGATGTCCCTTCTGCTGTTAGTTCTGCTGCTGGCGCATCAACCTCTGATGTTGAGCTGTTTGCGGACGGTGTCGGGGCCGGTTCGGTGTTTTGGCTATCGATCTCATCGGATTGCACCTTCTGCCAGGCTGGGATGGCGGGATTGGAATCTGAGTCGCTCATGTTTGATAGTGTCACGCGACTGGCTACGAGACTGGAAGATCAAACAGAGACGTTGAATTAATAAGGTAGTCGATGGAAAGGAAATGTTTGTGGTTTCCGAGGCGTTGGCAAGGTTCGGCGAGGTAGGCACATGCCTCGGTACTCCTGCCGATACTGATACCGGTAACGGTGGAGTATAGATAGGTACCTGACTTGGGTACCTTTAGCTGGCTGGTAGGTAGTACCTACCTACCTAGGTACTAACCTTATTAGACTGCTTCACCTCACCCTAATGGAATGAGTCTGGGGTTTCTTGTGGGGAGGAAACAGTACCTTAGGTATCTGATTGTGTACTTAGGTACCTTATGTGAGTATGATATCGGAGTATTGCCATCAAGCCATGTTATTCAATAAGAAATATACTTTGCTTAAATGTCCCTCGAAAAACCTTCCTTCCAATCAAGAGAACCAGAAAAAAAAAAAACCCGTGTTAATAAGTATTGATGCCATTGAGCAAGCCGGACTGGCAGTGAGGTACGTAACGGTAACCACCCCGTTTAATACTGGGGCCGTTACTGGAAATAAAACGGGATCGTGCTAAACGGTAACACGACCAGAACGCGCATTCACCTGAGAGCATCAATTCCAGACAATATCCCAAGTCAAAGATCGCCTGTGCCATGAAAGACCTCTGGAACGCCCAGGCTTCTGAGTAATTACAAACCCAATCCTCACTACCCTTTCACGTTCTTCTCAGGACGCCGGGATCGCGCCATCAGGTTTCTGCGCCAAAAAAGATTCTGCGCCATCATCTCCTATCAGCCAATCTCATCGCGGCAGGCAATTCTACAGCCAGAAGCAGGACACACAAACAACGTGTAACGGCGCTCGTCTCACGAGCCTCGTATTGCGTCACCTGTCGGTCCCAACAAGTTAAACAACTGGCGTGCTTGTGCCCTGGGAGTAGCCATTGCGCTCGAGTCTCCAGCTCTTGGCCCAGTCAGACCCTGTTTGGGGTGAAGTGATAGGAAGCGGCTAAAACCCAACTACCAACTGCTGGCCGTCTAAAGAGCAGGCAAGTGAAAGTCAATAGGCGACAAGCTGGTGTGGTGTGACCTTGCAAGACCAAGGCACTCAAAATCTGTAACAGGTGAGTTGTGGATTTTCCTTTCCTCTTGGTTGCCTCTCCCTTTGTTTGGTCGCAGCAAAACAACACCCACCAATTCCGTCCGTCTCTGTAATCCTTTCCGTGGCTGTCACCCAATTCTCTCAATGCCACCGACGAGGGTAAGCTTCTCCCCTTAGCTACTCTGTCTTGGCCTTTGATGTCGGCAGTTTGTCTGGGCTACCGTAGGATTAGCACTGGCCGATGATCCTCAGCCACGTGCATGATCCCGCTTATAGGAATCCCTGATTCAGCAGTATTCACAGACGAGAGAGGTCTCACGTAGTTACCTGGGTAGTCAGTCCTTGGTGGTTGGTTGGTCGATTGGTTGATTGATCGGCTTGACTGGTTGCAGGATAAATTGCATTAGTTGGCTGTTTATCTTCAGCCTCGCATCCTTCAAGCTTCAAGCTCAAGTCGTCTTTACACCAATGAAGCGTCACCGACATTACCTTACCTAGGTACCTTACACTACAAAAAGTCCAGACTCCAGCCTAGGTACCTGTCCTGTCCTATCCTATCTCGCCAACGGCAATCGCCACCAACATCCGAGCCGTACTTGCCCTTTCGCCCTGCCTTGGCCCTGTCTGTTCTTTCCAGCCAATCCCTTATTCGGTGGCTCCTGCTCCTGCTCCTGCTGTCTCACTCCCGTCGTGCTTGTCCCAACGAATTGAGCTTATTTCAGCCTTGTCAACACCAAAAACCTGCAAACTTGTCTTCCAATCACTTTCCCTTTTTTTCTGTCATCCAACTCATTTAACTTGACATATTTAAGTTTTCGCGATCTTCCCTGGGACCCCAGGACTCCTTGAACTCTATCCTGATACAAATACAACCCACCCTTCACTTCGCATACCACTAATTATTTCCCACTTTCCTTATCTTGTTTCTACCATCCCCCCCAGGCCCCGCCAGTGCGGGCATCTATCATCATGAGCTCGCGTCCACGTCGCTCAGCGGCCACCAAGGCCAATGAAGTCATTTCTGTTCATGCCAGATGGGCTGACTCTCCAGAAAGAAGCGAAAGGAGCATGTCGTCACGACGCTCTGGTCGCGCCTCAGGCGTGTCCGTCTCCCGGGATGATACCTCATCACCAGGTGGCGATCGTCATTTGAGTTTGACTGTCAAACTTCCTTCCAACAAACTACGACAGGCTACACGCGGGGAGCGTGGCTTTGAAGGCGGAGAAATTGTATCCGGAAAGCGGAATCGAGGAGCTAAGAAAAGTTATGTGGTTGACTCAAGCCCCGATGAAGATGAAGAAGAGGAAGAGGAGGCAGAGATTGAGGTGGAGGAAGATGATGACGATGAGATGGATGTTGACGCTGAGGGTGAGGAGGATGCCGAGGGAGACATCGATATGGATCTAGCTCCTCCAACCATCACTGTTTCCAAACCAGTCCGGTCCAAGCCAGCACCTCGAGCATCGGCTGCCAAGGTCATTCAGGATGACGACGACGACGACGACGAGCTTAGTGACCCCGTTGATAGCGACGCTGGAGACGAGACTATGGGTTTTGGTGATGAGACCATGGCTGACGATGGTGACGAGGACGCTGAAGGCGAGGAGATTGAGGTTGCAGGCCAAGAAGGAGACGAGGATGACGAAGACGAAGAAGATGAGGAGGAAGAAGAAGATGAAGAAGGCGATGGAGGCGACAATGACGACGAAGATGACGAAGATGACGATGGCGATGGCAACCCAGACGAGTCTATCGATCTCACCAAAATGACAAAGCGGCAACGAGCTCGATTTGAAGATGACAACGCGCATCAGTACATGAGGTTGTCAGATGGTGAGTCTAGTATTTGTGCTTACACTTGTAATACTAATCCATGTTGGTAGAGGTACAAGCGAAGAAGGTTTTTACAGCTGAGGAATTGTCCATGCGTCGACAGGAGATGGCCCGGCGACGCCGCAACTTGAGTGAAAAGCGAAATGAGGAAGTGAAGGTAACCTCAAAATTGAATTAAGCAGAAAGTGTGACTGTGTGCTGACCCTAGATTACAGATGGAAACGATTAACAAACTCCTCAAAAAGCAAGCACCCAAGATCAACCGCAAGGCTGCAGCTGCTGGCGTAGGCGGTCTAGAAGACTCAAACAAGCCTGATCCCGTCTTCGTTCGGTGGGTCAGTAACAAAACTGGAGTTCGAGTGGCAGTGACAGAAGAGATGCTTGACAGCCCGGCCGGTCAGGTTTTCAAGCCTTCATCTAAACTGGCACCGGGTAAGATGGTCCAGGAAGTTGCTTAAGGAGGCGTTATCGTGTGCTTATTAAATGCCAACTCCTTCCTGGTAGTTCGATGCCCTTTGAGCACCTGTGCAGCAAGTCATAATTCAGTTGGCCTATCTGGAATATCGAAACGTGATTTTCAAGAAGAATTCAAAGGGGATTGTTGCGTGGTCTTTTATCTGTCTTGGCCGTACTGATACACATAGATAATATTACTTGGCTTTAGACCGTTCATCCAACCCCACTAGCATTCCTGCAACCACTATATAGTTTGATCCAACACGCAAGGGATATGCAAGCTCTTATCGATGTGCGCCGATGACGGTCGTGGGCAGACAGGGGGGAAGGGGGCTGACTTGTTCGTAGGTTGCTAGTGAATGCCGTCTCTAAACCTGCCAGCCGCTGACACTGTACCGCCAAACCACAGCGCAGAGTCTCGTAAACTCGTGGTGATTTGTATAAACGATTATCTGAAGTTGCCTCGTCGGTTACAGGAGATATCCTGGGCTTAGGAGCTCATTATGCGGAACCTTGTACTGCCTTTGCCGCGTTTGCAGTGTCGCCGTCCGATACAATGATATGCAGACAAGACTATAGCCTACAGGTAGCAACGATTTGGCATGCGAAGCCCTCAGCAACTCGGGCACACATCGCAGAAGCTAGGGCCATCTCGAACAGCTCTATTGATCATAGGAACAATAGCTCAAAGCGTTGCCCTTAGCCGACAATATCAAAGGGCGGGCCAATAGCTGAGGGCAGTGTAAGTGCCGGCACAATGAGGAGCAACTCAACACCATTGAGCCGAGATACCTGCAAAGTGTCTTATCTGTTGACAAGATCAGAATGAATGATCTCTGATTACGAGATAAAAGGAGTAGATTTGGTCATAGTATTTTGACATGGAGTGACGCCTCGTAGTATAAAACCTCGTATGCGCGAAACTCAGCAACACCGAGACAGTCAATCTCACGATACTCCTTTAAGAGCAGAAGTACGATGTCTCAGAATCAGGAAGGGTACGGCCACCGACAAGTAACTATCTCAGAGGCTAAGAGAGAACCAAGAAACGTCTGCAAGTGCGGACAGCTGTCAGGCTGGCTAAACGCCATTATGCTAGACCTTGACAGCCCTCGACGGTCGTTTGCACTGCCAACTCCTCCACGCTTATTCAAACATGCAAGCACTTTAGTAGCGCCGAGGTTCGGACTCGAATATATTGAAAAGTTTTTCACCTCTGACTTGCTCTCCTCTTCTCTTTTCTCTCCTCACCCATCATCAGATTTCGTGCACACAGCTTCAGCTTCGTGGCATCTTCCAATAATCTGATATCAGCTTCATTTCTACGCTCTTCACTCTTCGCTTTCATCTATCGAATCTTGTTTCTTCTCGTCAGAATACACAGACTTGAGAGGCTTTGAGCGTCGTGGAGATTCAACCAGCTAGCTCTCTTCGCGGCAACTCCATCTTCTCTATTCTTCCCATACCACTTGGTTCATTGAGATATCCTCCTCGTCATACATAATCCTCGAGTCTTATCTGCTTAGCAGTCTTGATTCTTTCATCTCAGCTTCAGCTCTCAGCTACTTCACAATTACCGACTCTGCTCCAAGATCGCTCAAAGCATCTTACAACCAGCAGCATTCTCGAGATATACTTCGCCATCTTGAAGTCGCGATTTTTATAATGTTCTCTTGTCAATCCAACATGGCCAATATGGCCCAGGGAAACATCCAGCAAGGAGCTGCTCAACAGGTAAGTCGTCATCTCTCCGCATATGATACACACATGCTGGAAATGAGATGAAAAGGAACTGACACTCTTCACAGCAGCAGAGCCAGTTTTTCATGGAACAGAACGGAAATGCATTCCAGTTCAACAACCTTCAGCAGCAGCAGCAGCTCGCTCAGTTCATGGTAAACCTGCGCTCCTTCAATTTCCCCTTGATTTTCAATTCTAACATTGCCTTTGTAGCAGAATCAGAATGGCTTCGGCCAGATGCAGCAGAACCAGATGATTGGGGGTTTCACTTCTCCTTCTGATGATACAAACAACAGCGCCAACTCTGGCAGTCCCATGGTGGTTGGGACTCATCATTTTAACCCTCACTGGGTCCAGAACTCCTCTTCTATTCCCAGCATGGCCTCGGGCAACCCCAGCTTTGAGAGCTTCACTCAGTCTCAGACCCCCGTCATGTTCAACAGTCAGAACCAGTTCCTTGGCAACATGCAGAACTCGTTCATGGGCAATTCTCTGATGCCTTCCATGAGCGGCCTGAGCATGCAACCTCCTTTCTTTCCTACTCCTCCCATGGGAAATGCTCAGACTCCCTTTTTGAGCAACACCCAAGCTTCTACCATAGGCGATTCTCAGGGTCAGGGTTTCGTTCAGAACATGTCTGGTCTTCGGGCCACTGCACCCTCCTTCACTCCCGCTCAGAACAGCCCTGTGCCTCAGCAGAGTGCCGTCTCTACGGCGAATATGACTCCTCAGATGCACGCGCATATGCAGCAGATGGAGATGCGCATCAATCAGCAACAAGCCATCATCAACAGCATGATGATGCGACAGTCTGGGTCCTCTGCCCAGTCCAACTCCCAACACGGACCAGCTCTTCAGATGCAGCAGACCTCAACCACTCAGGTTCCTAGCCCTCGTGCTTCTACTCCTGGAACACCTGCTGCCCTAGACTCTGCTGCACAGTCCCTTTCTGTCCAGTCTCCTATCGCACAGACCTCTACAAATGAGCATGTTGCGGTCCAGTCTCCTACTGTTGCGTCTTCAACTACTCAGTCCTCTGGTTCTCAGGGCGGTAACACCATTCAGACTGTTCCGGCCCCGAGTGCCAACCCAGACTCCATGACAGAGCAAGGTTCTCGTGCGAATCAGAGGGACAGCTCCTTGACTCAGATCCCAGGTGTGATGAACACTGGCCTCGCAACGAACCCTAGTACACGTCTTCTACCCCAGGATGTCAGACCTCCTGATGTTCCCCCTCTAGCTCAACATAAACTCAAAGACTTCCTTGGTGATGTTGCTCTCGAGGTCGTCATCCCAGACTTGTTCGGTGATCAGTCATCAGCTTCCCAAACTTCTCCTACCCAGGACTCTTCAGCAGAGGAGCCTTCTACCTCGGCGTCTTCAAATGGCTTTTCGCCGATCGAGGATCGGTCCAAGCAGCGTGTCTATGCTCCTGGTATCTTTGCTCCTCGGCGCTCTGATGGACCTGAGAAGATAAATCAAAAGGAAAAGAAGCTTCGCGAGGCCGAGGACAAGGGTGAGCAAGTCTTTCCCAGCAAACGCCGCGTCGTTCGCATCGACCCCGAAGACCCTCGATTGGTTCGCGATGAAAACGGCTTGCCTATCACACCCCAAGGTGATCGCTACAACAGTAAGCTTTTTATCCTCACTTTGTTCTTCGCTGTTATTGTGCGAGCCACCAATACTGACCATGTTTGATAGTCTACTACCTCCCCGGACCCAAGGAAATAGACACCGCAGAGATCAATAGATTGCTCGCAGAGATTCGGGCGGAGAAAAAGAATGCTATGGATGAAGCCGCCAGGACTGGTGAGCTGATCCAAAACTCAAAGTCTGCAAAGAGGAACAGGAAATCTAAGACTAGAGTTCTCAAACCCCCATCCGAGAACATTGTCAATAAGAAGCGACGCAAGACTACTACTACTACTACTACTACTACCACAACAACAACAACAACAGCAACAAAAACAAATTCTGCTCCCAAAGTCGCTGGCGATGCTCACCTTGCCACTACTCTCGGCGTTGAGCCCTCTCTCAACAACGGTCCTATCCCTCACAATTCCATGGACCCCTTCATTATCCAGAGCAACACTGCCCTACCTACACAATTTACTCGCGGCGATGTCTTCAATCAGCAAGCTTTGACGACCACTTTCGCTCCCCAAGCTGTCCTTGACAGTGACCTCACCCAGTCATCTACTACTGGCAACACTCAACCACTTGCTGCTGGCGGTGATTCGACTCCTCAGTTCCTACAAGAGAACAGCTTCACTTCTCAGACCACCTACGAACAACCCACGGCTAACCTCCCTGGCAACGACTACACTTCCCAAGCTTTCAATCCATCGGGATATAGCGCCATGCAGACTGCTGAGGACTTTACCAACATTAACGATCTCAGCCTTGAGATTCCTGCTGACCTCGATCCCATGATTGTTGACGTTGGAAATACCCTTGATGAGAACTTGTATTTCGATACTGAGCCTTTTGCTCGATTCTCCCCAACACAATCTGGCTCCTCCCATCCCCCATCGACTCCCGTCTCTGATTCTGGCGCTGCCATGGCCGATGACCACTGTCTTCTTCCTGTTTCCACATGGCTTGCTGCTCATTCTGGTGATGATTCTACATCCCACACTGTCGACCCTTCTATGTCTGTGCCCTATCCGGATATTGTCAAGACTTTTCAACCTGAGGTGTCCCTCGGACACAATGACACTTTGTCTGAGCCAATTGACGAAATCTCCATGCTTCCCCAAGATGATGAACAAGGCACCCAGCTGCGCAAAGTCTCCAACGAGCTCGATCGACCTCCCCCCGAGCAGACCGACATCAGAGTCCAAATTGCTGACATCCCCAACCCGCACAACCGAAACTTGGACGCTGAGTGCGCTGCCCTCATTGAGCATTTCCGAGCTGGTGGTGAGCTAAGCCGCGCTGATCGTACCATTCTTCTTTCGATTGCCGGAATAGACCCTTCTATCGACGTCGATGCCGTGAACAGGCAGACCGCGGGAGTGACCGAAGACATGTCTTCGGCTGATTTTCATGACGTCCCTCCGGATATCTTCGCCAGTCTTGAAACCATCCCTGAAAACAATCTTCAGGACCCCAACGCTACTGCTAGCAACGACAACACCATGTTGCTTGTTACTGGCTGCTCAGACTTCAACTCTTCTAGCGCTACTGGACCTGCCTCAAACTGGCCACGTGCCGCACCCAATGTGAGCCTTGCACAGATGCCGTACTCTCCCGTTGTAGCATCTCCAGAGGCTCAAGATGCCCCTTTCCAACTTCCACAGGGCCCCGAGTTCCACCCTCAAGACCCTCATAACAACCTGTTTGGTGATGTGGACAATGTCTTTAACCCCGACTAGCAGTCCCAGGGCCAAGACAACACCACTAATGCAGCTTCCGAGGGAGAATTCCTGAACCCTGCTGCATTGAGCCAGATAACAACCACTACTCTACCTCCTTTCACTTCCACAGCCACAGCCACAGCTGCAGCTGTAGCCAATACCACCAAGACTGGTCACAACAAGCGCAAGGCGGATGAGGAAGCCAGTGCCGCGCCCAAGAAGAAGGCTCGCACCAAGAAGGCCCCTATCCCACAACTCGCGTTGCCCCATTGCGAGGTTCGCTTTGACCCTGGCGCGCAGCAGTAAAGTACGAGTCATGAGAGGAGAGCGAGAAAGATGAGAATGATGTTGCTTGCGGTGGATGTACAGGATGAAGAATGAACAAATGGTCAGCTAGGGGGAGAGCCCAACGATGAAGAAGGATGTTTGGTTCATGGTTTGGGTGGCGGTTTTCATTCTTCTTTTTTGGAGATATGGGAAATAATAGAATACAAAAAAAACGAACATAAAAATAAAGAACCCCCGGCTTTGAACGAATCTTGGCATCGTGATGTATTACAATCTCGCACTGAAGCCCTTTCTAGCTTCGTAATGGTTGGCGGCGTGCTCAGTATGGTGTTTCGATGAGCACTCTCGGCCCATCGATCAACTGCGAAGCAGAACATCTATTATTTAACGCGAGGTACTATAGTTATTGCATTACTTACCTTATTCATACCTACCGACTGTGCTCTTCTGTTACCTATGGGCACCTATGACAGAATCTTGCATGTATTTCATTATTCCCATTTGCAACAGAGGTCACTCAGGTCAGCGATCAAAAGGGTTTGTGCTGCTTCTAGTGAAGGCTTTTAGACTTTTTGGATACAAACTGATGGATGTGAGAGAGATGTATTATCAAAGCTGGTAACAGACATAGACAGTGAATGGTCGTTGGTTGGTTGACAGTTAAGTTAGTTAGCAAGCGCGATATGCGACTATTTATTTATTAAATGGTAATGGTCTGGCATTGCATTTACCTGCATAACTTAAGTTATATCATTTGAACGGCGTCTACTGTACGTCACTTGATTTTGCCTCACTTGACATGGCATGGTGGAGGTACCTACCTAGACTAACCGGGGTACGAAGTTAAAGCTGAGTGAAAAACGGTGAGCGGGCCATAGGGGATGGATACTAGGTAGATACAGATCCATTTGCCGCGATATATCCGCTATTCTCGAGTTTCTTGTTTTCTCAAGCAATCCAATACCTATCTGCCTTTGCTGTTTACTCAGACTCGGTACCTAGGTAGGATGTATGTATGTATGTCTGTATGTATGTATGTATGTATGATTGTTGATATCTGATATGTAAAGGTGAGGTAGGCAGGTGACTGACTGTTTGTTTGTCATGATGTGTCCACGTGCATCAACAGTCCAGGGCATCGAGTGTCAAGTTGGGCGGCTGACTCTTGTCAACCAATGAGAAAGATCAATTGCCCGCTCCAGCTTTTCCAGCTTCAGGGCTCAGGCCTGATTGCCCCGTGGCTGGTGATTCCTTCATCCCCCGCTATTCTCCAGTTGTAGCCTGAAATTGACCTCAACTTACCCGACCTTACCTACCGACCTTACATAGTCTCCATTTACTGGGCTAAGTGGTAGGTCAAGCTCCAGCTGTTGGTACCAACCTATGTAAGCGAATATGCGGGCATCGATCGCGAAGGGGGATATATCTAGAGTCACGCGACATTTGATCCACTGCCTCTTCTTTCACATGTAAAAAAGCTAAGGTAGACAAAAACAATACGAAAATGGCCAAAGGTGATGTGATGATGGATGGATGGATGCATCGTTTACCCGTCGGAAACAAGAGCGAACCGAACCTACCTACCTATAGGTACCCTCCCGTCTATTTTAGGTATCGATAAATTTCTGTATGTTCCCGTCCGTGTTAGGACAAGGATCGTTAGATCCCACCTCTAGCCAAAGCGGTCTCTTCCAATTGCAACCCAAGCAAATCAGTTCAGTGGGGAATTGGGCTGTCGCACAGGCTCACTCACAGGCTCTGGCGCTGAATTCTGGGGGGCCAGGGAGCTCAGGGTCTATGGTGACCACGCGTGGAACCTCAGGTTTGCCATCAAAATTTGTCGCACAAACCTCACTCAGTCATTGTCACTGTCACTACAAGCACGCACGCACACTCGACCAGAAGCTGTTGCATTCTTTTCCCACATTCAGGGTGCGTTACGTCCGTGCCTCGGAAATACCATAACCTGATATTTGGCTTGCGTGAGGTATTTCTTGGCTGCTACAACGAGAGGCACTTGACTAGACCAGACCACCCGTAAACCCATCCAGAACCAGAACCAGATCCAGCCAGAACCGGTACGGATAACAGAACCTTTAGGCCCCCCAAAACCAAAGACCAACAAACAAAAACACTCTGTCAATCGTTTCAGTTCTGGACTGGGATCCCTGCCCTGCAGACCCCTTCGACACCTACAGAGAGAGACAGCGACCGAGACTTGTCCTTCTTCATCAGCCTTCCTAGGTCTTCAGGTCATCCAATGTCGCCTTCTCCGCTTAAAACGCCTGGCTCTGGCTCTGGCTCTGGTGGTGAACAAGCATCATGCGTCGGCTTCGACCGTCATCAGTCGTTTACAACTGCAGCACCTACACTATCATCGAATGTCGATATCGGCAGTGGTAAGCTGATCACTTTCTTTCTCTCTTTCTCTCTTTCTTCCTTTGTCTCTCTACCATACGTTACCGGTTCGCTTTTCTTCTGTTCTCTTCTCGGCCAAAACCGTCTGCTATTCTCGGTCAGCACACACACAAACTCAAAACCTTACCCAAGCCTTACCCCATCTTTTGACTCGTCTCGCTCGGTCGGCCGTCCATGCAAGGGTCACGGCTGCACGCACACGAGCGATCACCGCTAGATTGAAGTGCCTTGAAGTGCTCAGAGCCTGGAGATGCAGGGACTAGGACCTCCAAAGTATCCAAGCTTTTGGTGTAGCCCATCCATCAGACAACCTAGTCCTTGATTTGAATTCGGAATCTGGCTTGTTAGACATTGACTCGAGTTGTTCAGACAACTACCCAATTACTTACCTTACAAGTCTGATTATTCTTGTCTCTTCTTCACTCTCCCCTTCATCTGTCTCGCGTTAATTCCTGTCGATTCCTTTCCTGTCTTGCCTCGCATTGCTTTGAATCCACTCCACACACGCTACCACTGCGGCTCTAGTTTCTGGGGATTCGTTGCCGATCATGTCCTGGTGAGCCGAGCAACCTAAGTCTTTTGCCTCCCTGGTCCTGTTACATACAGCTCTTCAATTGGGCCTTGCCTTGCTCTTTTCCCAGGCTTGGCTTCAATCATAAACTGCAGTGCCTTGGCTCTTCAACTCCCTGTTCCCCGCGTTACATACCTCTGTATGTACATGCCACTCCTTAAGCGACAACACATCGTCATATAAGGAGACACATCCTCTTCAATCGGGCAAGGAGCCGCAGCGTGTCAGTCGCATCGAGAACGACTCGGACCATCGCTAGTACTCAAAAATGACCCATGCGAGCCCTGTCAATAGCGCTTTACCTTAACCTGATCTTCCCTTCCAACGCCACCTCCGCTCAAACAATACCACCGCCTGCTTCCATATAAACCATGCTGCCATGCCCTTTGGCTCCCCCAAGTGTACTGTACCACGTCCACACGCACACATCCGCCCATCTTTCCTTCAGAATTTTTGGCTGCGCTTTTTCTCGCCTTTGTTAAATCTTGCCTTGTCAAACTTTGCATTTTGTCTTTGCCTGTCAAGAACGATCGTCTAATAATTTAATCCAGTCGCAAAGACAAGTGATCCAGATCAAGGGCCAAAGCAACAACACCAACATAGCCGACAACAATCGCCAGCTCGAGAAATCACATCATCCTCCCCAACCAACATCCATCCTCTACTTCAGGTCGCATCCGCTCCCCCGCATTCTCGCTCGACAATTGCCGCCACCGATACAACACCCGCTACCACAACTCCAATTACTGAGTCGCCTGCATTGCCATTGGGCTCTTCAAAGCAATCACCAACAAATACTGCTCAACTTGCCTCGAGGGCCACCGAAGCCCGGGCAGGCACATCTTCAAATATGATATTCTCGGATATTTACAAGAGCCCGCGATCACCCATCGCTAAGCTCCGTCACCACTCGGTCCAGTTGCCGACACCGCTGCCAACCAATACCCCAGATTGGTACGGCGAGGAACACGCAGACCTTCTCAGCAAGGACAAGGTGAAGCAGAAGGAAGCAGTGAAGAGGTATCTCGACGCCAAAGTCAAGAACGATTGGGAGTTCCTATGGCCTTCTCGCGTTGTCGAGCCCCCACTACTTGAGGGCGATGTTGCTGTTGTCGACACTGCATCTGAAACACATGATGCAATTGAGGCTGTCACCAGTCTCGATGTCACAGAACCGACAAAGTCTGTCCAGGATGAGACGCGCGGGGATGATGGCTACCAAGTCGATGAACCTGAGTCTTCAGGTAACGAAAACGGCAGCGATGCCGAGTCCATGTACAGTACTGTCTCTGAAGATTTAGTCAACTTTCGCACACGTCTAGACTGGGCCTCAGACCTTTCTGATGATGAGGACGAGCCTGGACCTTCGCGATCACCTTTCCGCTTTGACAACCCCAACAATGTGGGCTCCAGTGTCCAAGCTGTGGTTCAGGGCAAGCGCGCCAAGCGAAGGAGAGCAGTTCGCAAGGAAATGGAATGGAACGAAGGACTCGCCTGTTTCGAAGCGCGGCGAAATGCATGGACGGGCGCACGAACTGTCCGCGTTCGGGCCAAGCCTGCAACGCCCCCTGCTGTGTCACCACTATCTCCCCGTCGATTCTTCTTCCGTCGCTCCATGTCAACATCTCCTCCTGCCTCGACAATTGCGTCTACTTTGCCACCGCAAGTCAGTGACGCGTCAGACAATTCATCACTCGCGAGAAGCGACGAGCTTCGCAATGCTCGATCCAAAGACACGACGCCATCAACACCTCCCGACAGCCGAAATTATCCCATCGAGGTCCTGCTTCCTCTTCCCCCACCTCTCCTACCTCCCAATAACCCTCTGCGTGCATCCATCACACCTTCTGTATATCTCAGTCTCTACGACAAGGTCATCATCCACAGCCTTCAGCCCTCGTGCCCGATTAATTTGTCCGATATGCTTCGAGCTTGCGTTACTGGCTGGAAGCGAGATGGCGAGTGGCCCCCACGACCGACAATGGCTCCTGCTCCTGTCGCCAAGAAGAAGAAACCTAAGAAGCCTTCAAACCCCTCAGAGAACGCGGGCAGTACTGTACGCCGCATGAGCTTTGGCCTGCTGGGCCGCGACAAGGACGATTCGACAAGCGGCAAGGGCATTCGCCGCAGCCTTGTTAGAGCCCTCGGCATTGGAGAAGGGACAGAGACCCCTAAATGAGGCTATCTCGTTACGAATTCATGATTATGATGAAAAACCAGGAGTACTATCATTACGGTTGACGCATGGCGCTTATATATGGGCTCTCGCTTTCTGACTTGGTATACCATGTAGGGAAGGAAATGTGTTGTGTATTCTGGTATAGTTATCTTTATTTTTTGTTTGCCGTCATGACCTGGTCATGCTGGTATAGGGAGTTTTTGGGCATGGATTTGTCTCCATATTGGAGTCTCTTGGGGCAGCTGGGGGGAAAGCCTGCATTTTGATACCTCTTGATCCAAGCATTGCGGCCATGCTAGTTAACTTTGCTATAACTGTATTCTTCAACTTGGCATTACTCCTCGCCCGCTGTTCACTGAGCTTAGTGATAGTATCATTGTCTTGGCGCTGTCGTGATGTAATAGGAGGTGATGGTTTACTTAGTGTTGACGCCACAGTTCGTTGGGTGGAAGAGTATCACATGCATGCCGTCAAGCTGAATTGAGTTTTGATTGTATTGACAGAGTTTCAATGGTACCTCTGTAGACTAACTACTAACTAGTTAGACTGCCATTGTAATACCCAAAGAAGATGACGGCTCGTTCCGTACCTGTCATGTGAGTTGCTCACCCTGTCGATCACATATGATCGGGGCAGCTGCACATTGTCTTTGAAGAGTTTAGAAGTCTTTGGTTGATAGAGATCGTTCCTATGAGTCTAGTATTGACAATAGCGTGTAGCGAGGGGCCAACGGAAGCTGAAGACGCTGGTCCGATGGGCTAGTATCGTTCGGCTGTGCTACAGTAAATTGGAATATCAAAAATCCATCCTTGGATGGCAGGGTCAGAGACTGATATAAAGAACAGGCCGCCTCTGAACTCGGGTAGAGTTTCATAGGGTCTAAGTAGGTAAATATATTCTTGTAGCCACTCTAATTCGTCTCGCTAAACATGCATGTCAATAAACATGCCGAAAGATTATCGACGTGCTTGGCTACCCTAAGTCTATCTGAGGATCCAATGCTGGAAGCATAGTAGCGTTAAGTCGGTCGAAGCCTGGAATGGGATTGGTTTACAAAGAATAGCAGCAACAGGGACTTGTGTCTGGGGAAGAGTATTTTTCCTCATGGGAGCATAAATGTCAAAAGATGTCCGACTATTCCACTCCTAAATTTGCGCCACTAAATGGTGTGAGCTTGGTGAGAGAGTTACACAGAATGTCTGCATTCATCAGATTTCGTGTTTATTTTAGCACTTCCTTGCTTGGTTATCAAATCATATGTATTTCAAGCTCAAGTACACACTCTAGGTTGAAATACTTGACTGCCAATCAAGACTACTAAGCTACCTAAAGTTTTGAAAACAACATCGAGGCTAACATCAGTATCGTCAAGTTTGACGAACTGCAACCGTATGAGGACTCATACCTTATGGTCCAGAGACTATCCAACTGTGTCTAAGAGTGATTTGGCGTGGGTAGGTGAAATATATCTGGATATTAGTACGCTCTCATAACCTTCATTCCAACATTTCAAGACTGTGGAAAAGGAAGTCGGTTATTTAACCCTTGGTTACCTCCTTTCATGCCAAGCTCAACTTGGCCGTTCTTCTACCTCTTTTCACTCTTTGTCTCATTAAATATGATGCATGCAATTGTCTGGGTCAGGCTGTGGAAGGTCGGATTGTGGCTTGTCTCTGTTTTTGCACCATGTGCAAACAACTTAACCTAGACCTTTCGACTCTTACATCATAGCCTAATTCCAACAGTCGATCTTCACATGGCCTCTGGCCAAGAAGTTCTGACAACAAGTATTGAAGAGCCAGGAGCTTGAAGTAGTTTTAGTTCAATACCTGTATGAGCTTAACAGGTGACTGTACGTACTGATACTGCTGGTGGCTTCTGGACATGAAACAAGTCATGATAAACCAGACACGTCATAACAACTAGCGCGCTTCTCTAGCAATACATAAAAGCAATCGCGTTTGTTTCTCTATCTTAGATAGTATTGCTAATTTTATTCTGGTGCATCAAGTTTAACATGACTCTGGTGAGCTTGTTAAATTGCTGGAACTCACAGCTCGTGATGATATGATACTCGGTAATTCGCAGTTGATGGTAGAAGAACTCAAATGGCATCGTATAGTATATTGGCTAGTGAATATTGTCTCCCAAGTCTTCAAGTGTCGTCTTTGTTCAGACTGCATAAATCAGATCAGTATGGCGATTTGCTTACATCGGGTTCGTGATACCCGGCGATGATCGTCGACGTGTATGATTTCTTGGGATGAAATAAACAAAGCAGCATCCAGTTTTGGACTGAAATCTCCCAGATGAAAGGCCAAGGGGGTCTATAAGGCACACGGTAAGTGTTAGTTCTGGTTCTGCAACTTCTTTCCGATGGTATCCTCAACACGGATGGTGGCTGGTCAAAGTATATCATATCTTGTGCAATGTCCTGCTGGACTATCCGGTACAGGATATTATCATTCAGATCTACATTGTAGGCTTGAATTTGATTATAATGCTCGGAACACTTGAAGAAGAGGCCTCTGCAAGAAGCCAAAATCTATCATCGGCTCTAGAGTCTATCCTTGGATAGTGCTTCTGGCAGTCTTTTGAGATCTCAGGAACAGCGGCCTCGCCACTCATCTTAGAGCTTGCCAGGTTAAGTGAATAATTGCAGGCCAGAGCTCGTTTCGTTATATGCTCCCTTGTTCGTGAAGCAAAGATGATCGATATACGGTGCCGATTGCTTCGCTGACGTAGGTAGACGGATATACCCAAGGTTGAAGGAACAGAGAGCTGCTTTCTACCTCTTAACCCTGCAGTCAGAATCTCACCAACTCAATTAGCATGGGTACGTGAACCAACAACCCAACTCTACTATCGTCGGCCTGTCTCACAATTGCAACCTCACGAACAAGTAGTGACAGCCGAAGTGATTTATGGTCTAAGTACCAAAATTTGGACATATTCAAGTTAAGTACTAGCAAGATCGAAACTGAGTATGAGTGTAGTTTAAGAGGTGATTACTGGTGCGGGATGACATGACAGCTCTGTAGACCGCAGGTCTAGTGGGTGGCCTAGAGAAATAAATACCCTTTTGTGAAACAGCGCTTTAATCGCAAGCCGAGATACGGCTAGTACTCCATTTTGACTCGGAGTGTCTATTACTTTCCAGATTATCGCCCCCCTTATAACATCCTTGTCTTAGTGTTGATGTTGCTATGACCTTCACCCATCATGACAGGGCATTAGAGGATGCTCAAATCAGAAGCACGTAGTGGTACTGGAAACTGGTTCAAAGCAATGAAATGAAGCTGATTACTAAACCAGAAGATCATATTCGTGAATATCTTGTCGAGTCGTAGTGCCCCCATGCGCGTGTTTTCTCACCTCCAACATGATGGCACTTATGAGAAGCATCATTGAACGCTATAACAAGTCCTCAATCAAAGGTTAAGCAAATAGAGAAGTACGAGATAATACCGCTCAGACTTATTCAAAAACAACAGCGAATTGTGCCTGTATTGTGGGATTGGGTAAAATTCTCACCTCCTCATGAGACGGACGTCCATATCATGACAGTTGATATCGGACGTAAAAGACCGAAGCATCAGCCGTCGAACTTGAGTTCGAGAACTTGATTCAATATACCGAGGCTTGTTACTAGTTTCAGGGCTGGATTTGAGCCTTCCCTATCTTTAATCGCCATCTTATGATGGAGAATTGCGAATCGGTGCCTATACACATCAACAAGGGCATTGATACTCTCCAGTGAACTACAGTCTTTCCTAGTCACATTTGAGGAATCAATTTCGGTGGGCTACAGAAACCGCAACTCGCCTCTTTGATGAAGTCTGCAGAGTAGTTGTCATGAGCGACATGACGCGCCACCAAGACACTATCGATTATTCATCGGAACGGACAGGGCACGTTGTCATATGGAAGAACTCCACGAAACTCAACCGTTAACCGAAACAATTACGGAGCCTCAGCACAGAAGGTTCGTTCCCTTCAAACAAGGAGGCCTTTGCACTCGTTTGGTATGACTGTCAACAACTAGACTATGCGCCAATTAGCAACTGAGTTTAGACAGATCCCATGTCCATGGCGCATTATTAAGCATAATCGTTCCACCATCAGAGAGCTAGAAAGTTACATACATATAGCCTTATGGGGCCGGATCGGTATTGTAACAAAATGGGAGCCTATGTTGGGGCTGAAGCCTGTCGCACGCACTGTGAATGGCTGATTGTGAGGCGTTCAGTGTAGCCGTTGGTCGCAAAGCTTTCGCCAGACCTCCCTGGCATTGGGCTTTCGATTATTAGTGTGATGCAGAACCAAAAGTGACCAAATCACCTAGGTTAGTGGCATTGATGGCGACTATTAGACTATTCAACTGTCTGACTACTTATGCTTCTTTGTCAAGTCTTGGGACTACCGGTATATCACAATCACCCTTCAATGCCTCGTACGTCCCGCTTCCTTTTTAGTGCTCGCTCTGGGATGTCCGGAAAGTGGATGGAACTTCACGAGTGTCCAGATTGATCAGATAAAAAATTTTCATCTCTTAGCCGATCTCGGGACGGGGTGTGGACGTAGAAAGCTCCGGCTTTAACCCTGCACAACTGATGAGGGGCAACTCATCTTATCTGATCATCAGATTAGATACTTGACGCAAAAAAAGCCGCTAGAAAAAAACTTGGTCTCGCGCTGGCCTGGGCTTGATGGGGCAAGCGCAGGGTTAGGGCGATGAAATGGGACTGTAGTACTGACGCGATGAAGTAATGCAAGTGGCCACAAAAGGTGCGTGGATGGTGTAGGAACTGAACAGAAGCTCCGTCAGGACTGAACCGTCCCCAGGGTCCCGGTTCTTTGTCACCCTCACCCATGCCCTTGGAAACATGGGTGAGGGGAGGCACAAGGTTGCAGTTGACTGACACGAGCGTGGAAGCTCGAGCAAGAATCCTTGATGATGAGCCCACCAAACTCCAGACGACTTCGCCAATGGATGATGGCGAGCGATGATGCAACTGGCAATGCCTAGTGTGAGACGGCGTCCATCTGGACACCCCCAAACACTCATAAAATTGCCGCACCGGTTCGGCCCTGGTCTATTACCGCTTTGCTTGGCTCCTTATACACGCACTTGATTCCGTAATTGGCGTCACCCCCATCCAGGAGCATGGGCCTGAACGGAGTACGGCACTGATGGTGGGGCAGGACATCATGGCGGGTTAACACGGACGTGCAGGTTGATGGCGTCTGTTTGAGCTTGAGAATGCATATTATTGCAAGGGAGAACCCTTGATCAGCATCTACTGCTGTTTTTCTCTCGGGGACTGCTTTCTTTACAGATCCCGTCGTGTTTCTCCGAAGTTCCCAAGTGATTTTGTCAGTTCCAAACTTCATCCACACTCATCATGGCGACCGAAACGACGAATATACCTTCCGCTCCATCGCGGCAACAACAGAAGCTCTCTATCCTTGAGGGCCCCGTCGATCCTCCACTGGTTGATTTGACGTTGGGTGAGCTTCTTGAGCTTCAGACATATCAACATGGCAACCAAGAATGCCTGGTGATTCCCTGGACAGGTGCCCGCTGGACATACAATGAGCTCAGCCAACAAAGCTCATCCCTGGCGCAATCGTTATTGGACATGGGAATTGGAGTTGGCGATCGTGTTGCCATCATGGCAGGCAATTGTGAACAATATGCGGCTGTCTTCTTCGCGGTGGCTAAAATCGGTGCTATCCTTGTCATCCTGAATAACACATACACACCAACCGAAGCGATGTATGGGTTGAAGTTTTCCGACAGCAAGATTTTCTTCACAACACCAAGGATCGGAAGACTCGACCAGACGCAGCTACTGCAGCAGCTTGAGGATAAGAAGACAGCCCCCATGGTCGTGATGCTAAGAGGAGATGAGTCTGGTAGATACCAGACCTATGACGAATTGGTGAACGCTGGTCGCAGGCGAAACCACCAAAGACTGTATCAAGCCATGACCAAGGTGCTTCCTCATCAAGTGGTCAATCTTCAATTCACAAGCGGAACGACAGGATTGCCCAAAGCTGCAATGCTCACCCACCAGTAAGTGATCCATGAATTCCTCTGAGCAATGTGTTAGCTTGGTGCGATGCCGACTTTTCCACTTCTAATCTGACGAATTTATAGCAACCTGGTAAATAATTCACGCTTTATTGGTGATCGCATGCGGCTTGGTCCTGAAGATGTTTTGTGCTGCCCTCCACCGCTGTTCCATTGCTTTGGCCTGGTGCTCGGTCTTCTCGCTGTTGTCACTCACGGCGGTAAGATCGTGTATCCGGCGGAGGTCTTCGATATTGACGCAACGCTCAAGGCTATTTCTGATGAACAATGCACTGCCGTTCATGGTGTTCCAGCCATGTTTGATTCGCTTTTTCAGGCAAAGTGGCCCGAGAACTTCAACTGCGACAATCTGCGTACTGGTATCATTGCTGGTGCACCTGTTCCTCGGTACCTTATGGAGCTCTTGGTAAACCGTTTCGGAATGACAGAGTTCACTAGCAGTTACGGCTTGACGGAGGCTTCACCAACGTGCTTCAATGCCTTCACTGATGATTCCATTGACACACGATTGACGACTGTCGGTACTTTGATGCCTCATGCAAAGGCCAAGATTGTTGACCGTGATGGCAACATTGTACCTGTCGGTGAGCGTGGTGAACTTTGTATTGGCGGTTACCAGCTACAGGCTGGTTACTGGAACAACTCAGAGAAGACCAACGAGACTATGATCCGCGATGCTGCCGGTGTCCTCTGGCTGCATACCGGTGATGAAGCTGTTTTCGACGAAAATGGGTACTGTTCGATTACTGGGCGCTTTAAGGATATTATCATCAGAGGTGAGTCAAGTATATCAGTCTTGGCATTACGGAATGCTTGACTAACCCCGCTTCAACAGGTGGAGAGAACATCTACCCGCTCGAAATTGAGGAGCGTCTGATGGATCATCCTGCTATAACACGTGCCATTGTCGTTGGTCTTAAGAACAAGCATTATGGTGAAGTCGTAGGCGCGTTTGTTGAGTTGGCTGAAGGGTACCAGAAGCCCCAATTCGAGGAGATCAAGGACTGGTGTCGCAAGAGGCTCGGTGGCCATAAATCGCCTGCACACGTCTTCTGGCTGGGCGATGGCGATGTTCCGGCAACGGTCCCCCTGACAGGAAGTGGTAAAGTGCGTAAGTTCGAGATGGCTAAGCTGGGCGATGAGCTTCTCCGAAAGCATGAGGTAGCTGCGAAGCTGTAGTGTGGAGTAGGCATTGAAGCGTGATGCGATTATTGTTAAATGGATTTGGAAGGCAAAAGTTTAGAACAGAGAGAAATATGAGAAAAGGCTATTATAAGGTAGATATAAATCGAAAATAGCTGGTCAGACACCCAACACCTGCCGTTTTGTTTCTTGGCAGTCCTTATTATGCACACAAAAGCCCAACCTTGCCTTCCAAGCGGCTCTTTCCATCCCAAGCATACCTAGGTTAGGTACCAGGTAATTTTTAGCACATCTAAAAACATGTGATCTAAGCCAGCATGAACCTTTTATTGCTGCCCCGAATATCTCAAACTACCTACTAACCAGTATTTACGATAAACCTATCATGTCCGCCGTCATATCTTGGTCGACACTCATAGCTTAGGCACAAGACCAAGCTTTGTGCCAGCAACAACCTTCTCGTTGTCCGCCAATGGGCACAGCTGGAAGAAGCGCTCTCGCGACGATCGGACGAAAGCGCTGCGCTGATGCGGCAGATCGACAAGTTTGTCTAGGCCTGATCCATGCACGAAGTCATACATAACAATAGTTGTGTTGGTCTCCTGAGACTCACCAACAACATACATAGTACGCGGGTCGTCGAGATAGAGGTAGTGCATCAAGCTGCTCCACCACGCCGACACACGGTGTGGCCCGCGGAATCGCACGTCACCTACAAGGGAATGTCGACCGCGATCGAAGTCACCAGCGTTGAAGTAGCCACCCAGCCGGTCCTCCTATTAAACGACATCGTCAGAAAAGTAGCAAAAAGAAAGACAGGCGTGAACATACCTTGGCCCAATAGACCTCGAAATACGCAAAGTGGATATCATCCCACTTTGCTAGAAGCGCAATCACATGCGGATCGTCATGCACCTGACGCAAATACTCCTGGTGTTGCTCCAACGTTCCAGTCTGGCTCCATCCTTGGGAAACACGAGGATCATTCTGCCATTCATGAAAGAGCCGTACGTGCTCGGTATCATTATAGTCGACTGATACCATGGAGAAGGTCTCATTGAGATGAGGAATCCATCGGCTGTAAACAATAGCCCCAGGCGCGGGCTTGGCTGGTCTGGCTGGGTGCCATGACTGCTGAACTCTCTCGGGATCATCAGGATCTCCAGCGACTGTGATTGTCGTTGTGTTGTGTAGAGGAGTCAAAGGAAATGATCCAAGAGGGGTCGAGGCGGGCAGAGAAGAAGGCGATTCTTCCGGGCACCAAACAGGTCGAGGTCCAAATGGCGATCCAGCACCTTGCCAAAAGGTGCCTCGCAAGACAAGGACGAGGCTCTCGTCAGTCTTGTTGGAAGTTTGGCGCTTCTCTCGGCCCTTGAGAGGGTGGTCAATGGCAAGCGACACTGCTGTGAGTTGTTGGCCCAGAATAGCGGCCCCAGCTCCATGGAATTCTAGTCGATATGATTCCACTGTTGTTCTCAAAGTGAAAAGTGCATATGCAAGCAGCCAGACTTGACCCAAGCCTGGCGCCTCGGTGCCAGCCCAATGAACGGTGACACATGGCGAACGGCGTGCCCGAGCCCAAAGACTGTTGTTGGATTGAGGTGGAAGCTCACTCGACTTCAGATCAATTGGGTCTGAGAAGACAAGGCCATCGTTGTAAAGATCAAATGGCAAACGCTTGCCAGATCTAGGAGCTTTCTGGACAAGTTTATAGGCTGGCGCATTCGTGTCAGGTTGTGCCGAGACCTTTTCAATCGCAAACTCGGTCTGGTAGGGATGAGGAAGCTTGACGACAGTTTCGCCAGCTTGGAGGGCTGAGAACGTTCCTTTTGGCGCTGACATTGTCCAAAGGGTCTAAGGATTAAAGATTGGATACTAGCGAGAAGGGTTGGAAAAGGATGAAAAAGTTGGACACGCTCGAGAAGCTATTCACACCAGGATACCAGGCTGCATAAATGGGAGAAGGTATCCATGCCGGTCCTCCACTTCGGAACAAGCTTAACACCTTGGAACAGCATTCTGCGTGGATGGCATACCAATCAATCCCGCAACTTTCCAGGCCATTGCACAACTTTCTCGGCTTTGGTGCAATGAAAGGCTAGTGGTATTTTCGAGACGACGGCAGAAGTGGACTTAGCTTGCCAAGCCGTATGGCAGCGAGATCCCGAAGATCCCCTACTGTGAGTTGTGCAAACCAACTCTGCTCAGGGTCAAGATTATCGTGTGGGTCAGAGCGGATCTGATAACTCAAGACCAGCCACCCCTGACGCCCAACTTGTTCCTTTTTGGCTGCACACGCCCCTCCTCTTTGTCCGGTCCTCGGAGCTGTTTACCTAATTCCCAGGATCAGGGTCTAGGTATTGCCGATCTTGACCGCTTGGAAAGACTAGCAGGATCTGATAAACCACTCAACTACGCTAAAGGTTCTGCAGGCTCTCCAGTTGACCACTGGTGGTGGGGAGTGCCGGCTTCATGATCCTTGCAAAAGTCGGTTCCAAAGGGTTTGATGAAAAGAATGGCCTGATGAATGCCTCAAGACCGAGTGTACCTGGAACCTCCGTTCCCCGGACATTGTCTGTTCTCAGCGGTCCAAGGCACGCATGCTTAACTCTCAGCATTGCATACCTAGATATTGCAGCCCCAGTCAAGGGCATAGGGCCGTTTTCTACCATTTCTGTGGTGTATGCTTAAGCCACTCAAGTCTGCGAACAGCCATGAGCTTGAAAAAGACCCAGCACTTCTTGTAAGGCATGTAAGTTACAGGCTCTCAATTCTGCCGATATGTGTCAATAGTGATGGAGGTGTTCGTGCGTCAGTTACTTGTCGATCGCCGCTCATCTGTCAACTTGGCCGATACTTTGACTTTGTGGCATGCACGTTTAAGACTGGTTGGCAGCCCGGTAGCCAGGTACCCTATGAGGAGACAATGCACGGACGAACAGACAATTGAGCGAGGGGATGTCCGATCCAATCTTATCAATCAAATCTGATCTGAATCGCTCGTACGGATACGCAAGACCCTCTTCACTGCAAGATGGAAGATGATCATGTCTGAGACCTGAATGCTTATTCCCGATGATCAGCTGTTAATCACATGCAATTACTGGTCCTTTCATCCGGAGTATAGTACATACATAGCGATGAACATGGGTATAACGAATCCTTGGTTGGAAGCTGTCGATCTCGTCTGGCTTCTCCGCTTTTCGTTCTCATTCTTGGTGTTCCTTGAGCGAAGGTAACCCGAGACACCGTACTCGGAATACGGCAACGGCACGGAATGAGCTGCATAAAGCGATTCATGACGTGTGTGTTCTGAACCTTATTAATGGCTATGTTCATAGTCTCAATGCAGAGGCCGATGATCTAAACCACATGTACCAAGGCTTCGAATAATGCTTCACTTTGGCTTCTTTCAAGTCTAACAATGCCAAAGACCCTCAATTTGATCCTTTCAGCTTCTCTTCAAACCAACCTAGGCTTGACAGGCAACTAGTTGGTCAAAAATCTTGAAAGTCTGATTGCCAATGCTAAGATGACAGTAGTGCACGAGAACTAAGTTGGTGTCAAGGGTAGACTATGGCATAATTCTAACCCACGATATGATACATATAAACCGTTAGGTGTATTGCATCTGACATAGTGGTCCCTCGCAGATCGCTCTCGTGTCTCAAGACATCTGGGAACTCGTACTTGCTACAGCTCTTGACTCATATATTAACACTCAGATCGCAACCTCCATATTCACTTATCTTTGTAAGTTTATGCGCTAGAACTCTTCATGCTAGTCTGCTATAATGGCGTTAAAATCTACGGCAGCCCAAGTCTATCCTGGAATGAAGGGAAACCCCGGCTTCCTCAATGCTCATTGTTTACTATGAACTTGCCACTTCCATATGTGCTTTCCCGGTTCATCCCTTACTGTCGTAATATTCGAAGATTCTAGGCTCAGGACTTGAGTTCTATCCCATGCGTCCTGTGCATGTATTATGCCATTAGTCCATCATGCACGTAAATAGAACAAGCTTTCTACACAACCAAACTTCTCATGGTACTTTGTACGTCCCTATCTCCTGCCCTGTCTGTAGATTGGCGTAAGACTGGGTGATCTAGAGGAGAGCCGAAGGAGTAGCATATCCACCACAAGGATATGCCGTGGGCTCGAGGCTGAGATGTAACAGTTCGGGACTTGCAAACGATTTATTTAGTTCCGGCCAAGTTTTAACCTGTTATTACGCATATTACTTATGTTGCGATGCACAGATCCGTGGCCCTTTAATGGAGCATGGACGCCATTGTCGTGCAGAATCATGATCGCCAGATGTACTGTTAATCCATTTCAACCTACTCTTATCGCCAGTTTGTTTTTTTATATTCTCCGACATATATTAATGTGTCTATTTCTTCTGTAGTTTGGCCGATCACCTTTCTTGATCAGCCCAACAGGGAGAGAAATGTCGAGCAGCTCAAATTGACTTACAAGAATGTGAGATCTCTCTTCTCATATGCCTGAGGGTCTGACATATGTACAACTAACTAAATCAGAATGTAGCGATTCATAAAATTCGCTGGTTGTTAGAATTGTAGTCTTTCTCCTTACTCTTGTCTTGCCTGTCAAAAGAAAACCTGACTGTGAAGGACGCAAGCGAGTCAAGGAAAACATTTGATATATGAATTTAAATCATGAATATCAACTGGCATAGTAGCTACGGGCAAAAATCAAGTAGCTTAATGATAACGGCTCCGATTCTCATCACTTCAAGGTCCCATTAAGGCCAGTCTCATGCTAGATGGATTCAGCTGTTCGTGAACAGATTTGGACAATTTCTCACTATATAAACATAGCATAAGAACTTTAACTCAGATAATAGGTATCAAGAAGAAGTAAACAATACACTCAAGACAACGCAATGCTGTCGCTCATCCTCAGTAGCATGTCTGAAAGACTATATCCCGAACGCCAGTCACTAAGATCGTTTCCCATTAAGCCTTAGCCTCGTCAGTCTTGCGTCCACCGAGCTGCATGTAGTTCCAGCAAACTATCAACTCAGGTCAGCCATCTCAAGAAACATATCAAGGTCCCGTACAACTTACTCGTCCAACCAAGATCATCTCGGAAGCAAGACTGAGCAACTTCCTCGCCATAAACAGTGCCTGTGTCAGGGCTCGATGCCACCGCCTTCTTTCCAACTGCGAGCCCAATCACAGGAGGGTATACCACAAGCTCCTTGAACTCTGGGGTATGACCTGCTCGTTGGCTGAGGATGCTTTGATGGATGTTCTGTGCTACGTAGTGGCCGTGATGCATGGCACCGCCACACCGCTTGATACCAGGCCAGTTAGTGATATCGCCAGCAGCATAGTGCGACTCGGCGTTGGGTGTGCCGTCCTGGAACTGCAGACTATGCACGAGTCAGCAACGTGGAATTTCGAGTCAGGAGATAATTGACTTACTTGGGCTTGATCTTGACAAGACCATCCGTATCGAGGGCAGATGTCGGCAAGTATGTTGAGGTTGGAACACTCCTGGAAATTGCCATGATAACCTCGCTTGCGAACATCTTATGGCCGTTGGTAAACTCAATCTCATACTTCTCACTCGCGTCGGTCGTCTCGACCTTGTTGTTTGTAGCTAGACGATGGTTCATGAGAACCTCAACACCAGCCTCACGGAGTAACTGAAGAGCCACATCCTTGGTCTCGTCAGGAAGACCTTCTGAAGAAAGGAGCTTGTCACGCGAGTGAACGAGAGTCACCTTGAGGTGAGGCTTCACCATTTTCAGCTCTGCAGCCATCTCGATGCCAACAGCGCCTCCACCAACGACCACGACGCCATACTTAGCATTATGAACAGAGCTGATGTGGTTCTCAGCTTCAAGGAGATATTGCTTTCGTGTCTTGGACTGAGGCACAACCGGCCAGACGCGACGTAGACCAGTAGCAGAGACGAGGTAGTCATACTCAAGGGTACTCTTGTCCTCGGTGAGGTGAGCAGAGATGGTCGCCTTCTTGGTTGCAGGGTCGACACTGGTGACAGAGCCTTGGATGATGTTGATGCTGGGATCTTTGAGGCCAGGGATATCAGAGTACTTGACCCAGTTCTTCTTGGAGAAGTTGGAATCGGCAAGAGCCAACGGGGAGCCGATCAAATGGTCTACGATACTGTCAGAGCCCAGCATTTATCATATCGCTTAGTCCAGTTGGACTGTAGAGTACTTACAGTAGCCATCTCTCTCATCGACGATAGTGATATCAATGTTAAAGCGAGGAACATCAGGATGGTGGATGTATGGCTCGGAATTCATGCGGGGAGAGTATCCTTGGCTCAGATCAAGCAAGTTAACAGCAGCAGATAGACCACCATAGCAACCCCCAAGTATGAGAACGCGCACGGCGTTGGATGATTCGGGGAGCGAGCCCATCGTAGCAAAGGCCTTGGAGTGGAACGTAGGACTAATTTGATGTCGAAACACGAGATGTGACGCTAAAACAACAGATCTTGCTTGGATCTGAGGCCGAGGTAAGGCGAAGGTTGTATGCAAGGAACCCGAAGTAAAAAAACGTATGTTTTGGGGTAGAGTCGCGTGTGGGACTCTGAGTAGTTGTCCTGAGAACCTGAACGACCTTGGAGCTATAAACATGAGCTGAAGGATTTGGTAATATGAGCATGGAGATGGGGGGATGGGAGAAGAAATAGCTGAAGCAGCAAAGGGGAGAAGAGATGAGAGAATATGCGCAGATGAAGATCCGGGAATAAACGACAGCACCCGCTGAGGACTGCCAGTGACGCAAGGCGGTATGGAATCTGATGCGAGGAGGAATACACTGTATCCGTACCCGGGTTAAAGGCGCAAGAGAAACTTCAATATCGGACCAAGACCGGCTCCGGACCCGGCTTCAAACAAGGGACCTTTCATCTCTCGACTGGAGCCAACAAGACACTGTTTCTCCATCGTAATTCCCAAGAAGCCTAGGGCAGTCTCACAGTGAAGTTGAGGAACGGGACCAGTAAGACAAGAGAAAGCAGCGGGGCATTCTCCATGATCACGGTGTTGGTGTTGGTGTTGGTGCAAGGAACTTTTTTGTATGGAAGTGGATGTGGAGTTAAAGTTATCAGATCCGTCCTAGGCCTACGTTAGGTAGGCAGCGACAGCCAGCCACCACAAGCGACGGAATACCGCGAAACTCCACTGAAGCCTTAGCACCCTGGACAAGAGGGAAAATTATCAGATCTGACGGACATCCGTTCTCCGCTGACTCATCCAAGAACACGCAGTCTCGAGGCACGATTCCACTTCTCGTGATGAGATGTACAGTGCGAAGACCGTTATCAGATCGATCATTGGAGTAATGACTTCGACGATCTCTAGACTAGTAGTGGACTTGTTACGGAGTACGCAAATCCTCTGATGGAATCCCAATGGAGAGTTTATTTGATTTGCTTCTGTATGTTGAGAGAGCAAGGATGTTTTATGAGAGGAGTGGATGTTGTGAGCCATCTATATAGAAGCCAACCTTGGCAATAGATGTTACAAATGTTTTCAACTCCTTAACAATAGATATTTTGATACGCTTAAGCTATGGTGTCCTTGAAACCCAAACAGTCATTCTTACTGTATCGTCTGTGTGTGTCGATCTCGGTGTGCTATGGGTTCGGAAATCCGATGGACGGAATCAACTCGAGGCCGATCAGATAACTCAGTCTAGGTAGTCAGGCCCAATGCGAGGGGACCACACTTGGCAAGCGAGCCAGTGAATGACCGAAAAGAATTATCTGATCCGAACAATCCCTGACATCCTTAGCTCGCCCCGCTGATGGATCAAGCTTATAGCAACAGGAATAAGGATCACCAGCGACTCGTAACTTCGGGAAACTGGTGCAGTTGGGTAATAACGACGGATGTTGTTCTCCTGAGCTTGAGGAACATCCTGAAATCTCGAGTTTGACCCTTTTGTATAAATATGTTGACGCTCAGCTCTGGACAAAGCAGAGCCCGTCGCCTTGTCTTTACTACTGTACGCCTTGATGCATCTATATTCTCACTGGAGAACATAATCGCAGTCCCATATTCGCCCTTCAAGTCTGAGTCTTCTTCTTCAAGCCAATCATTCAGCGCATCTCCTCGACTTTACATATTCTGTAGTGGGGGGCTCAATCCTTCGCTTCTCTAGCACTGCGGTCTTATCCCCCATTAGAACTGCCAAGACGAGACCGGGGTGACTACTGTAAAATTATGCTTGTTTGACGGCGAACTACGGAGTAGAGGCTTTGCGCCGGCTCTGTCTCCGTCTCCGTCTCCGTCTCCGTTCCCATGTCTCCAAATGCCTGCTCGCTATGGATCGTCTGGGACTGGTCCTCATGCCACGACGACCATGGTCTTCAGTAAGGGATCTACAAGGCCGATACTCTCCAGACAGTGGCGGCGTAGCATATCTTTCCATCATGGGTTTCCCTCTCTTCTCCCCTTTCGATCCTTGTGTGCAGGGTCCTTTTTTGTTTTTTTGTAAAGATACATTGGTACTATCGCGACTTACACAGTCGAGATGGCTTCAGCTTCACCTGAGCACGACAATGCCGCGACTAGCAGTAAATCTGCTAGCGAGCCTACACCTCATGACTCTGAAAAGACAGACCCTGCTACAACAGAAACGTCGATACATGCGCTCAATGTCCCAACTGTTGAGCGTCCGTCCAGTCACTCCCCACGGCCATCTGCAAGATCATCAGCTATATCAGCTCCATCTCATACACCACCAGAGAGGAAGAAAAAGGCAAGTTCCTCCAAGAAGATATAAGCTTCCTGCCTTGCCCTCTCAACTTCCAACTAATGCCCTGTTTAGAGTCTACGCTCGTTCTTTATCTACTTCCAGCTCCTCTTCTACGCCAATCCATCATGGGTCGATATCCTCCTCCTCGTTGTCGGAACTCTTGCAGCCTCAGGGGCCGGAGCACCGTTTCCTCTAATGGGAATCATCTTTGGTCAACTCGTCAACGACCTTAATACTGCGTCATGCGATGATGGAGAAATCGCATCACAATATTCGCCCAAGGAACTTCAGGACAGCATCAACAAAAAGGTTGTCATGATCACATGGATCGGCGTGATCAGCTTTGCACTCATCTACACATACATCGTGTCATGGTCAATCTTTAGTCGTCGTCTTGAGAATCGTATTCGCGATCGTTACTTTATGAGTATTCTCCTGCAAGACGCTACTTTCTTTGACAAGAGACAGGCTGGAGAGATCACATCTCGTCTCAATGTTGATATACAAGCTATTCAGTCAGGAACTTCTGAGAAGGTGGGCATCATTATAGGATGTACGTCTTTCTTTGTATCGTCGTATGTGGTCGCCTTCATCAAGAACACCACACTCGCTGGAATTCTTGTGTCTCTCGTGCCTGCTTTCATGCTGCTTGCTACAGTGGGTAGCATGTTCACCGCAAAGTTTGCGACTGCAATGTCTGAGAAGATCGCCTCTGCTTCCTCGATCGCCTCAGAGGTTCTTGCGAATATCCCGGTTGTCCAGGCGTTTGGGGCGGGTCCGCGACTAGAGGTCATTTTTGCTGAGAGGATGAAGGGGGCTCGAAAGCAAGGTATCAACAAAGCTTTTGTTGCTGCTATTCAAGCTGGAATGCTTTATTTCATTGCTTACTCTGCAAATGCCCTTGCTTTCTGGCAGGGTAGCACACAAATAGCGAGCATGGTTCAGGGTAATGGCGGTGCATCTGTCGGTGACATCTATACCGTCATTCTCCTGCTGGTTGATGGTAAGCATCTCCTTGACGAGACTGAATCTTCTGACTGACTCGGAATAGCCTGTGTTGTTTTGGGTGGTATCGCACCGCTGCTGCCCTTAGTTGGAGCTGCTGTTGGGTCGTTTGAAAAACTCCGTGAAGACATGGACAGCCCTGCACATATCGATACTGGGTCCGACAAAGGAGAGAAGCTCTCCTCAGTCGAGGGAACTGTATCTTTCAGGAACGTCTCCTTTGCTTATGCCTCGCGGCCCCACCACTCCGTGCTCAAGAACGTCTCATTTGATTGTCCTGCTGGCAAACACACGGCGCTTGTTGGCTTGTCAGGGAGTGGCAAGTCAACTGTCGCTGGCCTTACATCCCGAATCTATGACCCTGCTGAAGGCACGGTTCTCTTAGATGGTCACGACCTCAAAGACTTGAATGTGAAAAGCTTGAGGAGTCATATGAGTCTTGTACAGCAAGAGCCATCTCTCCTGGATCGATCCATCGTTGAGAACATCGCCCTCGGTATCTTGAACTCCCCTCAGCCCGAGCATGAGCGATTTAAGGCTACTATTCTCGGCACTGGCCTTACTGAACTTGCTGCCAAGCTCCGACGGGGTGAAGGTCTTACTACTGCAGCTCAGGGATTTGGTCAGGATATGGTTGACCTCGTTCATCGTGTTCAGGAGGCTGCGCGTCTGGCGGACGCGGCTGGTTTCGTGAACAGGCTTGAGTATGGTTACGGAACTCTGGTTGGTACAGGCGGGAAGCTTGTAAGTGGCGGCCAACGACAGCGTCTCGCACTCGCAAGAGCCCTCATTCGCGACCCCAAGATCTTGATCCTCGATGAAGCCACTGCTTCCCTTGACTCTGCAAGCGAACACCGTATCCAGATGGCCATCGAGTCTATCGCCAAAAACCGCACTGTCATTGCCATTGCTCACCGGTTGTCAACTATTAAGAACGCTGATAACATCATTGTCATGAATAGCGGTGAGATTATCGAGCAAGGAAACCATCTTGAGCTCATGGCCTTGAATGGATCATACGCTAGTATGGTCCGTTTGCAGACGGTCGACTCTGAAGATGCCGGCTCAACCACAAGCACCGTCCGCACTGATAGCATTCACTCGGAGAAGGATTCTATCACGGATCTCAAAACCAAGGACATTGAACAAGAGGTGGTAGAAGATTCAAAGGAAGAAGATGCCAAGCAGAAAGAGCAGGCCTCCGAGGGAGACGCTGCTCTCGATTCCAACAAGTCCGCTTGGACTGTTATGAGAACCATTAGTGGAATGGTCCGACCATATCTCCCTCTCGTCATTGTCTGTCTCTTTGCTGCCACTATTGTTGGCCTCACATTCTCCTCCTCTGGTCTTATCTTCGGTTATACCATTGACAATATCAGCCCATGTAATCCGGTCGAAGACATTCGTTGGGCTGGTAGGTTCTTTGGAGGCATGTGGTTCCTGATCGCTTGTGTCGAGTTATTGGCCAATACGACAAGTTGGACTGGCTTCGGCATGGTAGCTGAGAAGTTGTTGTACAAAATCCGAGTCCTTTGCTTCCGCTCCCTTTATGAGCAAGACCTTGATTGGCATCAATCAGAGGGTCGGACACCAACCGCTTTGTTATCCGTCATCACAACAGATGCTGCTACAGTCGGCGGATTCAGTGGCTCTATCGTCGGTACAATATTCTCCATTGTGGTCAACTTCTTGGTCGCTATCATCCTCTCACATATACTTGCTTGGAAGATAGCCATCGTCTGCTTAGTTATCGTCCCTATCCTCCTTGGCTGCGGCATTATGCAGCTTCGATCTCTATCCAAGTTCGAGCGCCGACATGCCGGAGCTTTTTCTGGTGCAGTCGGCATCGCTAACGAAGCCGTTAACTCGTTCAAGACAATTGCCTCACTGTCTATCGAAGAAGAGGTCATGAGCTCGTATCGTCGTGCGCTCAGGGCACCTCGAAAGGAAATCACCCTTGCTTCCATGTATGCCAACTTGTGGCTTTCTCTGGCCAACAGCACTGGAAATCTGATCTACGCATTTGCCTACTGGTGGGGATCAACTCGCATTACTGCTGGCGAGGCAAGCCAGCGAGAATTCTTCATCATTCTCATCTGCATGCTTGTCAGTGCACAGCTCTGGGGTCAAATGTTCAGTCTAGCCCCCGAGGTATCTCGTGCTAGAGCAGCCGCTTCCCGAATTCTGAGCTTGATCAACCTGGGATCCTCCCAGAGCGACGCTAAGAAGGGAAAGCTCACGCTCACTATTGAAAACGCCGAGAAAGATATTGAAGCATGTGCTGACGCGCCTGTCAAGAGTAACGGAAGCAAGGGGGCGACCATCGTCTTTAGGGATGTCAAATTCTCATATCCAGCTCGGCCTCACATCCAGATCCTCACAGGAATGTCTTTCACCATCTCTGCTGGCCAATTCGTTGGGCTTGTCGGTCCTTCAGGTGCTGGCAAGTCCACCATCATGTCGCTAGTACAACGCATGTACCGCCCCTCCAGCGGAACGGTTGAGATCAACGGCAACGATGTCTGTGCTCGGGAGGGCACCGAGTTCCGTAATGATATAGCGGTTGTTCCTCAGGACTGTGCACTCTTTGACGGGACAATACGATTCAATGTATCGCTAGGCTCAACTCCTAATCATGAACCAACAGATGAGGAGATCCATGAAGCCTGTAAGCTGGCCAACATCCATGATATAATCATGGAGCTACCCAACGGCTACGATACTGAGTGTGGTCCTAATGGCTCGCGTCTTTCTGGCGGGCAGCGCCAGCGTCTAGCCATCGCCCGTGCCCTTGTGCGTAGACCTAAATTGCTGCTTCTTGATGAGAGCACAAGTGCCCTCGATGCTGAGAGTGAGCGGGCTTTGCAAGAAGGACTTGAGAGGGTTGCACGTGGTATCACCGTGATCGCTATCACACATAGGCTTCACACGGTGCGCAAAGCCGATGTCATCTTTATGATTGAGGGAGGCAAGGTTGTTGAAAAGGGAAGACACGAGGAGTTGGTAGAGAGAAGTGAGACCTATCGCACAAATGCTGTGCAGCAGATGCTTGGTAACTGATGTTGGAGATACCCCCACGCCCTCAGGGAGAGATTAGAAAGCTACAGCGGAACCTATTCTAGGTGACAAAAACACTTAGGTTGGCCTAGGTTAATTTATGACGGATTTAGTGGCATTGGGATTAGTTAATATTGACACCTCAAGCTTAGGTCAGACGTTCTCTTACTCTCTGGCGCCTCACAACCAGTGTCTCAGCCGATGGAATGTAGAGGGTGCGGCTTCGTGAAGCCATCCTGTCAATTCAGGGGATTTGCCCACGTTTTCTATCATGTGATGTATCTGGGGCACACCAACATTTCGGATTTACGTATCTACATTTTTGATCCCCTTATTTTGAAGAAGAAGAAGAAAAGACAATACATCCTGATATATCATGCATTTCCGTGGAAGCTTTTGTCGTATTTACAAGGGTCCTGGCCTCGGATAGAGGATGAAACGAGAATGAATCTTTGACTGTAGAGTAAATTTAGGTGCAAACAGAGGATAACGTAATGAAACTTGGTCTAAGCAGCAACGTGTCTATATATAGGCGTTGTATATAAAGGTGAAATCGACCTCTCACAATCGACTTATTTGTTACTTGCAACTGCAACTGCAACTTCAAGTCCCGAACAACTCCAGGAAACGACGTCACAGTGTACAGGGATCAATCTGCACGGAAACTCAAAGCCGGCCTATCATGGGCGACTTCGGTGATCCTTTGTAGCAAGTATCCGCATTAACCCCTTGACTTGACTTGCGTGTTGCTTCATTCTTGACGATTGCATTACAGCCAAGCCCTCACTTATTGTTTACGTACCGCCATATGATCGCTTTTGTCCAAGATCTAACCTGGCCCTACCTTAGGTACAGAACGCGGTGCGGTATCAGTGGAGACGTTAGTGGTGTACTGTACCTTTTTTTTTGGGTTCAACGGGGCTGCCGCGACGATTTCCTCATCCCACAGTCCAAAGAGTCCACTCACTCCAAAAGGATCTTGACACTACCTACCTTACCGCTACGGGCCTTGACACCCAATTGGGACCCTCGAACCACATGCCTTCCGTCACCGGGACACACTCCATCTTTTCAAATACTTGTTGGTCGATAATAGGAAAAATCTAACCTACCTACCAACCTACTAGCCTAACTCACTCGGTGGTTCAACCTTCAAGTCGCAACCATTCCCTCACCACCGCCCCACGACGATCCCTCCTCTCTTCCCGGCGTTGCACTCACCACGTTTCAAACTCGCATCAACGACGCCTACCCGAGACGAGGAGGGAGTGCTGCTGCCTCCCTGTTAGACGGCCCAGTCTCGGTACCACAGTATCAGCACCAGCACCAACGCGATAGCAGTGCAAATACGAGCACCAGCGCCCACCAGAGCGAGCAGTTCGAACTCGTCGATTATCCTCCCATCCAGGCTCGTCGAGACGCCCAAGATCGTGAAGCAAGAAGACAGGCCAAGCGAGACGATAAGCGCCGCTGGCTAGAAGAACAAGACGAGATGAAGTTCTCTCACAGTATTCAGTTCAATGCTGTTCCAGATTGGAGCAGCCATTACATTGCATACAGCAATCTCAAGAAGCTGTATGTGTTGCTAGTATTGTATTCAAGCCACACGTGAGCTAATATTGTCTTCTCATAGAATCTACAGCCTCGAAAAGACCGCACATCAGGCACGCGGAACCACTGGCGATGCCGAATCTCGACCTCTTATAAACCAAGAAGATGCTGAAGAGGTCTTCTCTCGAGCTCTTGGTGTCGAGCTGGAAAAAATATGCTCATTCTACGTCGCCAAAGAGGGCGAGCTGCTCGAAGAAGCGGCGCAACTGCTACGCGACGTTGGCGATGAGGCCGAAGATGCCATTGCCGATAACCGTTACCTTCGCAGGCTCTCTGTTTCATCAGCCCACCGTCCTGATGGTCGCAACGGCTTCCGCTCAAGAAGCCCTCGGAGCCGCAGCACCGACAATGAAGAGAGCGCGAGCGAGGAGGAAGATGAGACTACTGGACTTACAACAAGGCGACGGAGCAGCGGAGGCCGCAGGCGCACACTTCCCAACATCCATAAGCCGCGTTCTGAAGATCTGAACGCTTCCTCCGAGTTCGGTCGCGATATGAGGAGGCACAGCACCACAGCCGACGAAAACGATGACCAAGCTCTCATGTTCTCTTCCGGCATGTTTTCGTCTGGTATCATGCTCAAGAAGCGCATTATCGGCCTCTATGTGTCACTCTGCGAACTCAAGTCGTTTATCCAGCTTAACCGTACCGGTTTTGCCAAGGTGCTCAAGAAATTTGACAAGATCCTTGATAAGGAACTCAAGGGTCCCTATCTACGAGCCCATGTCGAGACAGCCTACCCCTTTAAAGACGAGACGAAGCGTGTTCTCGAAGACAACATTACCAAGATGGAGAAGGCTTATGCTGAGATAGTCACTGGCGGAGATGAGGAGCTCGCTCGCAAAGACCTTCGTTCGCATCTCAGAGAACATGTTGTTTGGGAGCGCAACACCGTGTGGCGAGATCTTATTGGTATCGAGCGCAGAGCTGAAGCTGCAGGCTTGGGACAAGCACTTCTCGGACAAGAAAGAGGGAATGTCACAAGGAGGCTGCAAGGCGACGAGGCCAAAGCCCCCCGAGAGACCCAGTTCCGCACACCCTTTGGCAAGATTACCTTGCCTCCATGGCTCGCTAGCTCGTCTCTTTGGACACTGGTTGCCTGTCTTACTGTGTTCTTCCTATTGCTTCTGCTCCCCATCATGGAGAAGCCCGAGCAACAGAACTGTCTGGCAATGCTTGTCTTTGTTAGTCTGTTATGGGCCACCGAGGTAAGCTTTCCAGCCAGGAAAATAGGCGATTGACCATTGCTGACCGTTTTAGACCATCCCCCTTTTTGTGACATCATTACTTATCCCGTTCCTCTCTGTTGTCTTGAACGTTGTTCGTGATGAGACACCAGGCAAGCCTCAAAAACGTCTCGACTCCAAGGCAGCCACATCTGCCATCTTTGCTGCCATGTGGACGCCTGTCATCATGCTTCTTCTCGGTGGTTTTACTCTAGCAGCTGCTTTGTCCAAGTGTACTATTGACAAGCGACTGGCGACTCTTGTTCTTAGCAAGGCCGGCACTCAACCCAAGACTGTGTTGATTGCCAACATGTTTGTAGCTGCATTTGCGTCTATGTTGATTAGCAATGTCGCAGCTCCTGTTCTATGCTATTCTATCATTGAGGTAAGTCTGTCCAATGAAATGGATCAAGGCTCAAGCTGACAATTACACAGCCAATGCTGCGAACATTGCCCTCTGATTCCAACATGTCGAAAGCTGTCATTATTGGTATCGCGCTCGCTTCCAATATTGGTGGGATGCTCTCACCCATCGCTTCTCCTCAGAACGTCGTGGCAATGGGCATCATGCAACCCGCGCCCACGTGGCTGCAGTGGTTCTTCATTGTCATTCCTGTTGGCGCTCTCTCGATTGTTCTGATCTGGCTCCTCCTCCTGGTTACCTTCCAGCCAGGTAAGGGTACCACGATCGCCCCTATTCGGCCTGTCAAGGAGAAGTTCACTGGGCTCCAATGGTTCGTTACTATCGTCACCATTTCTACCATTGCTTTGTGGTGTGCCAGCCACCAGCTAGAGGCCGAGTTTGGAGACATGGGTGTTATTGCTATCATTCCCATCGTGCTGTTCTTCGGTATCGGCTTGCTAACCAAAGAGGACTTCAATAATTTCCCTTGGACCATCATCATCCTTGCAGCCGGTGGTTTGTCTCTGGGCAAAGCTGTACGCTCGTCTGGTCTGCTACATACCCTCGCTGAGATCGTCTCTGAGAAGGTGGAGGGCATGAGCCTGTACGGTGTCCTGGTTGTTTTCTCGACTCTGATCTTGGTTATCGCAACATTCATCAGCCACACAGTCGCTGCCCTTATCTTCCTGCCTCTTGTCTTTGACGTTGGTGTTGCTATGGACCAGCCTCACCCCAACCTGCTTGTCATGGGTGGAGTGCTCATGTGTAGTGCAGCCATGGGTCTGCCAACCAGTGGATTCCCCAACATGAGTAAGTTTCATGCATTTTTCTTTACCCCTAACAACTCAATTCTAACCTATCATAGCTGCTATCATGAAGGAAGACCCGTTCGGTCAGCGTTATTTACAGGTCAAGCATTTCATTAGCCGCGGTGTGCCCAGCAGTCTTATTACTCTTGTTGTGGTCGTGACTCTTGGTTATGGAATCATGCAAGTCGCGGGACTTGACTAAACTAAGGGTGTTGATATATGTGTTGCTGTTTTTGGTGTTGGAAATTGGGTGTTATTTTACATCGGTTCTCAGGTGCATTGCCATGTTCATGAGTGTAGATCAAGCGCCGGGATTCATAGACTGGAAGCTATTTTTATTTTTATTTTTTTGTCTATTGAATAAGAAGTGCTGCGAATAAATGTTGTTATATAGCATTTCAATAGATATCATTAGGCTTAGTTCTTCCATCTAATATAGCTGTTAGTGCGGGTTCGCACTGTTGCACTGTATGATTGTAATGCAAGAAGCTCTGGCCATCTATTGACGTCGTGGTTGGCGGCATGACCGTGCCACCGGATACCGACTCCCAACGGACTACCTGACCTACCATTCCTGTCCATCAAATTACCCAAACACCAACACTGACTGTCTATCTTGCGACTTCATGCTTCATACTTGTCGATAGCGTCTTCTCCTGGCAAATCGTGCGCTTGGCTACCTCTGGGACCGACTGATGCGCCTCTTCTCCCAATAGCCTCTACAGCTTCGAGCTGGCCAGCGCCATGCTCTCCGCTTTCACAGCTCGCCCTATCATCGAGCTGCGACAAAAGGATAAGTCCAAGATTGAGACGATACTCGCTCAAGGTATGCGCATACCTCCGTGGTCTCGCTGCTCTTTTACCGCAGTTTCTACGACACCGACTAACTAACTCTCGGCTCGTAGGTGACCGCGTTCTCGTCGGCCTTAACAATGGCGCACTCCGAATCTACCGTCTAAACGAGCTTTCCGACCCACCTCAGAATGGTTCCGCTGATACAAATGCCAATGGTTCGTCGTCTGCGGCGGGCGAAAACCATAATACTCCGCAAAGGTCGGAAAAGCCAACTGATTTGATGCGCGAGGTGGAACGCTTCTCGACGCGAGCAATCGAGCAGCTGGCTATCATAAAGGACGCAAACACGATTGTTTCCTTGTCGAATTATCACGTCTCCTTTCACGATCTCAAAACCTACGAACTTATTGAGACCCTCAGCCGGACCAAGAATGCATCATGCTTTGCGTCAACATCGAACATTGTCAAGGATCCGGACACGGGAATCCCCGAGATCGTGAGCCGGCTGGCTGTTGCGGTCAAGAGGAAATTGCTACTCTGGAGCTGGCTTGAGAGCGAACTTTCTGAAGATGTGGACGAGATCGTGCTGCCTGAGTCGATTCGATCAGTAACATGGGCAAATGCGACAAAATTGGTGTGTGGTATGAATGGCGGGTACGTCATGGTCGACGTCGTAACATGTGAGGTCGAAGATATCGTGAGTCCGGGTTCGGGACCTGCAGCTGGGCAGACGAGCCGATTTGGTGCAATGAGCAGTGCTGGTATGGGATATATGGGATTGGGAGGTTATATGCCTAAGCCTTTGGCGGCCAAGTTGGCCGAGGGAGAAATGTTGCTCGCAAAGGATATTAACACACTATTCATCGATGATGACGGAAAGCCCCTCGACAGACGGCAGATTCCCTGGAACCATGCCCCTGAGTCCATAGGGTACTCGTACCCATATATCCTTGCCTTGCAAGCGCCTTCAAAAGGCTCCCTGGAAGTTCGGAATCCTATAACATTATCATCACTTCAGAATCTATCACTACCTGGTGCTTCTCAGCTTCACTTCCCGTCACCCACTTACAGCTTAGCACATGCCGGGAAAGGTTTTCACATCTCCAGTGAACGATGTGTCTGGAAGATGGACTCAACAGACTATGACTCTCAGGTTCAGGAACTAGTGGACGGTGGCCACTTCGATGAGGCTATTAGCATTCTCGAAATGCTTGAAGATGCACTGCTAAAGAACAAGGCGCAGACACTTCGCGAGGTCAAGATGCTCAAAGCTGAAGGGCTATTCAAGAAAAAGAAATATCGCCAGGCGATGGATCTGTTCAATGAGGATACCGTGCATGCACCTCCTGAACGAGTTCTGAGGATGTTTCCTCCATCCATTGCTGGAGAACTATCTGCCTGGGCCGGCCGCGAAGAGGAAGAAGAAGAGTTGGATGACACGCCAGGAACACCGAAGAAAACTAATGGCACGCGTCCCACCACCCCTGAACCCGTTGAACAGGCACAGGAAACCCCGCAGTCAAGCAAAGGAGGCTTCGCCAGATATCTTACCGGAAGTTATAGGAGGCCCCAATCGGATACCGCATCCATCCTCTCAAAGAAAGATACAGCGGATGGCGATGATGATGCTAGTATGAAGGAGACTCAGTCAAACGATGATCTGCCTTTGAAAGACAAGGACTTGACGAACGCGGTTTTGGAGCTCAACAGTTACTTGGCTGGAACACGTGCTCGATTACAACGGGTGATTGATCCTGTTACTGGAAACCTGAAACCTCGAAGTGATCGAAATGGTTCATCAGAAGAAATAGCAGAGAAGTTTCTGCGCATAGGGCTCGATGATTCTGAGAAGAAACTTGAGGAGGAGCTCCGAAACACCTTTCGTTTAGTCGACACAACTTTGTTTCGAGCATACATGTTTTCTCGACCAACTCTAGCAAGCTCTCTGTTTCGAATTCCCAACTTCTGCGACCCTAATGTGGTCAACGAAAAGCTTTTGGAACACAATCGCTATACTGAGCTGGTGGATTTCTTCTACGGTAAGAGGCTACATAAGGAGGCTTTGGAACTTCTACGACGATTTGGAGCCGCTCAAGAACCCGACGAGGCCGCACCAACACTTCACGGACCGCAGCGCACCATTCAATACCTCAAAAATCTGCCACCGTCAGAAATTGACCTCATCCTTGAGCATGCAGAATGGACCCTCAAAGCCAATCCAGATGAGGCCTTGGAGATCTTCACAGGCGACACAGAGAATGCGGAGACCCTTCCACGAGAACGGGTTGTCTCCTTCCTACATGATGTTGATACACAGTTGGAAGGACGCTATCTAGAGCATATCATCACCGAGCTTGAAGATATGACACCAGACCTTCACGACCGATTAGTTGAGCTCTATGTAGAAAACTTGAAGAAGATGGACAAGGGTGACAAGTGGGATGAAATGATGAATCACTTCATCGAGTTCTTGAGACAGCCGGGGCAGGTTTACAGTCTCAGCAGGGCGTTTAGATTGATTCCCAGAGATGGTAAGATTCATATACAGTTACGTGGTGATCTATACTGACTTGCATCGACTTAGACCCAGTATTTTACGAAGCACAGGCTGTGGTATTGAGCAACATGAACCAACACAAACAAGCCCTTGAGATCTATGTATTCAAGATGAAGGACTACCAGAAAGCTGAACAGTATGTCGTTCACCTGTCGTTCCATCGGCTCAGAAGCTAACTTTAGTAGATACTGTAACCGAGTCAACTCGACTCAAGATACTGCTCCATCACCTCAGCCAAATGAGAAGAATGAAACTGGAGAGGATCCTGAGACTTCTACACCATCTATTTATCACACCCTTCTATCGCTCTATCTTCAACCGTCACCACCCAACAAGCCCAATCTAGAACCAGCACTGGACCTTCTTTCAAAGCATGGATCACGTCTCCCAGCAACATCAACTCTAGGACTCATTCCAGACGACCTTCCCGTTCGGTCACTTGAGTCTTACTTCCGAGGCCGCATTCGGTCGGCAAATAGTCTGGTCAACGAGGCAAGAATCGTCGCTGGTCTGCGACAGGCTGAAGGCATATCTATCGCGGCGAGGCTGCACCTTGGTGACGATGTACAGGGAGGGCAAGGCGGGCGTAACAGGCACGTTGCCATCACAGACGAGCGGCACTGCGTCGTGTGCCACAAGAAACTTGGGGGAGGTATGCGTATTGGCGGGAGCGTTGTGGCTGTCCTGCCGGATAACACCGTGGTGCACTACGGCTGTTTGAACCGGGCAACAGGGAACAAAGTAGACGCATCCCAAGCGCCAAGTTGGGGTCGAGGATTTTAGACGATTCGTTTATGCTGGATGGGAGCATCGTTTCGGAGAGCATTTGCATGGATTGGATCAGTGGTAGCCAGTATGATATTTCTCAAATACCCTTCATATTCGAACACATCTTGCTGCTGAAGGGTTTGCAGTCGTTCGCGAGAAGTTGGTTGCCTCATTCCTCCCCTTCCTGCACCTCCTCGCCATAGTTCTCTTCCTCTTTGGCCTCGGCCGCGGCATCTCTCGCCTTGTCCTGCTCCATTCGCGCTGTGAGCTCTTTATTGATAGTGTCTTGAGTGTCGGCGACAGAGGCGCGCAGAGCCTTTAGGTATGACGACTTGTCGGCCGTGGAGGTTGGAGATGAGATTGCAGGAAGGGTGTGAGCAACCTTGAACGGTTCACTCGCTGGGGAGGTGTAGTCTGTGGTGAGAGTTGGTTGCGACATTTTGGTTTTGGTTATTGTGATTGGCGTTGGAAGAAGATCGAAGTCTAGACTTGGATGTGGTGTTTTGACGACGTGGGGTTGTAGAATAAGGACCCCACCTCCGGTGTTCGCAGAGATGTAGGGTGAGCAATGACGGAACAATATATCATGAAACGAGTTTAATCACATAGGTAGCCTACAAGATCCAATCCCACATCAAGCGGCTGAAAGTTTGCAATCCTGTATTTTGGCCCAGTCTCCCTTCAGCCATTATATCCATTGCAATAAACGTGCTTCAAAAGGCAATTCCGTTCTAAAAGCCATGTTAGTCAGCGAAGTGGTTTGATGAAGGATAAGTAGGTCAGGTAGGTAGGTAGGTAGGTAATCTGGTCAACTCCAGGTTAAGCCGATAACCACTTCAAGAGCATTCAGTATCTCCACATCCGCTCAGCATTGATAAGAACTCTCGATACCGTCATTCTCATCAAGGACAAAGCGACAACCGCGACTCAACCTCACCAACGCCGAAACAAACCTCAAACACCTTTCGTGCCTGGGACCCTGTCCATCCGGGCTCGCATCTCTTTGGGTCTCAAGATGCAACGACGGCCCAGGCGCCGCATAAAACAATAATGCAACCCTCACGCTCTCAACCCCGCGGCCCCGGCAGCTTCGCTCCTCTATCGAGCTCATCCGCCCAACCCTCGCAGCTTTCGACATCATCGCGACCTGCTCTGCGCCGAGTAGAGACCTCGGACGATGAGGATGAGACACCTCGGCCGTCCATCACAATACCAAAGTCGCGACCGCCTCCTCAACCACAACCATCATCTCCTGCGACCCCGATATATGCCCAGTTCACGACCCATGGAAACTCTAGCACCGCGAGCTTAGGACATCACAACTTTTCAAGGCCGGCAAACGCACGATCTGTGACCCAGGGATCACCGGCCACACTTGTCAAGGGCCATGCGCGCAAGCATTCGGCGACCCAAGGCTCATTCGAGCCTACGCTACCATCTATGAGTACATCGAATCTTTCATCCCACCTCGGAATGTCACATCACAATATGTCGACCGCTTCAGCATCCGCGGCAGCGGCTGCTGCTGCCGCCGCCACAGCCTCCAATGTCAACTTGTCGGCAAGTCAGATTGCTGCGCAGGCTGCTGTCATGTCGCACCAGAATCATTCGCGCCAGAGATCGCAGACCGTGCCTTTCCCTGGCGATCAAAACGACGGAGTGCGCCGCGGAAGCGGAAGTAAGGGGCCTACGAGTCCCCCGATGTTGAGCTTGACGGAGGCGAGTGCGCCGCGGGACAGTGGGTTTGGCAATCATGGAGGACATGGTGATCGACTGGGCGGGCCTCACTCTTCCGCTGCTACAGCTGCCGCCAATGTCGTGTTTCCTCGATCTGGACACAATTCCCCGAGAGCGTCGCCTCAGCCATACTCGCAACCACCACCTCCACCCCCTGCGTCCGAGAAACCGTTCAAGGCAGAAAAGCCAAAGGTCAAGCTATTCTCCCGCCCAGGAAAGATTAGCACAAAAGGTGATGCGAAGGAAAAGCCACTGCCAAGCCCAGGAAAGATTGGCTCGGCTCTGTCAGCACTTCAGCGTGGCAACTTCAGCACAAACAGTCTCGTTGACTCGAGCAATCAGTCCATATACAACCTTACCAACTCGTCTTCAGCCACGATCCGGCCTATCGAAACACCCACCGAGGATAGAGAAAGGGACAAGGAAAAAGGAAAAGAGAAGGAAAAGAAGCACCACTTTCTTTCACGGCAAAAACACAAGCTCAAGGATGAGTATCATCTCCCACTATCATCAGCTGCCAGCAATTCGTTACCAACAGATCCCAATGCGCCAAACCCTTTGTATAACTTCAACATTCCTCCGAGCCCTGGCCCCAACTCCTCTACCTTTGCCAAGGCCAAAAAGGATAAGAAACTCGGTGAGCGATCCGACAGTCGCCTGGAGAGCGAGTCAAGTTTCAATTTGCAGAGTGAATGGCCAGGACCAAGTAGTCTACCGTCTCTGTCTCAGCAGTCGACAATGTATGATCCTGTCGATCCCGGAAAGCTCGGTCTTCACAACCACATGTCGCTGGACGATGCGTGGCCGTACCTGAAGGCAAAGCTATTGGCCATATTTGAAGGGGAAGACCTGCGTCTCCCAGTTGAAGACTTCAACAGAGTTGTACAAATGCATATACAGTGGTGCATGCATAGACGCTCACCAAATACCATGTTGGAGGATCTTCGAGAGCTCTTACACACGGGGTTCTTGTCACTTGACCGGACATTACGTCAAACCCCAGAAGACCGATTTATACCAACGTTGGTTGAGCTCTGGATGTTTACCTTTACTTCCATACTGCCATATATGCAAGCCGTCTTCCTCCCACTCGATATGGAGGTGTCAGGGTGCGGTACACTTATGACCGGAGAGCAGGCACGGGACTTCTGGGGCGGAGCTATAGCATCTGCATCTACTTCAGAGAGACCAGCCCGTGTGGCACCGGCACCAGCAGTTCTCGATGTTAGGAGGCTGGTGCTCATCGCCTACAGGGATACAGTGATTCTACCGCGGTACGAGACACTCAAGACAATATTCTCCCGACTATCTCTTGAGTTCCTGCCCTCGTCGCTTGCAAGTATGGCCATGTCTTCCCCCCCTGAAGCATCACTGTCTACCTCTCCTTCTGAATCTTTCGGCCGACCCGGCACAGCTATGTCTCTCGACCCGTCTAATGCTTCGTATAACTCTACGAGTACAACTCTTCTTGGTGAAGGATCGGCAGGCGGCCGTAGCCGTGCGATCAGTAACGTCAGCTTCGGCAGCCACGGGAGTGATGGTGGTCTACGACCATTCACACCGTCTGGTGGCGGAATCCCACCACCGCCTTCTCTAGGCAGCCTACGGGAACGTGAGCAGAATGTCGAGGACTCTAAGCACATTACGGAGATGGTTGGCCGGATGCTGCAGTGTATGAGTGTTTTGTCGGGCGTGTCGGCGGGTGATGCAGGTGCAGAAGGCAATGAGAGGGTGGTAGAGCTATGTAAGATGTTGAAGCTAAACTGGCTTGGAAGAGGAAGGACAGGAAGAAACAGGAGAGGCATGGTAGGCGGCAGGGTGAGAAGGGACGATATGAGAGTTGAAGTTCGTGTCTAGCAGCTTACGTGCAAGTTAACGCATGGCATGGTGATGAGCAATGTATTACAATCTATGAACCAGCATCCGAACTGCAACCTCATCCCTAAGAATATGAATTTCCAGATATGATGCCAAATGAGGGCCCAAGACCAGCTATTCAGCTAAGTTAGTCCCTACATGGCAAAGCACAAGAGGTGGAATGTAGCTAGGCGAGCTTAGCACTCAGTCATGACCTCAGTTGTCATGATAAATTACCATCATGACACTACAAGCATGTACAACATCACGAGAAGGGCACAAGCAATATTACGGAATTGAAGGCGAGACACAAAAATCATGATCAGGTTTGATTATGCTATCATACTTAGAGCGAGAAGTGGTCTCCATGGCAACATCTAAAAACTTTTTCAGTTAGCTTCATGACCCATTAAAAGATAGTCGACAGCAAGAGTGAAGATATGGTGTTTGATCAGACATCCAAGGAAGAATAAACCCTCATCTGTCCCAGAAAAGGCTCGATCGGGACTCGAGTGGAAACTGCGAATTAAGAGGAAATTTTCATCATGCAAAACGGAGTAGTTGGTGTGTGGAATAAAGATGAGCAGAAACTTACGTTAGTTCTCAAAAACCTTCGTGAAGCTGCTGGGTCAGTTGTATGGTAATAGCACATTATTCGAATCTGTAACAGCGATGTTAGCAAGGCTGGCAAGGTATGTGTGTGCTAGAAAGGCTGAGTGTGGTTGTGTAGTCAGACGTTGATACTGGCAAGTAACAGGCCTAGGGCCCGAATACAGAACTTCTTCATGGTCGATTCAGTTGGGAAAAGAAGAGTGTAACTAGTGTCATCATGCAGAGGGGAGGCAGTGCTGGGAGGTAAAAGTGAGGGGGTAGTGATGCTTACCATTCAAATGCAGACTGGTCGCGAGGCTGCAATGAAAAATTTGCTAGCCAAACAAACCGCCAAAAGCAAACATCCATCACAACCAACACATCGGCAAGTCGCTCAAGCGAATCCGTTCAAAATCAAAACAGCTGCTCCAGAAAGACAGTCGTCGTACGATCTCGCGTGTTGTGCTGATGTGAGGAGGTAGGCAGAGGCGTTTTGTTGTTGTTGGGAAGGGTTGAAGCTTGCAGGAAGAAAATTAAGAGCCGCATCGAGAGAAGATATTGAAAGACAGTGCAGGAAAATTTGTCATTTGCGCAGCACTGTGCTGGGTTCACGTGACCGGCATCCTATCCTCTTTCGATACTAGCGGCGGAAGCCAGTTCAAGGCCCTCTTCAATATCGCGATAGATGCATGAAGCAATTTGTCTTGTCCTCCACCTGTGATGGATGGATGGATAATGGATTGTCTGTCTTAGAACCAGCTCGTTAGCGGTCTCATGTCATGATTCTGTGAGATTCTGCCAACTTTTCTTATTGAAAAGTGTGCTACCTCAGTATTGCTTTTTTTGTGGAAGTCAAAATTTGATCACTCACTTTTTTTTTTTGTGTGTGTGTGTGTGTGTGTGTGTGTGTGTTTGGAGGAACAGCCAACACAACACAGTTGAAAGATCAATGCCGGCACGTAGGCAGGCTGGCAAGTAGGTTGAGATTTGGGACATCCCGGTTCTAGGGACCTTCGCGTGTCGTCAGGGATCCAAGAGAAGATTCGCTATAAGGGGGGAGTGGCTTCAAGTTTTACGTATAATATTTTTCTATCGAGTAGCTCATTCGAAAGCTTATTGAGACAAATTAAGGGGACCAGCAGCTGTCAGGTTTGTGTCCTTTATTGGCTGCTTTGTTTCGTCAATGCCGGATCCGCACAAGTCTCATACTTCAATAAGAGCATAAAAATCCACTCTTATCTCGGGGCTCTGGTCCGAATCCACCGACGAGTTTATCCACTCCCTGTCCGTCAACGAATCAGAGCCGTTTCTGCAACTATGCAACCCCACCCGCCCAACTCTGCCAGATGCAAAGGTCCAATGGCTCCCCCAAAAGTCTACGACCCAGAGATTGTGACAGAGAACGAGCGAGTTGAGTGAGATCTCCCCTGGTCTGTAAGAGCAAGCCCGTCGATCATTATCGAATCTCTATCGGCATCGAATGTACCTCGACGCAGTCACTGCCACCCTGAGATCTCTTGTCTGAGAGGATAATCGCAGACAAGCCAGCGAGATCTGAGATCTAACTTACTTTTTCGAACTCACACTCTCTTGGTCTTATACCGACGGTCCACGCCTGGGTCGACAATCCGCTTGCTTGCCTTGCTTCCATGGTTCCGTCTAACTAGTCCACAGGCTCCCTCTTAGGTAGACTACAACTGGACAACCACCAGCACCCTTCCTTTACTCGAGTGTCTGCCAACTTCTCCCACTTCTTTTCTCCTTCTTCTCTTCTTCTTATTTTCGACAAACTTTCAGCTTGGCTGAATCTCAAATTTACCAACCACCCCCGTCACGTCAGATTCCGACCCCGGTATCTTGCGTGCGCCCTCTGCTTTTCCTGTCGGTCAGCTCAACGTGCGTTCCTGAGTACCGGGTCCGCCGTCACATTATCAAAGCCCAGCCCAGCCCAGCCAGGCCCTTAGCAGAGACAGCCCAGGCAGAGCAGACTTCAGGAACCCAGAAGCAGACGACAGTATCCGCTGTACAGTTTTGTACCATACCGAACCGTACCCGTACCTTACTGAACGTAATCGCATCCGCGGGAGATCCTCCAGCCCAGCCCAGCCGAGCCGCCCACTCAACCACGGCCCAGTCCCCGTCTTGCCTTGCAACTCCCATTCTTTCTCCCCATCCCCGTACTGAAAGCGGATCAACCCTCTTTGTGGCATCGCTCCCGTGTCTTCGCATTGCCTTCTCCTGGGTCCCCGTCTTTCGACAAATCTACCATTTCCTTTCTCAACGCCTCGATTTGCGCTCTTTTGGGCCTCATTTTCCCCAAGCCGTCCCGTGGTTTACTTCTATCGACCTGTTCGCTGGTCCCGGCCTTTGGAATCTCGTGACGTGCCAGTCGCCCCATCGTCGCCTTATTCGCCCACGACCTCCTCTTCCCCCCCGTCGGCCTTGCTCTCTCTCTTGTCCGCATTCGCAGCGCGAAACCACACCACCAAATAATTATCTCTTCCCCTCGCCGATGCCTTGACGGTTCCTATCGCCTTGACCCTTTACGATTTCACAGCGGAGAACTCAATAGTCACACTATTGATCTATATTCCCCTTGTCGTTTTTGGTTTCCGTCACGATCACTATCGCACCGTGCACCTGGTCCTGTCTCGTCGCGACACGCGAAATACCTATTATAGACATCCTCAGCCACTTCGAGTATCCGACAATCGTCTTTCGCGCACCCATTCGCGTCGTCTGGCAATCTCTCTTCATTCTCATCGTTCGACGTATGCGATAGTATTTCAACGCGATCGTCGATATCCACGCCGTGGATAATCGACCCGACTACTTAATCATGATGGCAACAAGTATGGGCCCAAATTTTTCTGGGCATCCTGCTGGCATGGGGCATCCAGGTGTCGCCGGCCACCCCATGGGACCTGGTGGCATGCCTCACAATCCAGGTCAGCAAGGTGCTCCTGGGGGGATGCCTCATCAATTCGGAGGACCTATGGTCTCTGCTCCCGGAGCACAAGTAAACCCTGCCCTCATGGGCGGTATGCCGCCGGGTGCGAACCCAAATGCTCATGCTTTGCAGCACCTCAATCCCACCGCGCAGCAGCAAATGCTTCAGCAACAGCTCCAGCAACAACATTGTATGTGATATTCTACTGGCACTGTCCTTAACATCCCTGTCTCTGCGCAAGCGCTAATTGGCTCGTTGACAGTTGGTAATCCGCAAGCGATGGCTGCGATGCGACAGCAGCAGCAACATCTACTTCAGCAACAACAAGCGCGACAAATGATGGCTCATCAAGCCTTCCAAAGCAACATGCAGAGTGCCGGTATGCCTATCAACATGGCGACTCAGTTTGGCCAACTCAACCCTCAGCAGCTCCATTCACTCAGAAGAGGCCTGACTCCGGTAAGTCATGATAACCAAGCTGTCATTGGCGTCTTTTCAGCTAACAAATCAGGGATCGCATCCTCAAGCGATTATGGCCCAGCAGCTTGCTCTGCAGCATCAACAGCAGCAACAGCAGCAGCAACAGCAGCAACAACAACAACAACAACAGGTTGCTCATGCTCAGCAAATGCAAGCTGGGCCTAATCCAGGCCAACAGATGCAGATGAACGCTCAGAGCATACAGGCTATGCAGCAAAATCAGCTCGCTCTTCAAAATCAGATGGTTAACCAGCAGGGCCAACAACCCCAGGGACAACCTCAGCCTCAACCTCAACCACAACAGCAGCAACAGCAGCCTGGCCAGCAACAGCCTCAGCACACCCCTCAGCAATCATCGCAGGCTGGCACACCCGCTCCCACTGGACCTCAAACACCAGCTCAAACGCCCAGCTCAACTCCCGCTCAGCCATCCCAACTTCCACCTGGCCAGAGCCAACCCCAGGTGCCACAAACTCCTGCTCAACCACAAGCTCAACCACAGCCTCAGTCCCAGGCACAGTCACAACCGCAGCCACAAGCCCAGCCTCAGCAGCATCAGATGAGCGCCACAACCGCGCAGCAACTCGCAATTCAAAGCCAAATTCTCCAGCAGCGACGAGATAGCATGAAGGGCCAGTGTTTACTAAAGCTGATGCAATTCAGCGAACACTTGAGTGGCTTTCCCGTAAGATATATCGTGATAGAGCCCGCAATGACGAGCTAACAAGAGATCTCTAGGGCTCAAAGGGACGAGATGACCTCTCCTACTGGCATGGCTTTGTGATGCGTTTCTTCTCACCAAATGGTGTCTTTCGTCATTCATTACATATCACGGACGCCGAGGATACGACCGATAAGCAATATGAAATCGCTTATCCTGCCATTGCTCGATACTTTCACACGCATTTCGGCAGTGGGGTGAAAAATATGCAGTTGATCATGGATAAGGGTGTGACAGATCGACCTCTTCCCGGCGATTGCCACTGTATCGAGAATTCGAAGGCCAGTTTCGTTTATTGGTTCGAGACTGGATCTCACGTAAGACATTCTGAGAGGTCTGAGTAAGTGAGTTATTAACATGGTGATAGTTGGTCGCTAGTGGTACGCTCCGAGCGCAATTCGACGCTGAACAAAAGATCGAACTTTTCGAGTTCCTCACCACGGGTCACGACGAATTCATATCACGGAAACAGGTCATTGATGCCGCGAAGCCCGCCCACATGTGGATGAAGGAATGGCACAAAACTAACTCACAGGATGGCAAATCACCCGAATTGTCTAAGAAGGGCAAGGGTCGACAGTTGAAGTCACCTCAAACCCAGCCACCAGAGGTCCTAGTTGACCTGCCGGACTCGGCTGTCAACAGCAAAGGTGTGACTGAAGCTGTCTTCCAGTTTCTTGAGGTAGGGACAGCTCACTCAACGTAAGTAAGAGTGACGCTAATGAATAATGTCCAGATTGTTGAAGTGATGGGACAGATGAACCCATTATTCCAATTTTACCATTCGAACCCCGGCCTAGGACCGTACCAAGCCCTCGATCAGTATGTCTCAACACAGATCAACGGAGTTGCGCCCAATATGAACGGTCAACAAATGCCCCCCGGGGCCCGCACACCGAGCTTTGGACAATTTCCCATAGGTGCAAGCCCAGCCGCGGCTCATATGAATCTCCCTGGATCACCACACATGGGCAGCCCAGCACCCGGACACATGCAAGCCCCCGGAATGCAGATGCAGCAAAGCCAGCAGGGCACTGGCTCTAGCGGCCCCAGTGCAAACACATCCCCCGCCTCGAACAAGCGACGACGGCCATCAGCAGTGAAAGAGGAGGATGGGTCTGGAGCACCTACGCCTGCTGCCAATGGAATGCCACGTAATGCCAAGCCACCTACACCAAGGATGCCAAAGCGTCTCAAGGGAAACCCGCCAGCCCAGTAAGGGATGGGCTGCTTCATCATCTCGCACATCCATATATTTGAGTGTTTTATTCAGCATTACTTTGCATGGTGGCGTCACTTCGTGTTTGATTTTGCCCTAGGCCTGTCTGCGGGAAAGATATTTGGTTGTGACAGGATGAAGGCATAGCGAAAGACGTGTATTTCCGCGCACATACAATGTTGGCTATGTTTGTCAATGCATAACATCTGCTCCTGGGAGGCCCCTTCTTGGAGTCCACCTCTTCACGGTTCAGTCATCTTTGTCTGGGCAGTGGATTAGAGACACGGATGACGAGACCCACGCATGTTGCTGGACCATGCACATAATGATAGTAAACGACATCGTCATGGGCCTGTTTTCTGAGCATCAAAGCCCACCAATAGAGGGGAAGGGGGAGATCAGGGGATTAATTTGGGTAACTTGGCAGAAGTTACCTACTCTTGTACTCTTGTACGACTACACAGGCCTGGGGCACTGGTTGGCGTCGAAAGTCTTGGCTACCCTTACTTGTTTTTGTCATCTGCATTTGCCTTTATCTTGTTTGTTTATCTGAAAAGGACGCTCAGCAAGTAACTAGGTGTATATGGTGGGGGGAGTCTGGAGACACTGGTGGATTGGTCGAGCATACTATTGTCGTCAATGGTCGTGTTAATTAAGAGCTAAAGACCAAAATCATGAGGCAGAGGAGCTGAGGTTGTGCTGTACCGTGTTGCGTTGCGTTGCGTTCCGTTGCGTTGCGTTGACTTATGAGCAGTCTGATGGCGCGAGGATCATGGGTTTGTTCAGATTATACCTAGGCTAAATATGGAGTTTGGTCTTTACGATATTAATTTGAATTGCCTTTCTGGCCAAGTCATTGGTATATGTTAGTGTTGACGGTTATGCTGCTTGATGAGTGTCTAATAAAGCAACGCTTGGGGCAGAGGTTTACTGTGTCACATAGTGCAACCTCGAAACCGATATTGCACGAAGCAGAAGTGAATCAGAGCAATCTGATATGAACCAATCTTTCCAGGCATTGGCTACCGAGAAACCATATCCTTTACCCGGTGCTATGCTGATATCTTGTATCGCTCGTGATGAGATAGCACTTTAGACAATTCATGTAGCATTTCCATGAGCAAATGAGATGATGTTATCGATACATTTTGATGCGCGGATGAATAGCATATTAGTTCCCTTCCCTGGAATATTCTTGCTTGCTCTTATTGCGTACATCAAGTTCCAACAAATGTCCCTCCCTCTGCCCCTAAAGTGCACCTCGCTGGTCGTCCAGCTTCATCGTAATGTCGTTGATGTCACAGTCCTTTTGAACGATCAGTACTCAATACTTTGGCCGGAGATGGAGCTGAGTGAACGTACAGGAGTATGTGCTCTCAGGCACTATTTTTGAACCACCAGCCAGAAGCCTTCTTGGCCGGGAGGTGCTCACCACGAACGGAGATGTAGCACTTGAGTGCGCCTCTAGACGCAGCCATCATTTCCTTGAGAAGAAACCACTCAAGCTCAGAGCGAGCCATGATGTCGGTCTTGGTGACGAGATCGCGATAATGCCACTCCTTGTCGCTAGGTCCAAGCGGGTAAATCTTGCCGCCATATGTCCAGTACAGCGTGGCAGAGATGAGCTTAGGACGGCGGACTTGGCGACTGAGACGATTCTTGCTGGATGCCTCGACAACAGGGAGCTTTTCCCGGAGAAGGTTGAGGAGATGAACCCTGGAGGTATTGAGAGGAATGCTCAGAGGGGTCGGGAGAGGATCCCATGAGCCAGTGAGAGTGCTGTCATGGCAGGGGTCATGGACAATGAGATCAAACTCGAGCTGTGAAACTGGTGGGAGAGGCACAAGAGGTTTTGCATCACCTGGGGGTTTGTCGGCTGAGCTGCTCAGAGCTGAAGGGAAGCTTTTCACCTTGAGTGGGTGATGCGCAAAGGGCTCTTGGGCAGTGATGAACAAGTCCATGGCTGAAACAGTGAGTTGGGGCGAAGATAATGATGATGAGGAGGATGAGGAAGCGGAGGTGAAGTGTGTTCTCCGGCCGGGTCGTGTTTTATCTACTATGCCCGAGACTCAGCTTTTAATCAGTGAGGTAGATGCTTTGCTTCTGATGAGCGCGCCGGAAAGGGGTGAGTGTTGGCGTGAATCTGAGCTGGCCAGGGGCTGGCAGTGACAACTAGGTAAGGTAGGCTGAGATGCTTCCGAACAACACACAATCACAGTCACAATTTGAGATGTTCCATTTACAGGCTTCAAGGGCTTCAGATACCATCATCAATGGATTGAGAAAAAATCGGAATGAGGATGTCCAATGCTTGATATCTCTTTACTGCTTGACCACTTGCAAACCGCCTTATGCCTCCGTGTCATCAGGCTCCACGCTTACAACTTTAGGCATCTTGGGTGCCGGCTCAGAATCAGTTGCCGCAGGGGTTGTATGACTTCTTGATGCAGCTTGCTCAGGCACGGTGGTATTATCCCCAGTGTTCGAGGGTTCAGACGCATTGGTGTTGATCGCATCCGTTGAGGAGGTTGATGACGGTAAAGGCTCACGAGTGGCAGGAGTATTGTCAGTCGACTTGTTCTGGTTGCTGTCAGTGGTGTCATTTGAATTTCCGCACGGGGGAGTACTCTGATCGTTATCAGGTTGTTGGGCCAGAATTTTAATAGGCACATAACCATACTAGAGAATTCTATTAGCTATCTCCTTCTCCTCAACCACTCCCTTCCAGCCGATGCACTTACATCGACCAAGATAAAGGCCCCATAGTTATTCGACAATGTGTCCATCATCAAATTATGGAAATCTGGGGCTGTCATATCGCCAAATGACACCTTCTTCACAAGATCTGGTGGTGAAACAGGTCCATCAATTGGACCAATAGTTAGGATTGAGCGGTAGCTTCTGGTGAGATAGAGTGTACAACGTCGAGTATACGCTTCGTGTCCAAGCCCATGCTGTTCAGACCACCAGTTTAAATTTCCCAGCACTGTTTCTCGGGCTGGAGGATAGTTGTAGCAAGCATCGTTGGACGCCAGAACAGTTCCTGCACGGTGGTATATGACCTTGATCCTGATGGGTGGAGAAAAGACAGGCCGATACACCTGAACTAGCTGAACAGGTGTTACTGCGAATTGTGGTAGAACAACCGGCGTCGTAGGTACGTTCATGGGAACTGCTGGGAGAATGTAGTTCCCAAAGATTGGGGGTTGAAAGAGGAAAGCCATCGTCGTATAGTTTTGGGGTAATGAGGGAGTTGACAGAGAAGCCACGATGGTTTCTGGTGGGACTTCCGACTTTAAATACATGGAATGGTACGGCTATCTATGAGCTGTGTAGTCACGGTGGCCAAGTTGGGTTCGTGATTATATGTTTGGTGTTGATGGCTACCTGACTAGGTAGGTGTCGCTTGGTGTCACTCACTACTCTGTTCAGCCTCTGTGAATACATCTCATTCAGCTGAGCCCAGCTCGTGATTAGATGCATTAACAAGGCCTACAACTGTCGTATTGTTTATTTTTCAATAGCCTCTAGGTATGGGTAGATATTCTATTTCATATCATCGTAAAGAGCACTTAGGTGAGTCGACGAGATGATTGCGTTTGACAAGTGGACGAAGCACTCAGTACTAGGTACCCAGACTACCTACTATACGTACCGAGTGAGACACAATAGCAGACGTCTTGATGGAAGAATCTCGACTTTCGTAATGGTCATCCATCTCTGAACTGGCACCAATTGATACAGTAAGTGGGTATATACGTACATTAAGGTAGGTAGCTATGGTAAGGTTACCTAAGGTAGTACTTAGGTGTCTATTATGATAAGGGACCTACTTTCCAGATGACAAAAGCATACTCGCCCATTGGAAGGTGCCACCATTCGCGCCTGCTCTGTGTTTCAGACCAGCTCCTGCCGGCATCGAAATTAGTACCTAACTTCTCCCTTGAAAGAATTGCATGTCCAATATTAAATTCTTTCATCCTCTAACCCAAGCCCTGTCTCTCCCTTACTGTTTGACAATATTGGCCTAGCGCAAATCGCTCTGATTGTCAAATCTAGATTCGGCAATTGCATGACGGCAGAGACAGACAGATCCTAACGTTAGTTAGCAGCTGCCTCTGACGTATCATATCACACTAAGATCGACGGGCCTTCGTGCATTACCTTGGCTTGGCCTTTTTCCTCACCAAGAACGGAGTAAGCCCCCCGCGTCCCCGATAAACTCTATCGATCGCTTGCTGTTCATAAGCTATCATCCGCCAATTTGAGCAGCGTTAGAGCTGTTGTTACTGTTCCATGGCTGTGGAGCGGATTAAGGATAATGACATAGCAAGACGCCAACTGCCCAGGAAATCAATCACTCGTTCAATTGTCACGAATGCGCTTAACAAGATGTCTCGGCAATTGCAATCCCGTGGACTAGGTAGTCAACGATGGTGAATGGACAAAAAGGGTCTTCCGTCCTCCTCCCTGCAGCTTTGTTGTTGGAACTGGGCTCTATCCCTACAGAACAGAAAAGAAAAGAAAAGCTCAACCGAAGCGGTGACAATCAACTTCCTCTTCACCGTCAGACACCACTGGACTCGGTAGGCAGCCAGGTGATATTAAAAAGTTACCAACCCTCCACACCCAGGCCATCGGACTTCCACAACAGGAGCGCCACGTCCTCAACGCAGTCTTTAGTCCAGGATCAGCCTCTGGACGACGCTACCACTACAGCCTGCATTGCACCGGTCCTTCTGTTCCGCGTAATCCGCCTCCTCGACAAATCCTCAGCTTGCCGTGCAGAACAGAAATGCCCTGATACGGACATCGAAGACTCGGTGGCGTGGGTATCGTGTTTTGCTTCTTGCAACATTTGGGTGGCATTCGACATTGATTTCGACTTGGTCAAAACTTTTGGCTTTGATAAACCGAGACCCTTGCTACAAAACCTCGAGATCCGGCCGACATTTCCAACTGGTGTTCCATCGTGTGCACCACTCACCGACCATCTCCTCTTACCTCTGATCACGTCGGTAGCCATGATACAATGAAGGGGGGCGGGCTGCTTATTCCACCGTGGTTCGAATACCACGAGCCAAGTTGCTCTGACTGGGCCATTGTCAGCATCGCCTTTGGCATGACTCTGTGTCTGGCAATCTTTGGTCTCATTCGTGTGGGCATTCAAACTTATCATCAATGGAAACGCGCACAAAGAATTACAACGTATATGGTCTTGATATGGCTTGAGTTGGTCTCCAGCGCTATTATTGGAGGTCTTGGCTGGGGTTACGTTCGAGGAACCATTCGTCCAGGGTGAGTCTTGGTTGCTCAATCTCTATTTTCAATGTTATCAAGCTCAATGATTAACCGCATCACTTCAGGTTTTTGATATACTTCTTCATATGTATGTTCGCTGGCTCAAGATTGCAGTACCGGGCTAATCTCTACAGTGCTCCTTTGGGTATTTCAGATCCATTGCATTATGCAAATCATTGTCAACCGAATAGCCCTCCTCCATGTTTCACCGACCATCGTTCGACGACTGAAATGGGGAATATTTGTTATCCTGGCACTTATTAACATTTCAGTCTTTTGTGTTTGGATACCGGCTCGACTGCAAATTAGTCAGACTTATATCGACATCAACAACATTTGGGACCGAATCGAGAAAGGAATTTTTGCGGTCATCGACCTGGCTCTGAACTTCTACTTTGTCTATCTTGTCCGGTCGTCCCTCATATCATATGGCCTAACAAAATATGTGGTGCTATATCGCTTCAACCTCGTGATGGTAATCGTCTCCATCTCAATGGATGTAAGTCTTCGTTATCGAGCACTTTTTATCAGTTGACTTACACTTGCAATAGATTCTGATCATTGGTTCAATGTCACTGCGTAATACCTTTCTGTATATTAAAACTCCCGTATATTGTCCACCAGCTAATCGTTGTGTCAGATACGTCGAGTTTCACCCGCTTGCATATCTTGTCAAGCTTCATATCGAACTGTCCATGGCCGAGCTCATTGCCAAGATAGTCAAAGCCTCCGGGCCCAACCTCGCTCCTTGTCGTTGCACTTGTCATGACAATCCCAACCATACATTCTTCCATCAACTACAATCTCGGCACAGTGCACCTGCAGCTCCCAGTGTGACTGCACCAACTACTGGAAGATTCCGTCGCTCTTGGCCTATGTCAAATGCTACACGCAGCAGAGAGAAGCGCCGCGGAGGAGCCCGTCCACAAACTCCGTCCTTGACCAAGAAGATGGTTTCAAAGAAGCGACAAAGTACTGAAGATCAGCCGAAACAGGAAGCCTGGAAATCTGACACCAATACCGGTACAGACTGCGCCTCACACCACTTGCCGAGTTCTACAGGACAATCGAACGAAAGTTCACACGATCATAAGGACTGAAGCCATAACGGAAAATCGCGTAAGCGAGCATCGTCCCCGTGTCTCTGAACGTTCTACCCTATAAGGCCAAATCAGATAGTCATGTCTTCAGAGGGTTCAGAAGATATCAGCATGAAAAGCTCAAGAAGGACCCAGGAAAGGCTGAGGGACCTGAACCGCCCTTTCTATAGACGCTGTCTAAGAGGTCGATTGACCTCGATGAGTCTTCAACACTTTGGGTCCGTACAAAAGTCGGCCCCCACCGAGCAACTACCGGCGCACTCTGCCCTTCTTTGTGGTCTCCACCTCGGCGAGCCTGATGAGGTATTGCTGGGGATGTTGAGGGGTTGCTCTCTGATGCCATAATCGGCGCAGGAGCCTACAGACTTCGGGCGATGGCCGAATGTTGAACGATCGATAACAACTATCAGCTGGGGAGATGATGTTCATCCACGACCTCAGTATGTTCTCCCCAGTCGTTATCCCGATTTATTGTACTGGTAGATCATCGTCCCACCCATGAGTTAAGGAAACCGAAATCTTGTGTTTTGTGAGGGGGCAGTAACGAGGAATCCTAGCGATGAGCCGGGACACAATAGCATCCTAAACAGGGAATCACAAAATCAAGCATTCCATGCCAAGCATTGCCACAATAGTTTAAACTTGTCCTCAGCCACGCATTGCTCAACCTCAGTTCAATCAACGGAAAATTGCTCTCATATCTAGCCATCATGAGTTTGTAATTCGTTTTGTTCATGTGTTTCGATGTCACTTTTATAGAGACGCTAATCATTATCCAGCCTGATCCGCTATCAGACAAATAGCAAAGAACGCCGTTGATCCTGTACAGAGCCGTACCGAAGCCCTATCATTGTGTCTTCCGTGACACTATGCCGTGTATGTTTTTGTTCTCGAACCCTAAGTTCCTGCGGATATTGTACGAGCTCCCCTTTTCATAGCAGTAGTCATAGAATGCTCCTCAAAAATGCTTTGCCGTGTCAACGTACCCCTAAATCTGTTCCATATGCCCGCTCATTTCAAATCGTAACAGTCATCCACCGGGCGCATGTTCGCCGTATACTCAATTACAGGTCGTAGGACCCTTGTGAAACTTGACAATGTTGTATATCGTATTACATGACACCAGGGGCTGGATTCTCGTGCTTAGCGGTGCTACCCTTGCCTCTCCAGGTGCTGACAGCAGGAATATTGGCTTCATAGCGAACTTCGTCGGTACCGTAGGCTCCTGGGGTGAGTTTGATCAAGGTGTGTAGTGGCACATTCATCCAGGGGCTCTTAGACTGGTCCTTCTTCATGAAATATGCATATATACATCGTAGCACAGCTTGGTGGGTGACGATAAGAATATCTTCACTTCGCTCCAATTCCATGATGATGGGTTCAAGGCGAATAACAACATCGCGGTACGATTCTCCGCCACGATATCGGTAGTTGTACTTGTCTTCATCACGGGCGGCAAAGTCCTCGGGATATCGGTCCTTGATCTCCTGGTAGGTCAGGCCATCGCATACTCCCGAGTCGAGCTCATCGAGCGCCTTCCACTGGAGTTGATTGTAGTGCTGAGGAAGGAAACGAGAAGTAGCAATAGTGCGTCGCAAAGTTGAGGTCCATACTGTTAGTGGTCGATCATCCTACCCAGTGTTAGCCACATAAAAAAATAGTAGGGTGCGGCTGGACTTACACCAACTGATTTTCGGACGAGCTCAGGAAGTTTTCTGGCATATTGTTCACCACGAGGTGAAAGGAGTGTATCACCGCCAATTCTTCCGTCAATGTTATACAAGGATTCCCCATGCTATAAAGATTGTCAGTGATTAATTTGAGCGTGCAATGGAATCGCTCTTACTCTTGATAGCCAAACTGAACGAGGACGGATGTGTAGATTCATAAGATAGTACACAATGCGACTTTGGAGGTAATCTCGAATACGGCTGATAATGACTTGCTTACCGACATCCATGATCTTGAGGTAAGTAAGGTGAGACTCTTTACCATCAGCGTCAATGGTGCAGTACACCTTTTCGTAGTTGCGAATTCGATTACGGAAATCGAGAGCAGCAGTTTCAGGGTCCTGTCCGCGGTAGTCCGGGCTAGTAGTCTTGACGTCTCGGATATTGGCCATGATGAGTTCTTCGTCGTCGCACTTGCTCTCAACAAAGAGAACCTCGATACCGTTTTCATTGCAGACCTCCAGAACCCACTTGCGACGTTCCAGAGTAGAATTGGTAGCATCGAGAATACCCACAATGCCGCCAGAACGAAACCAGGCGAGCATGTCGGCAACAGCAGCCTCGGCGGCAGCACGGCGGGTGCGTTCTCCTTCGGGATTGTTGATATCGAAAAAATCGGCCGTGGGTTGTGGTGCATCATTACGGCGGTAGTTGCCAACGTTGAAAGTCTGTGCGGGGATGGAAAGCCACTGAAGATATCGCTGAGCTGAGAAGTTGGTCAGCTATGATGGCGCATGATGCAGATGCAGATAGAAATAGAACCTACCTCTTTGGGCGATATAACTCTTGCCTCGGGCTGGTAGACCGACCATGACCACGCAGATCCTGGTATCTTCGGCCTGAACGCCGACACCGTTAGTTCGAGAAGGCATCGTGGCTGACGATTTGCGACAAAAAGGGGTGTAAGTTGGAAGTTGGAAGTTGGCTGGGCGGTAGAATTGAAAGCGGCTGCTACTGAGCAGAGGAATCAAGGCTCACAAACAAGAGCCAGGCACTGATCAAATCTGATGAAGCTCCAGTGCTGCAGAGGCATCAAACAAGGAAGAGAATGAGGCTGGAATGACGATACTCTAATCGAAGACGAGAGATAGAATGAATGAAATGAAATGTAGGAGTCAGGATGTTAGTGGTCGTGTGAGCCGAGGTAGACTCTGTAGTCTAGAGGGGAAGGTGAATGGTGAGTGAGGAGAAAGGAAAGAGCTGGGCGAGTTCTTTCCGACGACTGGATCCGAAGGTAGCCAGCCAGTTGAGATCAGATGAGGAAGCCACGGCACGTAGATGGATGGTATGTTCCTTCCCAATGGAGTAGATTCACGTCGATGCGATGATACGCCAAAAGACCCCAATCGAGTGGCCTCAATGCAACTTTGCTCGATGCAGTAAATAGAGGCAGGCAGTCGGAGCTCTATCCGTCTGTATATGCAGCTTCAGAGGTGAACTGGTCGAGAAGAGCAAGATTCAGATGAATTTGATGTGATCTGCAGTTCAAGGCACCCGGGGCAAGGGAACCAAGACTTCGGGGAGAAGTTGTCTGAGGATGATGTGGGGGATAGAATGAGGGGTCGAATCCCGAGCGAGCGGTCTATGGATGAAAGGAAAAGAAATTGAGATGGATGGACAGCAGCTGCTTTAACTAGTTGCTCTATAGAGAGTAGCAAACCGTGCCTGGGGTAGCGTAGCGAATAGTCCAAGGGGACAGGAGGCCAACGAGGATAAGAGAGGTCAAGTGACAGAAGTCCAAGGTGAAGTAAGGTAAGGGTAGGTATGCAGGTAGCTAAGGTAAGGTAAGGTAAGGTAAGGCAAGGTAGCTCGGGATGAAGATGGAGTCGATTTTGAGGCTAAGAGTAGGGGCCCAACCAGCTGAGTATCACACTTGATACAGTGCAGCTTATCGCTGCTATAGCAAGAAGAAAATACCAGTGCTTTAGTCAAGGTAATCGAGGTTGCTCCATCACAAACACGAAAGAAAAAAATCATGTTGAGCATGCGGCTTGCATCGTCTTTCTCAAGGTCCTGGCTCCATCACGAATGCCGATGGAATGGAGACAGGCCAATGGGATTACGTCGTTGCCCCGCTAAAGCCCGCGTTTCTGATCCACTGTCGCGGGCCAAACCTCCCCCGCCGCCGCTCAGATGGACGCCGTGCGTGTCTATAGAGGCCCCGGAACGGTCGAGACGCCCTGTAACATGGCTCGGAGACGGTCCTGTAGGGGACGACAGAAGGTCGGGTGCTCCAAAAAACACCCCTGAATCTGATTTCATCTGTGTCCCTTCCGGTCTCTTACCGGGGGAACCTCCACTCTGCAAAATTTCCATTTCCATTTCCATTTCCCTTTGCCGATCAGATGGTGGGGGAGGAAAGCCGCAGACCTGCCAGAGTCCTGTAGAGTCATGTACGTAGCCGCTAGCTCAACCTTGGTTGCAGCCGTCTCATGGTGACCTGCCTCCGGATCCTCCCGGCATGGTTCCGGAGACGGCAACCAGATATCAGGCATTTAAGGGCAATCTTCGGCGTCAAAAGCTCAGAAAGATGGTGTTGAGGATATGCAGTAGCCATTGAGAATATTGCCCCTAGTTGTGTGAATTTAGGCATTTCACCCCAGACACCGACAAGACGCCGAGCCCAGAACCGACCGAGTCAGCTCCAGTAAACAGGCATTGATACTGGCATTGGCGTGGATATCGATGGATAGATCCAAATCTTATCACACTTGTCTTGTGCTCTGTCCTTTACCTGGGCTGTCAGCCTCAATTCACGGTCAACTGTTTGCCTGGATCTTGTCTGTCTTGGTGCAACTAACGTTACAGAACGGTACGGTATGCTGCAGGAACCGCCACCAGCTGCCGCTCACGAGACCTACGCTGAGCTCCGGGTCTGTCCGAATTGGCACCACTGGTATCATGTCGCATCGTGTTGTTTTGTTATCATGACCTGCAATTGCTTTTTGGAGGTCCCCAGCAGGTGCTGTTTTCTGGGGTACGTTCTCGGCCGATGTTTGCATTTCCAACGCATGTTATATATGGGGTCATCCGTCTTCTGACCCGTCTTCCATTCGATTTGACGTTGTGATATGATGGTAGATCCACCTCGAACTTCTTCATCCCCCAAGCTCCCAGACTTTCCGGACGTGGGGTCCCCTCACCCCAGGTTTAGTTGCTTTTGCGGCTTTCGGTCGTGTTGTGCTGCTGCCCTTACACCGCCTTGCGGCCTCACGATAACGAAATTTGGTGGATCGGATTCGTTCGCTTGAACACTGACAAAGAATCAAAGAGATGTTTTGTCTCGTACCTTACTAAAGGCAAAGGTATTCGCACGACCCCTTGTCCGTACAGGTGACGGAGGTCCGGCTGCGACACCTCTCATAATTTTCTTGTGCTTCGGCCCGTAATGTCAGATGTCGATGACAAATGTTGAAGTGGTTAGGTTTTGAAACCTCTCTCTCTGGTGATCCTGTATCCGGACCAAACAGGATGGGGCGTGTCAGTTCAGGATGTCTTTCGAGTCGAGTCCTGTGACTTGAGTCGAATGCTTGACTTGCAACGGAATCAATCGTGAACTTGTGAAGATGGACGACAGCTAGAAACAGCAGGATAACTACCACGAACTACCTTCCGTTACGGGTTATCGCGATAAGCATCCCACACAACATCACACGACGAATCACGTTCCACTGCAGATACACGATGGTGTTTGCAATGCATCTTTTCGCTGAGAATTCCACTTGGGCTCCGGTCCTGGGGGCAATAAAACTCCTGTCTCTCAGTCAAGGTGCCAAAATACTTAATTAGACTTAGACTCTAATTGCCTAAGTCTACTTGATCTTTCAATTTACATAGAGAATAAATCAGAGATCAAGAAATCCAAGAATCTAACGCATCATTTGATGAGAATTCTAAAAGTATTGACTGAGACCAAAGCTGAATTTCATCTTGTGCTGACTGATATTTTAACTGTGGATGGTGATGTATAAGTGGCAAACGAGAAGAGACCCCCGTATATGTGAAGTGCCGGTTCTTGTTTTTGTCTGAATTAAATCCCGATACACTACAGGCTGAAAAATGAAATCAGTCAGGTTGTTCTCAATATAACCTTGATAAAAAGAAATGACTGAAGGGGATAGGTAGGAAGGCGGCAAATGCCAGCCCAAAGACGAGCATAAACATGGATTCAAACCATGTATACCTATTCTATTCGTACAAAAGAAAAAGAATCACAAAAGCCTAATGCTGGACTCACCCGCAGTCTTCTGATTAGACTATTTTGAAGGTTAGCAATCATCTTCAAGCAGATGTCGAAGCATGGTGTTGGGGGTCGAGTCGAGGAGGAAGACTGACAGACAGTCGACACGTTAGCCATTATGCCAATCGAGCTCTGGGTGTTAGATTGCGGACGAGTACAGTTTCTATTCTGTATTATATGTATATCGCTAGTCTGGTGACGTCTACTACCCCCTCTTTAATATCTCTGAATGGACAATGGGTGTCACACACATCGACACTCACACGATGCAGTGTGCTACTCGGTTGCAAAGCACTTAAAAGTAGACTTGAGGACTTTCGAAACTGAAAAATCGATCATTTTCGTATTCAGTCTCGAATTGAAGAGCTGTATTCATATAGGCAACATCCTTGCTTCTATCTGCGCTCTCGTAGCCGTCTTCACCATGTGGAATACCAAGACAAAGTCTCTGTCTCGTACGCTGTCGTCAGTGAACCGATTTCGTTCATAAGAACTCCAGATGCATGATGGCAACGATTTCTGCTTCATTTAGTATATTTTGCACCTTTGACACTCTGCCTCTCCAGGGCTACATCCATTGTTTGCTCCTTAGGTGACAGGCTACCTGGACACGGACAGCTATTTGGAGTAGAAACGCATCTCTGCACCACCCACATCAAAGAGAGCCACAACGTTCTGCAAGAACAGATCCCCCAAAATATATGGCCCAGATCCTCCCGTCGAAATTGCGATTGCACATTTCCCAGTCACCGGTTCCGTGAAATCCTGATAGATCAAATCAGCTGGGTTGATCCAGAACCGAACCCCTTTGATGATGACTGCAAAATGGGGAGGGATGGCGTTGCAGTCGACAAAGTAGGCACTCCACTCAAACATCCACGTGGCTGGAGGCTGGAAAGCTTTGGCAATGGCTTCAGCCAGGGCTTTTAGAGCTGTTAGTAACCATCAGGAACGTGAAGCGGGTTAACTGACGAGGGGGAATATGCATCATTGTGGTCCCAGTGTCGACGATGTAGGGATATTTTGCAGTGTCTGTAGTGGTTCCCCATTGTAAGCCATCAGGAATGATGGTGTAGAAAGAGGGCTCCCAGCCAGTCTTCTCACGCTCAACGAGCTTGGCCTGTAAGTTTGTTAGAAGCATGAACGTTAAACACTCTCGCTGCAGGATTAACTGGCAATGATGAGATCTGTTGCTGCAAATGATTTGGGTCCCCATGGCATAGGAGGAAGGCCACCCCAAGCCAGGACGCCATCACTGGTGTTTCTTTCAATAGAAACGCTGAAGACAGGATCGACCACGCCTTTTGAGATAGCTGTGGTAAACCAAGGCGAGTAAGGGTAGTTGTTCCATTCAGATTCATCGGAAGTGTCGTTGGGGTCACCGAGGTAGGCGCTTGTTAGAGATGGATAGGCAAGGCCTAAAATACCAACAGTGGTGTTGTCACCACGCCAATAGGCTCTGCTGGCCAAGCCGACTTGTTGTTTGGGGACCAAAATCCCACCACAAGCGATATCAGAGACTCCCATGGGCCCTGATACATCCTCCCCAGAGCCATAACGGCGATGGAAGTAGACTTCGGAGATATCATGAAGGAAGTTCTCGATATGAGGTTGGCCGAAACTGCATGGAGATTGGGTTTTTCTCAAGTTGCCTGATGCATCCTCACAGGTGAATCCAGTCTTGGCAGCCCATGTGTCAGAGCTTCCAGTGTCGAAGATGAGCCAAACCGGGGTGTCGTCCCAGGTGCACTGGATAGCGTACGCAGTGGAGAAGCTCCCGACAGCAGAAATGTTTTGGTGAGGGACGGTACCCTTCCCGGCAGCTGCGAGATGAGTTCGTGTGAGATGGGAGAGAGCAGATCTCGGATGGGAGCCAGTCTTGTGCTTGAGGCTCTTGAGTCGTGACATGCGAACACCGGTGCGATCAATGGTTTTGGCGGAGATGGCTCTGGCTCTTTCGAAGGAGAAGCCGTTGAGTGAAGTTGAAAGATCCCAGTGTGTCTGAGCAACTTGATTGCCAGCCACGGCCGCGAAAGAAGGGCACATGATGCTGGCAAGGAGAACGAAGATGAAGTGAAGCGATCTCATCTTGGTAATGAGTACCTTAGGTGTAAGGTTACCGGCGAGGGTTAGGAACGGTGAGGTTGTTGATGCAGGGGATAAATAATGTGATGCTTACCAACACTCCGAATTTTTGAAAAGGGGTTTACCTATGCCTCAGAGTCCAGACTCGCGAGTGGCAGGTACCTCTTCGGTCTTGGCAGTGCCATGGAGGTTCCTTCCTTCTCTGACTCGGCTACATACCTAAGGTACCTACCTACCTAGGTAGGTAGTAGGTAGGTACGGCGTGGAAGGTGCAACAATAAGAGAAGACTCGCTGAAAAGACAATATTTCTGCTATAATGACGTAAGGTAGCTTGCCTTGTATCAAGCCTATGCCAATGTATATATATTAGTACCTAGGTACTTATATAGTACTTTACTTGGCTCATCGATTAGAATCTTTTCATTTTCAAATTGCTTGGGTGCTCGAGGTGTGGTTATTTCGTCAACATACATACTTACTCAAGGGTCATGGTCAACAATATCATGTCCTTCTTCAGACTATGATCGAATTTCTTTCATGCCTGACATACCGAAATAACCATAACTTGATTAGTAGATGATTCAATAAATGGGCAACTTCATACAGGAATATCCTGGCACTTCATGTCGTTGCTTGCACTCAGATCTCGCAGATCACACACAGATCGCGGGGTCATGCGTCACTAAGTTTGATCATATACAGAGCTCATAAAGGATCCTTGATTAAAATTGTAAATCCCAAATACTTCCATACCGTGGTCTCTGCTGCATGGCGGAGAAACACGAAGACCCTGCAGATTCCTGGAGAACAAGACATTGGGGCTCAACGAGTAAGACTCCCAGATCTCGTGCTACATTCACCATCACTCAGACTTTTTTCCAAGTTTCAAGAGGATATCATGGTAGAACACTTGAGTTACCGACTGGTTAGAATAAACAAGAAACAAGACACTGCGCTGACTGCCTAACTAATTCTCGCAAGCTTACTGCGAGGCTGCCTGTCTAAAACTTGACTCTATATCAAGCAACCTCACTATAGCATTTGCAATTTATGTAATTTTTGAGTTTTGTTATTGGAGAATAGTAAGCTACTGCCTAGACTGTGCCATATCGATCCGATACCTCAAATATCATGTCAGCAATGAAATGAGCCATCGCTGACTGAAGTTCCTTGTCTTGAAGTCAAAGCACACCGCTAACAAAAGTTAACATTGTATGAATTTCTAGATAAGCGCGCTTTATCCTCCATCTGGTATAGGTATAGTATATATTGGCTCATGCTCGGCTTTTCTAATGCATTGTCAGTGGTTTTAGTGCACATTCACTTCCAAACTCCCCAACAAAACCCTATTATCACTCGGTTTTCTACAACTACTTTCCGAAGTCAAACGAAAATCTCACCTTCCCTCCAGTGCCCACTCGCATATCGTATAGATTGAGGTCGAATCAAAGCGGAGTAAGGAGATGTCATCATCTTACACAGCCGAGATAGGGCTGATGCACTGCTACACTACCACGATAGCGCGGCGCTTATGATGTTCAACTCCATAACCTCACAGTATCCATTGGCTCAGAAGCCGAATAGCGACATGGCTGGAGGCTTGGACACCTCCTGAATTGCCAATTGTGGATTTTCGATCATCTTGCAGTAAGCAGGCTTGCATGTAGGGGTATCTCTAGATCATCTCTCGAGATGTCAGCTCTGGGGCTTTGTTACAATATCAACATCCGGAAGGTCGTCCTGGAACCTTGCTTCATGAGGCTTAAGTTTTCAGAAAGTATGGACTTGCATTGGTTTTCATTGTCAACGGTCTGCATTTTGTCCAAGCAGCTGAGCATCCCTGCAGGGTCCTCTGCCTATGTGACGCCGAGAGATATAGTATCAAGAGTGATGACTACCTCAGGATGCTCCCAGGAATAAAAGGAACGCGTCTGCTCTCTTGTAATGACGTGTCTCCCCAGTGTTGCTTTCACAACTCTTGTTTTACACCCAGCCTTCTTTTCTCTCTGACTATCCTCTCGCCCTCTATCTTACACGATCATGGTATCTCATCTGTCTGATGTAGCTAAAACAGCTGCTGGTATCGAGCAGACAACAATTACTGGCCCAACCAACGCCAGTAAACCCCATCTAGTTTTTGGTGCAACTCCTGTGGATGGTCACATATACCCCTTGATTCGAATCGCAGAAGATCTCGTGCAGCGTGGCTTCGAGGCCACTTTCATCGCTGGTGATCAATTCGAGAAAGCAATCACAGGCGCCGGCATTCGACATGTTACAGTCCCACCTCTTGTGAATTCAAAGCTCATGGCAGAGCGTGAGGCTATCCCCGCTGGCATTCCTCGACTTCTCTATGATATCAGACATATCTTCACTGGCCAAACTCCTGAGTGCTGGAGGATCCTCAAAGAAGTTCTGAGGACATCAGAGCTGAGGATCCAGAGAGAAAAGTGATTGTCATGCCAGAGACGTGCTTCATGGGTGCCAATCCTATCTCTCTCGGTGGACCTCTCCCCAAAGGATACACCAAGCGACCCAAGGTGATCAACTCGAATCCTATTCCTTACATGGCTACCAGCATCGACACTGCGCCTTTTGGTCCAGGTCTTCCTCCTGACTCAACGGAGTCTGGCCGTGCGAGAAATCAATTCATGAACCAGATGATGGTTGGTGGACCTTTTGCTGATGTTATCGCCCATCAGGAAGAGGTTCTCAAGAATCTCGGCGCCACTGAGATTCTAGAGCCTCAGATTCCTTTCCACTATTGGATGCTCATGCATGATCTTTCGATTCAAATGTGCCCTCCCAGTCTCGAGTACTCTCGATCTGATGTACCATCCAACGTCAAGTTTTCAGGCTGCGCAACACCCAAACCTATTCCTGCAGACTTTGACTATCCTTCTTGGTGGGATGATGTGAAGCATGGTGACCGACGTATCGTTGCTGTAACTCAGGAAACTATCGCTCGCGACGCAACCAATCTGATAATCCCTACTATCGAGGCCCTCTCTGACCACGACGACCTCCTCGGGGTAGCAATCCTTGGGCAAAGCGGCGCTGTTCTCCCCGATGACATCACTATTCCTTCCAACACCCGTGTCATTGATCACCTCCCCTACGACGCTCTCCTACCTCATGCTTCAGTGTTTGCCATGAATGCTGGATATGGTGGCTTCCTGCATGGAGTAACTAACGGAGTTCCTTTGGTTCTTGCAGGTGAGACTGAGGACAAACCGGAGATTGCAACGCGCGGAGAGTGGAGTGGTGTTGCGGTCAATTTGAAAACGGGTAGGCCTACACCTGATATGGTACGGTTAGGTGTCGAGCGTATCTTGGCAGATGGTAGCTTCAAAAAGAGGGTTGATGAGATCAAGGCCGAGAATGAAGCGATGAAATTCTTTGACTTTATCGAGGAGCTGGTTCTCTCTGTTGGAAGTCTTGGAGGCATGATTTGTTTGGCAGTATAATAGTCTTAGCGTCACTTATAATGCATTATTTATGAGGACCCTGGACCTATGATTGATGCCATGTGTAAGAAAAAGTCTCCGAGAGCCTCCGGTCCATCGACTCTGTTCCTTCGTCCGGCTCCGGCTCCGGCGGGGCCGCGGTTCCTTAAATAGGCCGATTATTACGGAGCATCGCCCGGAGAGGACAAAGTTGCACATCCTTCTTATATAAAACAGACTTCTGATCTTACCTCGCCAGATCAAATCCAGGGCTTGTTGATCATTCAGGTTCAGAACACCTCAACCAAGGCTTCGCCATGGCAACCTCCAAGGCATTGCCTCTGGCTTTCATGGATGCTCTTAGTCCAGCTGTGTCATATTTTCGGCCCGATATAACAACTTCAACGACTCCCAAAGCCACAACCTCTGGTGATCCTCCACTGATTATCATTCTTTCGTGGTCGGAAGCTCGCGATGTTCATATAGCAAAGTACATCTCTCAGTATCGCGAACTCTATCCAACATCTGCCATGCTCTTGTTCCGCGCTTCCACCAAGCTATACATTCAGCCAGCTCTACGTCGTCGCCTGTTTGAGCCTGCTTTGCCAATTCTACAGTCAGTTGACACCAAGGAAGACGATGCACCCAACTTTCTCATCCATATCTTTTCCAACGGGGGTGTCAGTTCTGCTGCCACGCTTTGGGAGATATGGGAAACTTCACTAGGCGGTAAACCTATTCCTCGACATGCTGTCGTGATGGACTCGTGCCCTGGATACTTCCATTGGAAACGAGATCACCATGTCCTGTCAACCGGACTTCCACCATTCCTATCTCCCGTCGTCTGGGTATTTCTGGGTTTTGCATGGGTGTACTACAAACTATGGCTGGGTGTGGAACCACATACCGCCTATGCCTCGGCTCTCAATACGCCTGAGAGAATCAGCCGGGAGACTATGCGGGCATACCTTTACGGAGATGCAGACCTCTCAGTTGGTTGGGAGGATGTGGAATCACATGCTCAACAAGCAAAGGATAATGGCGCTGTAGTCAGAACAGAGAAATTTGCTGGAGGTGCCCATGTCACTCATGTCAGAGCTGATGCTGATAGATACTGGAAGGCTGTCCAGGAGACTTGGCAAGGGGAAGAGCTATAGATTAGATATTCATCGTTGTGTATGAATATAATAGACATTATTAATTCCATAGATAGATATATTACATTCGCTCAGTATGGTTGCGTAGCCTTCAAGGTCCTGAAAGTCCCTGTTCATTATTCATTACCATAGTTTCTTCTCATCTCATGATAGATCGTGTATATGTCGATCATAGATTCTCCGTAGAAGGTCAGCATGTCTGTCCCGTTACGCCTAGTACCCGAAAGAAAGCCCGGCGCCGATAAGTGTATGCTTTGTTCAAGTCCTCTGTTTCTTTGAGGCATCGCTAGATTCTCCTCGCTCCCCAGCTGCTCTCTTGCCGAGGCTGCTTTGTGTTTGTGAGGTCTGTTGGAACGGCATTATGTGACTGTCATCTAAGCCTCCGACGCCCTCGTCTTCCTCATGGCATACGGAGCATTCTTGGTTGAAATCGTGCTCTTCGACGAGGATACCTCGGCGACATCCACCAAACCATCCGTTATTCTTAGCCTCAAGGCAGGAGAGTTCTTGGGTCAAGTCAACCCAAGTCTGAGGCTGGTCGCAACACGTGCAATGTCCTCTGAAAATCATCATTCGGCACATGTCTGCACTGGAGAATTGGCCGTTGATACCTCAGCGACGCGTGACACGATATCACGATGGTAGGCGTAGAGGCTTGTTCGAGAGTCAGTGTGTATAAGTGAAGGCGTTTGTTGGTGAGAATAGCCTTGTCTTGGTGGCCTTGTTTCTTGTATTGGGAATACTCGCGATGTCTCAGTTGGGGAAGATGCCGAATACCGAATTGGTGTCTTCATCAAGCGAAGCTCTGTAACGTAAGACACGAGACGAGTGAGTACCGAACAGAATACGGAGTAGCAAGCCACAATGCAACGTCGACGCTGATGCCAAAGAGAAGCCACAGAAATTGTCGATGTTTCTTTGATATGCAATTCGTAGGTATTAAAAAAAGCAATAAAATGAGCCGTACTCGCCGGGCCACGGGAGAGAGAAAGTGAGAGGACCTGGTGATTTTAATATATATACAGTACAAGTGAGTGATGTGCAATGATGGACGTGCTACGGCATACACCGACCGCGATACGGATACAACATTGGTAATTCGACGAGGCAACGGCCAACTCTAATTACTCCTTTTTACCTTTTTCCACACCGTTGAGGTCACGTCACGTCGTCACACATACATAGATAATTACAAACAGCCAGAAACGGACGTGTCTTCTTCTCTCGCCTCTGATAGGCACGGCAAGGCAATGGTTGTCATGAGAGGTCAAAGCGATAGTTATCCAGCTGCCTCGCATCAACACATCACTTCCAGTTTCATTCTGATGTTTCATTTCCTCCCCTTCCTTGGCTTTGGGGCAATAAGCTTTCCTCAAACGCTAGGCATGTGCATCCGTCCATATGTATTGCCACTGACTAGTACTGTTGTAGTTGGCTTCTCCTTCACTGCCACCGCCTGACAATTCCCGAGCCCTTCGCTTCTGAGTTCTAGACTCCCAAGTTTATTAGGATCCTGCTCTTGAAAGTTGACCCGTATCGTGGGGGTGCTTTGTGGGTTCTCGACCTTGTTCCGGAAGTTTCGTCTTCGGCAGTACCCGATAACATGGTCGCTGCTGTTGGACCTGGTGATAGCTTCAGATCGATATTTGGAATTACAGAGACTTGAATTTACGCAATTCCTGACTCCATGAGCTCATGATACTGATCTCTGTCTAAGCTTTTGTATATTCCTCCCGCATGATCTTGATATCCAATCTCACGATAATATCTCCCGCGTTAGGCTGCACATGTGCCGACGTCTTCGTTCTATACCGGTATTCCACTAGACATCGTGACTGGAATTCTTGGGACCTCCACAGACCTACTAGCTCTCCCACTATTCGTCTCAGGGCGTCATAACAAGTACCCGACCAACGGTCTACGGGCGTAACTCACTAGCTATATCCTTATAGACTAAATCTCCGTCAGTTTCGTTCAAGCACTCTCTGATCTCGGGTTTCACCGTTCCTGAGATCACAGTACAGAGTTCGAATTCTACGGCTGAGGCTTAACCATTGATCATGATAAATCCGAGTGCCTTATGCGCTTACTCTCCGGCGAACTTCCTCCCATAGACAACCCCAATGCTGGAGAAGTCTTCTCTTGTCGGGGCATGTAATGCGCCCTAGCTAAGACATCTCTCGTGATCTCAAGTAGTCAAGTTCCATTGCTTGATGTTTCTCCAGCTCTAACTCTCAGGCTTCAGGGAAGTACTGTAAAGATAAAGTCCACTTTGGCCAGTGTCACCATAGGCTTTCTCTCCTCTTTGAGAATCCAGAGACTGCTCGGTCTCTCCTTTGCGGCTACAGTATAGCGTATTTACTCCTTCAACTTCCGAGTTTTTCATCTTGGTATCGAAAAGGGGAACTTTGATGTGCGTGCTTATTGCGAATCACACCCAACAAGAAGAAGGCCTGAGTAAAATCCAACACGCTTTATTTTATCATATCGGCAACAGAGGCATCCAGCTCAGCGCTAAACTCAACATTCTTGAGTGCCGTTTGCCATTAAACGCCGTTACAGAGTAAATACCGTCCTCAGACGTGGTTTCTGGGTCCTCGCAAGCGCCACTCATTATGGCCTCTTCATGACATCCCAAGAGTCCTCTTGCATCACTTGTTTATTCTTGGCGCGACTCATAAGTCTGTTGTGATGTCGAGCCACTCTTCTTGCTCGTTGCGGCTCTGGTGTGGTGCAGGCGCATTATCAACTGGGTAGGCATCTCCTTCAGGCGCATTTAATCCAGAGGCTTCTCCAAAAGACGCATCAAACTCATACGCATTAACATACGCCTCTGATTAAGATGCACCTTATAGAGAGAGCTCTAATTGAACCTCATCTAGTTCGGGCAGAACTGGTTCAGGCGAATAGAAGAGAGGAGCCGGCAAGTAGTCAGGGGTAGGTGTCCGGGAGTCCTGAACTGCCCCGAGGTTGCGGAATCTTTTATCACGCTCCTCACACGTTTCATCATACAACGAGGGTTGCGTCTCTGTTTCATCATCTGGCTCCAGGACTGCATCGGTCGCAGTGGGCGACCATGGGCTACTGTACGCCCTATCGCAACAAGTAAGCCTTGAGCCTGGTTTTACGCTGTTGAAGTTCCCAACGACGTCTCTTTCTACCAATATACGGTAGTTGTGACCGGGGCACTTAACTCACAGTTGATCCGAGGCCTCAGCTATTTCGTTTGCTATCTGCACTTGCGCCACTAGGGGCATTGTTTGGAGAAACTCTTGCGAAGATGCCTCATCATACGTTGCGAGGCTGTATGATGTTTCGTAAATGCAGTTGGGGCCTATCCGATTCCTGGCCTCATGGAACGGCGAGTTTCGAACACGCTGTGGCAGATGATGCATCGATACTCGTGGAAGTGCCGCTCACTTCGCGGCGGGGGATAGCGCCGACTCATGATGAAAATGGCAGATAAGAGTTCGATACTAAATAGTATCATCAATGAAGCGAGTGTTATTGTTGCTGAGATGATTCTTGTAAGTGGAAGCAAAGTAAAAGGACCTTGCCCTCCGTGCTTGGGGACGATCCATGGTACCTATGGTAAGGTATGGTAAGGTTTGGCGAGGTACCTACCTACCCACGCGATGAATTCATCGGCTGAAGTATCACGGCAACGTGCTCAAGTTCAACATACTCAAAGCTTTGATACAAAGATCACGAGTCTGGAGTGACCTAGTAATGACACTTCCAGGAGACTTGTGTGATCTTCACAGCTCACTACGAGACAAGGCATGATTTGATAAACGTTAAAAAGTCCACAGTTGCGTAAGGCTAAGTAAGTGTTACGATGGTAATACAAGGCAATGCAATCCGAAACTCCATTTCTCCAATCCAACCCACCGTCACCAAAGTATACATTCTCTTTGCTCATGACATGCAAGCGATGAGAATGCCCGGTGTTGAAACCAGACCCAAATGAAAAGGTGGATGAAAGCGCAGCGAGCTAATGCACATGGCGAATTGCTAGGCAACTCAGCATGCAGCATACATGCAGAAACAGGGAGACCACTTGCACGAGACAGTCGACTCATCCAATACCATACGAGCCTGATTGGAAAGGGAGCAAGAGACAAGCTAACACCACGTGCATCAAGACATTACTGGCCCAGTTCAGGTTGTGATCCGAGGTTCGTGCAGTCGAGTTTGCCGGTTCACATCTCAACGTAACGCAACTCGACCGCGCCACGACAAATCGCTAGTTTCAGGATGTACGTTATACCAAGGGATGAGCTGGCACCAGAAATCGCACATGTCATCAACGCATTAGTCGTGAGTTGTCAGTCCGCAATCCAATGCACCCTGATCGTGAAAGACCCAGCGGAGGTGACGGCAGCTTTAGATATTCGTGGAAGCATTCAGCATCGAGTCCGGGATCGCCTAAATGGATTCGAATGGGGTCATGGCAAGACAACCATGCACGTCGCACCCGAGATTGCACCTCAATATTAATGTTGTAAAGACAACCCAGTCAAGAGATATGTCATCAGAAAGGTTGAGTCCAAGGAGTCCTCAAAAGACGGAAAAAGAAAACGGGTGATGTACAGTCGTAGGTCGTGGCAACGGGCTATGAGTGCAGAGAGGTGTCAAGAGCGTCAAAACATTGGCATGATATCAATCAAACCACCAGATGGTACCCTCGATCCGCGGCATTTGCGGATGAGAGCTCAATCAAGATCACCCAAGCACGAGCAAGCAGGCAGGACATCACTTATGCTCCGGGTGCAGGAGCACCAGAAGGGGGGGCACCTTGTCCGCCTTGCTGTTGTTGGTACATCAAGGATTGATACCACAGCGCGAGGTAGTTTTGGTAACCACCATCTATGTTGATTAGCATTCAGCATGGGCACAAGGGCACAGCATATCAAGACTTACATTGGGCGTAGGGATCGGATCCATCAGCTGGAGCTGGTTGTGGAGGCTGGTTAGTAGGGGCACTGGAGCCTTGCGCTTGAGAATAGCTGGGCCTGTCATGATCTTGATGTCCACGGCCACCGCCACCGCCACCACGGGGGCCACTGCCTTTCTGGCGCTGTTCTCATGTTAGCTGTGTGAAGCAAGGTCTTGGTGTTAGGATGGGACTCACCACAGCATCCACCTTCTCGTCAATGGCAAGCTTAGCTCGCGCAATACTATCTCGCGAACCGATCAGGGCGATCTCCCTCTGAGTCTCACCAGGACCAGAAGACTGAGCAACGTTGATCTTGCATCCGGTGGTGTTCTGCATCTCCCTGATCGTCTCACCGCCCTTTCCTATGATCATACCTACCGCATCTGAAGGGACATATACAGCATCATTGATCTTGTCGGGACCACCAGAACCTCCCGCATCCCTCTGAGGACCATCATGGCGGCTTCCAGGAGCTGCTCCTCCACCTCCCAACCTTTTGACAGGCGGCGGCGCGTCGCCACGACTGTCACTGTCGACAATCTCCATGATAAAATCCTTGGCGCGGGCGGCAGCCTCGCGCGTGCCGATGAGGTTGACAGGCCGCAATCCGTTCACACTCTTAGATTCGCCAACGATATTGATATGGCAGCCGGATCGTTCTTGAAGGTCGCGGATAGTTTCACCTCCACGTCCAATGATCAGGCCAACAGTCCTGTCGGGGACCATGATCTGCATGTGGTCCTCCCCTTCGCGTAGAGCCGCAGCGCCGCCCTTGTTGGGGTCGCGAGGCTTTTCAGGGCGGTTGAGGGCGCCCATTCCGCTGTCGTCAATAATACGGTTAATGGCATCCTTTACTTCAGCACGACGGTGCCGGGGCCCAGAGATCTTGCACAGCCTATGCGGACCACCGTCGGTGGCGGCCAGGAACTGGACTCGGCAGTTGGATTCAGACTCTATGCGTCTAAGATTCTCTCCTTGTCTGCCGATGATAAGGCCTACGAGGCTTGAATCGATCTCAATGGTCTCCGAGTTCTCATCACCTCCTCTCAAGGGAGACCTCTCGCGTCCGTTGTTTCCCCGAGGGGAGAAATTCCGACCTCGAGGGCCTGGCGAATAAGAACGGTCTCGACCATAGCCCCGACCATGCGAACCTCTGTCGCCGCCACGTCGCTCATCTCTGTACGGATTCACACCATCACGGAACTCATCGCGAGCGGGTGATCGTGACCTTGAGCGGTTGTATCCTCGATCAGGTCCTCGTGATTCGGAGGCATAGACAAGGGGTCGATCGTAGGATGTCACGCCCTTTTCGGCCGCATAAGCCTTGGCCTGAGCAATCGCATCGGCAATACTGAAAGTCCCCGAGTTGACAGGTCGAATCGAGCTCAGGTCGAGGTTTCCGCTGGATGATGGCGCAGGGAGGCCATTGTAGCCGGATGCACCATAACTGCTAGAGTTTGGAGGGGGCGGCTGGTATGTGGCCGCAGGTTGCGCCGACGCAGGCGGGGGAGGGTATGCCTGGTTGGGAGCGCCGGGTGGTGTCTGGGTTGGGGTCCCTGTCGGCCGCTGCGACGCTGTGTAAACAAGTCAGTAAGCGCAGATTATGCCAAATGAGTTGTTCTGACATACCGAGTGCGGCCAGGATACTCTGGATGTCAGGTTGAGGATTCGCCATCGTGCTTCGCTGCTAGTGGAGCTGAACGGGAGCCAGCACGAGCAAGGAGCTAGTTTTTCGTCGTGGGGATAAACCAGAGAACAGTGAATAGCCCGATGAAATTATGAGTAATTAGGGATTGAACTATCTTATAAGTGATTATTCCTAATCGCGAGGAACAAATGCGACCAGTTTCGAAAGTCGGTATCGCAAAGACTTTGACGGATCGGCCGGGCACAACCTGAAGTCAGGATAAGATCGAGTCTCGTTGCGATGAAGAATGAATACAAAGGCTTCGGGGATGTTGCCAGATTGCCAATATATGTCTCGGGTCGCGTATCAAAGCTGATGCGATCGCAGTGGGTGTAGTGAATAGTGTCGCGGGCAGCGATAGGGGCGATGTCTCGAAAGCGCAGATGAGATGAAGAGGGAGAAAGGAATCTGATTTGGAAGAATCAGGTTCATACAAGAGTGGATGACCCAAGCGCGAAGGTTCGGACCTCCACTACCTAAGTAAAGTACCTACCTTACCTTGCCTTAAGCACAGTCCCTACGGAGTAGACTCTGACTTAGTACAGCACCTGCAGTGTAGCGTGACTTGAGGCTAAACCTCGTTGGGAACTTAAGTGACATTCCTCCACTGTGCTTTAGAGTGCAGACAAGATTGAGCGAATATTGAGCTACACTTGATGTGCCTCTTTGTACCAGGTTTTGTTCTGTATTTGTGTCGTCTGCCCTTGGCGCGCAGTAATTTTCTGCTACCCCATCTACATTTACTGTTTGTATGTATCCTCGATTCGGTGCGCAGCCCAGCCCTCAATGGCAAACCCTTTCACAGTAGGGCTTGAACTGTATTCGCCAGGCATCAGGCATACAAGCTTTCCTTATTAGGGCTCGAGGCGCAACTTGCAAACTCATATATGATCTTACTCTGTGCATCTGTACCTCGATCAATCCAGTTTCCATTGTGACCCAATTGTTCAAATCGAAGTCATCAGACCTGGAACTAGTCCTAGAAAGGCAAGCTTGCAACAACATTTGCCGCTGAATCCACAGCGGGGGTCACTGCACGCACATTGAACTGCTTGTCTGGTGGAGTGACCGGAAAAACAAATCACCGCTTATCGCTCCAAGACTTTTCTTATCGCTGAAAAAAAAGTTCTCGATTCAGTTGCTGCGAGACGATCGGTTGTGCAGAATATCAACGGTACGCGCAAAACAAGATGGATTTCGCCGGCAGCAAGAAACGCAAGTTCAAGGACGCCAATGGCGTCAAGGCTTCAAAGGAGAAGAAGTCTGTTACAGTTCTCGAAAAGAAATCAAAGAAAGTCAAGCGCACCGAACCTGAGTCCCGCGAAGAGCCCGAAGACGATTCTTTCAACGAGGAGGAGGAGGAGGCTCTGAAGGAGGACGGAGACGAGAGCGACGAGGCCGATGAGGATGCTGAAGACTCCAAGTCCGGAGACGAAATTGAAGAGGAGGATACCGAGGACAAGGCCGAGGACAACACAGATCTGCCCGATGGCGGAAAGCTCACATTACCTCCAGTTGCTGGAGCTGAATCGCAATCCTTCGCAGAGCTGAATCTTTCTGAGAAGACCATGAAGGCCATCAATGAGATGAAGTTCACCAAGATGACTGAGATCCAGAGGAGAGGTATTCCTCCCTCGCTGGCTGGTCGCGATGTTCTTGGTGCTGCCAAGACTGGTTCTGGAAAGACTCTAGCCTTCCTTATTCCTGTCATTGAGATGTTGAGCTCTCTGCGATTCAAGCCTCGCAATGGTACTGGTGTCATTGTTGTTTCCCCAACTCGCGAGCTGGCTCTCCAGATCTTTGGTGTTGCCCGTGAACTCATGGCTCACCACTCACAAACTTATGGTATTGTCATTGGAGGCGCAAACCGTCGCGCTGAGGCCGACAAGCTCGCCAAGGGTGTTAACCTGCTTATTGCCACCCCTGGTCGTCTGCTTGACCATCTGCAAAACACACCTTTCGTTTTCAAGAACCTGAAGTCACTTGTTATTGATGAGGCGGATCGAATTCTTGAAATTGGTTTCGAAGATGAAATGCGACAGATTATCAAGATTCTCCCTAAGGAGGACCGACAGACAATGCTTTTCTCTGCTACCCAAACAACCAAGGTTGAGGATCTTGCCCGTATCTCGCTGCGTCCTGGTCCTCTGTACATCAATGTCGACGAAGAGAAGCAATACAGCACTGTGGAGGGCCTGGAGCAGGGTTATGTTATATGCGATGCCGAGAAGCGATTCAATCTTCTCTTCTCATTCCTCAAGCGTAACCTCAAGAAGAAGATCATTGTCTTCTTCAGTAGTTGTGCTTGTGTGAAATACCACGCCGAACTCCTCAACTATATCGATATTCCTGTTCTTGACCTTCACGGCAAACAGAAGCAGCAGAAGCGAACCAACACATTTTTCGAGTTCTGTAATGCCAAGCAGGGTACTCTGATCTGCACTGACGTTGCCGCTCGTGGTCTCGATGTATGTGTCTAATATGAATTACTGCATGCACAATTTACTAACCTGCAACAGATTCCTTCTGTTGACTGGATTGTCCAATTCGACCCTCCAGATGACCCCCGCGACTACATTCACCGTGTCGGTCGAACTGCCCGAGGCAGTAACACCAAGGGACGGTCTCTTCTGATCCTTCAGCCCAACGAGGTTGGCTTTTTGTCGCACCTCAAGGCCGCCCGTGTTCCCGTCGTAGAATATGATTTCCCCAAGATCATCAACATTCAGTCTCAACTTGAGAAGCTCATCAGTTCAAACTACTACTTGAACAAGAGTGCCAAGGATGGTTACCGCAGCTACCTTCACGCCTACGCCTCTCACTCGCTGCGCAGTGTTTTTGATATCAATAAGCTGGATCTGGCCAAGGTCGCCAAAAGCTTTGGCTTCACAGTACCACCACGTGTTGACATCACCCTCGGTGCCAGCATGAGCAGGGACAAGAAGCATCAGGGACGCAGAGCATACGGCAGTCAGCCACGACAGGGCCAGGGTAACAAGTTCACCAGGTAGAACGGTACGGGAAGTGAAAGAAGAAGTAGTGGTCAGTCAAATTGACTGTCGGTGTATATGGGAGGCCTTCAGCACGGCGTTAGGTTTTGCAAAATGTAATGATGGTACCAGGCTACGGCAGGATCATAGACAGACCTTTTTGTTTCCAGTCTTTTGCTATGTGAATCTTGAGACATCATCTTCTGAGGCGCAACAAAAGTTCTGACATTAAACCAAGGTGTCAACAATATTTAGCCCAAGGTCTACTAAACCAGATCTAAATTATGCTAGGTTTGCCAAAGACTTTTTGTCAATTGGACGGAGGTCCCAGGTTATGTCACCTCCCCTTGCATCTCTTTAGAGATTTTGTAATTCTTGGTCATGTTAAATTTGCTTGCAAGCCATGTCTTGTAAAAAAGCACCCCCGTAAGGTGGTGACGAATTGAGTAGCATGATCTCTGTTGAGCCCAGATTACCTGCTATGGATTCCATAGAGCTTTCAATTTTAAGCGGGGATCGAATGGGCTCCGAACTGATGTCAGCTGAAAAATGAATGGATGGGTGGATGGAATTCATGTGGTTTTCAGTGCTGAGGCCTTTCCAATTGTTTTGCCATCTCTAACAATACCGTCGTCAGATATGTTCCGAGAGCAGTTTGATTCACCAATGAAACTGGCTGTGTTTAATAGGTTGACGGATGTTCAGGAACCAGCGGACCGAGGATCGATCGACAATGTCATTCAGGGACGTTGCAGCGAGATCTTTGAGTTTTCAAGGTGCTTATTCAAGCCATCAAAAGTGAGTGGCATTGCCCACCAACACCAGGCCAGAAGGGAAATGCCTCATACGATTTAACGTTGTTTGCTTTACCTGTCTAGTCTCAGTCTCGGCTTGAACAAATAGGTAGACCTCGTATTGAATCAGAACCGGGGTCTCGGCATGCTCCAAGTGCAACATCTACCACACCCACGCCGTCATTGGTCAAAGCCGCGTCACGAGCTTCATTCCCTTCTCCCTTTGGGGACTGAGCTCGCGTCATGTTCTTTTTAGCTGTTGAGGCTCAGTTGCTTCCATTCTTCTTTAACTACCTTATCTACCTAGACGACCTATTCGTGTGTCCCAATTTTTGTTTGCTTGTCAAAATCTCACATAACCTTAATAAACCTTGACTGACTATAAGTTGAACTAACGGAGCTGGGCCGAAGCTGACCTGACGGCGTAACCACCCTCGCAACAATCTGGCGCATTTAAACAACAGTTGTCCTTTCCGTTTGACTCACAATTTATCCCTCTTTCTTTGGATTCGAAGAGCAACAAAAGGCAGAAGCCTGGCATGATCTGGAGTCCGACATACCATCTCATTCAATTCTCGACATTACAGAACTAAACAATTTATTACAAAACTCACCATCGTACCAGAAAAAGAAAGAGATAAAATCTCCACCGAAGAGCATAAAAATGTGTACCAAGACATTAATCGAGCACAAGTGCGGACATCGTGTTCTGCGTGGGAACACAAGATGCTACAGAGAGGACTGTTCGGGAAGAAAAGAAGATATCACCAAAGTTGACGACGAATGCGCGCAGTGTGAAAACAAGCCCGGTCGATTCAAGTCCTCTCGGTGGTGCTCTGTTGGCTGCTGCGTTTGCCAATGAAGGGAGGGAGGGAGGATCGAGAGAACATCGTTGGATAATGCGGGAAAACACGGCGGGTTTATATTTGGAGCCTGGAGTATGGAGAGGCTATTTTATTGGAAAACCGATTACTTGGAGTTTATGGAGCTTTTGGACTTCGTCTTTACGACCCGGGAAATCCTACATCTTGCGTTATGAAGGTACCTTATTCTAGCGTGTTTCTATGAGGTTGTTGATGCAGTCATGTCCTTGGGAGCATGTGAGTGGACGACAAGATTGCACAGGATCTGAGACATTAGGCTCAATTGACATTTTTCAAACAAACATTTAAATCGAATACTGACTGACACACATCATGCAAGTAAGTTAACAGATATCACAGACGAGACCGACATCCACCAATACTCGATTGCAGATGTCAACGAGCCACTGCCACAACTGGCAAGTGGACTTGAATTGATAGAACTGAACTGGATTGGATGGCTGCCAATTAAGAATTGCCCTGGGCAGCACAGCCCATGGCGGATGTGCAGTCAAGCCCTGCCCTGCCGTTGACGGCTTGAGAGCCCGAGTATTCCATTTGAGTGGGCGACAGGGGTACAGGGGTACAGCTTACACCTCAGGCGGGGGGTCTGTCAGTTCTCCAGCTTCCAAGTCGAGAGTCTAGAGCGGGCGGTACCTATAGATACAGCAAGCAGACTCCGTGAACTTTGAAGGCTGTCAATCCTTTACTGTACTCTAACTAGCGGTTCATCGGCCCCAGGGACCAACCCCCAATCCCAATCCCAATCCTAATCCTAATCTGAATTGAACCCCAGGGATGCTGTACTGGATATTCGTCGATTAAACAAGGAAAGGTCCATTTGATCCACCGTTAAACCCGTTCGTCGCATATTTCCTACTTACTCGGCGTCATGTCCGTCGCCAGCTAAGGTAAATACCCAAGGTACGTACTGTACATACTTCCATGCCATGAGGTCGGGGCACCTCCACTTTCAAGCTTCCCCATCCCGCATTCCGCAATCATCACGACCTACCATCTTCCACTACCACTACACACAGCATCCAAGACATACCCAATCTAGGTGCTCAATTCAGACCACAGACTACCTAATACTACCTCTTTCCACTTCTCCCCGTGGTCGCGTCTTCCCGTCGCTTGTGCTACCTGTCTTGCCGTTACTTGCGCATGCTTCAGTAAGCTAAGTTGGTACTTAGCTAGGTATTCAAGTCATGGCTAAGAAGGCACGCCAGAGAATCAGTTATGGTGAGACTTCATCCCCAACCGCTCCAAACGCCCCAACAACCCCGCTCGTCGAATTATGCTCTCTTGTATGACCTCAGCTTCGGAACAGTTGCTGACACAGGTATAGTCCTCGAAAATGCCAAATCATCTGAAGGCGGCCATCGTCTAGGTGTCAATGGCCTTGCCGTCGACAACGACAATGCGATTCTGTGAGCCCTTTCACACCGACACCCTCGGTCCGATCCGTGCAGCTCTAACATCACCTTATTCAGATACTCAGGTGGCCGAGATGGCATAGTATGCGCTTGGGACCTGAACCTCGACCTCAAAGGCCGCAGCGATATTACCGACCCGACGCCTGCCAATTCCGAAGACAAGAAGCCGAAGCACACGACCAAGTTTCGCGCTCAGACTCACGCTCATATGCACTGGATCAACGACATTGCCCTCGCTCAAAACAATACTGCCCTCGTATCTGGCTCATCTGACCTTACAGTCAAGGTTTGGCGACCGTATTCTGATGAGGACAAAAACCGCACCGAGACGATAGGCGAACATGCTGATTATGTCAAATGTGTTACAACCCCGCCCCCAGATATGGGCGCAAACTGGGTCGCATCCGGTGGTCTGGACCGCAAAATTTGCTTATGGGATCTCAATGGCGCTGGAAAGACACTCGAGATTGACGTGCAGGGTGAAGAAATTGCCGAGAAAGGTTCTGTCTATGCCCTTCGTGTGGGGAGAAATATCATGGCGAGTGGTGGTCCCGAGAAGACGGTGCGCTTGTACGATCCCCGAACTGGTGATAAGGTTTCAAAACTTGTTGGTCATGTCGACAATATCCGTGCTATTCTTATAGACGATGCTGGCGACACAATTTTGAGTGCCAGTGCCGATAAAACGGTCAAAATGTGGAGCATCAAGAACGGTCGATGCATGTACACTTTCTCCATGCACGATGAGAGTGTTTGGTCACTCTTCTCGGATGACCCGAGCCTGGGTGTCTTCTACAGTTCTGATCGCTCGGGGTTGGTCGCCAAAACAGATGTGCGCGGTAGCCTTGAGGATATGGATGATGGCCTGAGTCTAGCTGTGGCGCATGAGCATATAGGAGTGGGCAAGGTTGTCGCAGCTGGAGGTCACATTTGGACAGCAACGAATAGGTCATCAATTAACCGATGGGAAGACGTTGACACGGGCACCAACATCCAGCTTCCGGAGTCTGTTCGACAACACAGAGCTACATCGAATGCTTCTAGCAGACCCCGCGAGACTTCTCCTCCGGCTACTACTAACGGAACTGCAAAGAAGGAGATCCCAGCTGAGTCCATCTTGCGTATTTCTGCAGCTGCTTCTTTCCCTGCGCGATCTGGTCCAGATCCCGATTCTGCCACTATCACGGATGCTACTGCACGGAAGGGGTCCGAAGCCATTATAGATTCTTCAGAGCCCGAAATCAAACCCATCCATGCAGTGGCTGAGGAAACGATTGAGGGACAATTCGGATTGCTCAAGCATAGGCTACTCAACGATAGGAGGCGTGTGTTGACGTCAGACACAGCTGGCGACGTATTACTATGGGATTTGATCCAGGTTTGTCTGACATATTCTGAGCATGGATACAGCTGACCATTTCAGTGTAAACCCATTAAAAGTTTTGGCAAACAGCATTTGGAGGATGTGGAGCATCTCGTCAACACCGTTGAGGCCGTGGCTCCTTGGTGCTCTATCGATCTCAGCTCGGGAAATCTTACTGTGGTTCTAGAGCCCTTTAATTGTTTCGATGCTGAAGTATACGCAGACGAGCTAGATTTGCCAGATAAAATAGAATTTCGAGAGGACCAGAGAAGTAAGTCCGCCTTTGATGACTGCAAGGGCACAGCTAACACTCTTCCAGTCAGCCTTGGAAAATGGATCCTTAGGTATCTCTTTGCCGATCTCATTGATGAAGAGGTCAGAAGAGATGAGGCACACCGTCAGAAACTCAATGAGGGTCTTGAGGCGAGGCAAATTGCCAGTGGAGGAACTACTGAAGTTGCTCCATTATCGATATCATTACCAAAGTCAGCCATCCCGGACTGGGATAACGCAGACCAGGTTACTCCAAAGCCCAATCTCTATCCTAATACTCCAGGTCTAGGCATTGGTTTGGCAACGCCTGGTCCAAGCATTATGTCAGGCCCAAACAGCTTGCCCGATGTTCCTGAAAACGCGGCCACAAGTCCAATGACTCCTATAGAAAAGAGAACCTCGCATGTCAGCCGCCCTTCGACAGAGAAGGAAGACTACTTCACAAGTCCCCTACAGCTGCTCGAATCGGCAGTCAAGGCAGCAAGCATGGTGTCAACCCCCACGCAGAACGAGGCGGACTCCAAGAAGTCTATAGATGGTGATAAAGATAAGGATAAAGATAAGGACAAGGACAAGGCGGACAGTGCAAAGTCCCCAAGCACACCATTTGGCAAGAAGAAGTTTAGGATGACTTTTGGCACCAAGAAGCTTTCAAGGTCGGCGTCCCAGGCCACCACAGAGAAGCCTGCGATTGTGGAGGAGAAGACAGAAGAGTCCGAGTCTTCGTCTGTCCATGAAAAAGAGAAGGAGGTTGATGACAGTTTCTTTGGCACGATTCAGAAGATCCACCAGGAATACGAGCGGCAACTAGCCGACAACCCTGACAAGCCGGTCGAGTCACGAGTGGTACCCAGTTTGCCTAGTGATACACCCGTTCTGAAGCTCCCGCCAGGAACTAAGGTGGTTATTCAAGAGGAGACCACAGGAGGCAGCGCCAACTTGTATCAGGGCACTGTCCAGGACGTTGGCAAGGACGCAGATATTATCGAACAGAAGGCTCCCATGTGGCTGGGTGATGTTCTCCTTCAAAACACACTCCCCTTCAAAGAGCCCGTAAAGGTTTCGTTCGTCTTGTATCCGATGGACGACACTCTCCCAGCTATTGCTTCAACCGATGGAAACAACAGGCTCAATGCTAACCGCATGCTTCGAGTCAAGAAGATTCTCTCATATGTTGCAGAAAGGATTGAGCCTCCACTTGAGGAGCCCGAAGAGAGCCCTATGAAGCCAGAGGAGTATTTAGAACTGTACTGCAACGAACAGGTAATCATCATCTCTTGTTTACTCATGTACGTACGATCACGGGCAATTACACTTGCTAACATTTATTCAGTTACTTTCCCCTGTTACGACACTGGCCACTCTCCGAACTCATCTGTGGAAGGGGGGCAACGATATTGTCCTTCATTACAAGGCCAATGGCAAAAAGGAGATTCGACCATTCCCACCGCCTCCAGAGCCTAAGCCTGCTGAGCCCGAAGAAGCTCAAGACGGCGCTGCAGCTGACGAGGCAAATACTAATGGTCAAGTTCCTCCCCAGCCTCAAGCCCAAGCCCAAGCCAGCTGAGCCCAGACAACCCGCACCTTACACGCTGAATGAGAAGATGAGATCCCGAGACTCTTCAACCCGTTGTGTGGTGTCGTGTGCCAGAAGGGTCGGCTTTTGTCACCAGCTATTTCATTTATCGTATATAAATTTGTACATAGGTCAGATGCCGTCAAGGCGTATATACCATTTGGGAGAAGTTAAGCCTCTCTCTATTTCTTTCGAAACGCCCGTCTCTTGACTCCATGCTCCTTGCTCCGTGTTTTACATTGTACAATTCCGCCCGATTTGTTGATTTCTTGTATCACTTCCCATTATCATACAACGCCGTTCATGGTGTTAATAGCCCACTGATAGCTTCCCAGGAAAATCGCGCCTCCAATAGAAATCCATGTAACTCGTGGTGCTACACCAGAAAAGAAAGCTCTGCTGCCCTCCTCGCGCAATATCCGGCCAAATATTTCCGATACTGAAACACTCTCCTTCGATAACATGACTCTCGTCTTGAGTACATCGAGCGGCGTCGTCAGTGCCGCAGATAATCCACCAGCCATGCTTCCATAGAGAGCACTCTCGGCACCAGTGACCTCACGACCACCGCGGCGACGTCGTCCCCAGGACTTCATGGCCTCCCATAGCGGGAATTGAATCACAGTAAATGGCACCTCGCGGAAAACGGTGATTCCCCAACCGCGATAGAGCTCTCTCCACATTGGAACAAACCCATGGCTCGAATACCGTGACAGAATGGCCCGCAGAGCAGCAGCCGAAGAACCACCATGATGACCCGCCTGCGCACGCTGCTTAACAACCTCGGTTGGCACACGAACAGCGCAAGCTGCCACCTCTCCGGCGCTAGCAGCTGCCATATGTGTAAGGGGAGCCTTCCATCCTGGCGCAGAAGTATTATCCTTATCAGCCAGGAAGCCCTTTACGCCCTCGTATGTGCAGAAGAAGAACGCAGCCCCCGGAGCAGATCCGACAAGGGCAGAACCGATACCGCGATAAATACCGCTGAAACCGCCGGAGGGGAAGAAACCGGCCGAGGACTGAAGACGGGTCTTGAGAGTGTCGAGAGGGAAGAGAGAGAGATCGACGGTTGTACCAGCGAGGGCACCAGCGAGGAGGGCAGATTGGAAGGTCGGAGGATTTGTGGACATGATTTTGAAGGTGGGTGGGAGTCCTTTGTGTATAGCTTGGTAGAGGAAGCGTCCTAGGGAGAATCAATGGGCTGGACGAGGCCCGAGGAGGAAAAGAGAGATATTAGAAGCTTCGGAGGTTTGGACCGACCGAGACCGGCGAAATAATAAAACGGAGGAGCTTGAACTTTGGGGCTTATCGATAAGAGGACCTTTAGAGGAGCATGGAGCTTACCCTGTAACGTAGCACTTGATAATTTATAAACACTTCGAAGGAGATGTCCGCCTTTCAAAAGGAAGCAAATACACAAGAATTAGTCAATTGGGAGCTGGTTATTGCAGTTGATTTATTTATGTGTCTGTTTGAATGCTATTTTAATCGTGGAGGTGAGCACGATAGTTATGTTACCAACTCGAGTTATACAACGTCACCGCAAGACATGCAAGCTTCGGTCGCCGACAGGAATACACAATGTCCGAGTTGGGTAAACACCTTCACATGTAAAAGTAACGAGATTCTAAGCTAAACCAATAACTCGCCAGCAGAGGTTGATTGGATCATGTTTGTAAAAGAGGAGGTTGGGACAAATACACATGAACAGAACAGAACAGAACTCAAAAGGCATCATCATGGATAGTTTTCATTAATAACTATTTTGCAGAGACATTCCAGTCTCATCTGGCAATACCATAACTCCCAAACCAATTGATCAAATCGCCAATTCATAACAGTTCTTTACATGTTATCCCGTGTGCTGGTACCAGCCTTGTGAGTCTCCTCGGCAGCCTTCTTGGTTCGCTCTTGGAGGTTCTTGATGTCCTTGGCAGGATCAGTGTCCGATCTGTCCGCCTTGACGGCCTCCTCGCTGTCTGAGGCGAGCTCTGGCTTCCAGTGGCCGCTGCCCTCCTTCTGCTTCCTGAGGGAGTCTTGCTTGTGCTTGTCGTAGTCGACGTCGGTTTCTGGGGCGTGTTAGACGCGTTCAATTGGATCGTGGGAGACTCAAACTTACGAGTGGATGATTCCTTGAGACCTAGACGTGTCGATGTAGTAAAGAGACCTCGTCCGAGGATGATCTTGCTGGTGTGCGCAGTGCGCAGGGCCATCATGGATCGAGCTGACATCATCTTGTTGATATGAGGTTTATGTGATGATTCTTGGGGAAGAAATGGAGAGACAGCCGTGAAGGATTCGATATAGAGATGAAAGAGGAAGAGAAAAGAGAGAAACGGCTGCAGGGGAGGAGACGACGGGAGTTCACGAGCGTACCTTACCTTAATATGTACTGTTCTTGTCGGGTAAGGTTGTTGACCATTTGCGGGAAAGTGACGTCACGAGCATCATCACTTTCTTGAAGAATCTCCCCTTCTCCTTCCTTTACTCCTTGAAAGGAAGACGGCAATGCGTTCATTCCCCACTCAAACCCATGCTACCCCGATTTAGGTACCTGCCTACCTACCTACCTTATGTAATGGAGCTGGTTCTAATTTTCTCTTCCTTTACCGAGGATCCAGTGCAAATGCCATGGATGGTTTCCATGGAGGGCCTAATTGCGTGGCTGTGGTTGATAATGAGACGCTGCATGGGCTAAGGTGGCTAAGGCAGCTGCTATCACCGCAGAGTTTATTAGGATGTGGGGTTATTGAGGCGACAGCTACTGCAGCTACAGCTACAGCTACAGCTATAACTACAACTATCAATTGTGAGCTGAATTTGACATCTGAGAAGCATTGCAAACAGAATTAATGGAACAGCATAAATCAGAAATGCATATCGAGAAATTGATGCTCCCTTCAAGCCTCTGCAATTGGCAAATCAATGTTCACCCACCAAGTTAGTGGCAACCACGCGTCAACAAATCGCTCATGTCGTAGCTACACCATCATTTCTCGTCAGACATCACACGACTGACTCATCGTCACACCTGAGATATCTCACTCTAAGCCATTCTGGTGTCACAGTCACATATGGGGCCTACAAGTATTTAAACATTCGTATATTCTCGTCTCGCAGCGCTGAAGCCGCGTTGTCGCAACCAGACAGCGCCAATACCCAGTTAACAATAGCCACACATGCAGTCTACCGCTGCATTGCAAAACCACCAGGCTCGAGGGCCTCCCAAATCCCAAAACAAATCTCTTTGAATCTGATCATGACATGTATCCCAGGCCCCCTGAACACTCCAGATGCTTGCCGAGGCGAGACAAAATATTGTAAAAGAAGCCCCCGTCCAACCAGGACTCGGGCAAACCAAACAACGCTCCAAAGTATAAAGCTACTCCGGTCCCAAAAACACTAGGCAGACCAGCACCGGCTATGGCACTCAGGCCTAAACCATGAACAAGAAAACAAAAAGAGGACAAATATATAGGCCGTCCCAAGATGATACAAAGAAAAGAATGGGCAAGGGTGAACCTTTTCGTTCCCGTTCATTGCAGCAGCGGGACTACACCAAAAATTCGACCAACTCCCCGTAATTTCCCAGATTTCCGTCCCGTAATGGGATATCAGTTGTCGCAAAAACACCGTTCGTCTCGATCCTGACCACCGCCCAAAGATATTTCCAAGATGCGACCGATCAAATAACACCGATAAAGACCCCGCTTGCGAAAAGCACTCCCTTCTATGTTGTTCTTTTTCTCTTGTTGACTTCATAACCCATGACCGCGATGAGAGAAGACATTTTGGTATGAATGGAAAGGCCAACCCATGCCTTCCATATAAAATGAAAACAGTTGATGCCGAGAAAGTCCGATTATTGTGCCGCCCAACACCTATGCAATGTCGTCTTAAAATGCAGAAAACGCCCGTTCGTGTCTTGTAGCCCCATCTTGCGAGGCGGACACCCAACCCTAGGTATTTGATTTGTTGCAAAAATTAACAAAGTAACCAAGCCGAAAATGGTATCGTTCTTTATCATGCCGTGCCAGTATTATCCTCATAAACTTGTCGGTGAAACAAGAGGTATGTCGATTAGGGGATGTTTATACAGGGGGATAGTAAAAGTGAATGGTTGTCGAAATTGTTGTCGCCAACAGTGAGGTCAATCGCCTCAAGCGATTGGCCTCAAAAGCTTAAGAGGAAACCAGCCCAGATGATAAGATGATGCCAAGATCAAGTCTCGATAGGTCAATATGCCCGCCAAGATGAACAGCTGCCAAGAACGAACGGTAGCAATTACAGTTCAAGGTGCATCGCCGGTGGTACGACACACTGATCGACCCATGCGAGTGCATGGGTAGCGACCTGGTGCGGTTTACCACCGACGCATCGACTGTTGCATCCTGCCAGGCGACACTGACTGAGGAGGGCTCGACATGGTAATGCCAGTAGCGGGGTTAATGATTGGAATGGCATTACGACCACGGGTGGCGGAGGGCTGATGAAGCTTCATGCTGGGCTGTTGCTGGTAGGCAGGAGGAATAAAGGCGGGAGATGTTGAGTTGAGAGAGAAGCCAGGAGCAACGGTGTTGGGGTGTTGCGTAGGAGAAGAGTCGGGAGAGTTGCTGGCTAATGAAGAACGCTCAGATGCGCTTGAGATGGAGACCAACTGCGAACAGGTCAGATTGATGCGCCGACATACACAGCGACAGGTTAACTCACGTCAGTCTCGGTCAACAGACCAGGACAGAACTCCATATCATCTTCAAGGTCAAAGGATCGACTGGTCTCGAACTTGGTTCGGAAGGCTGTGAGCGAAGCAGTCTCGTTAAGTTCCTTCATGCTGCGGACACCGCGGAACTGGCGTTGAGCTTGTTGGGACACAGAAAGACGGGGAGCTCTGCGATTTCGGCCACCATGGTGGTTGTGCGACACGGGGGCGGGGTGCGCTGGGTGGGCGTTGTAATGGTAGTATGCAGACATGATGTGAGTCGCGGTTGTGCGTGCGTGCCGGAGTTGGTGCGGGATTAATTGGAGCGAGTAAACACAAACAAGAAATTGAACGTGTTGAGAGTCGTCGATTTAGGTAGTCGTGGTAGACAGGATCCAAAAAGTCGAGGGATGGTTGCTGGAGAAGTGTAGTAACGGTTTAGTTGTAGGGGAGAGTAGAGTGAGGTTGTTGGTTGATGTAGATTTTTGGGTGACGGATGAAGAAGAGTTGAATTGTGGGAGAATGGATGGCGAAGCGAGGCGAGGTACGAGGGGAGGGGCGGAATGGGAGTGGGAAGGTGACGGGCTTTGATAAGTAAAATAAATGGAAAATAGAAAGTGGACAGGCAGATGCAGGACGCAGGATACCTTACACCGGGGACGGCGGGCGATGTGAGTCTGTTGGTTGGGGACACTGTGAGCACTGTGAGCCTGCTAGTATCCACAGTGCCCATATTTTACTCCACATGAAGCGCCTGCCGAACCAGGAGATGGGGATGGGACCCGATTCTGGCAAATCACGCCTTGCAGACCGTGGCCAGGAAGTCTTTGCCACTTTGTTATGATTGGCGTAGTGGAAGGATAGCGTGTGCCACAGTGTAATCTTGGTGGCATGCTGCTAGGCCATCCCTGTCTATCCGGGTAGGGATGTTTGAGGACGGCACAGTTTTCCAAAGAGAGACATACACAGTACGACCAGCGTGTTCCAAGAGCTAGACAGCACACCAATCTGCTAAGGGGCTGAGTTCAAACTACTTGTCCTGTTCTAGGTTCACCTGCACACCTGGCGGTATCCGAAACTCAGCGCCTACCCAGCCTGGGTGGAGGCTATCCCATCCACACGCAACCCAAGCCCAGTGTCAAGTCAGTCGGCCCTCTCGGGGTTCCCCATTCCAGCCTTTGTCAAGTGACTTTTCGCTCTCTCAGCTTTGTCCCTGCTGGACCTGGCGCTGGTTCCAAACTTGGATCGTGAGAGAGGCCCTGGAGCCCTGCTAGTTTAGCGTCTGTTCGTTCTTCTTCCTTTCTTTCTTTCTTTCTTTCTGTCTGTCAGGTTCAGGCTTGGGGACCAGGGGTGCGCATTGCTCATCAGGTGAGTGACGAAGTGACGGAGTCTCTCTACCCACTGCACACACATTACTTTATCGCACAGTGAGGAGCTCAGAGGGACGCAGACGCACGCGGTCTCAGTCTCGGTCTCAGGCACCATCTTGACCGCGTCCTCTCCCACTCTGCCACTGCAATTCCCCTGTGCTAGCGCAGGAAACCCCCTTTCTGTCTGTCCCCTTCAGGGCTCTCGCAGCCGTAATTAGGCGCTATGCCCTGCTGCAGCATGCTAATATTATCAATTGATTGGATTGCGCGCCAGTTTGTTTGTTGACATGCTGAAATTGTTATTATCCACCGCTTTCGTGATGATGAAATGAAGGAAGGAAAGGGAATTGCGTTTCTCGTCTGCGACGCTGGATGCCCCGCAGCCCTTTCATTACCACGGCGTACATATCTGATCTGGTGCATTGGGGCGGTCGAGGCATTGTATCATCGGATACTGGATTTCTGTTTGTCTAACGAACGGGCATATACGTCCCCCTGGACCAGGTGAAGTGAGGTGCAGTCAAGTTCAAGTGCGTGCAGTGCCGAAGAGGCCCCAGTCACCAAACGGGCAGTCAAGTCGACCATGACCATTGCGGGACGGGAAGGGAAGAGCAGGGTAGGGCTTCGAGGCTGATGAGTGAACGACTGAGCGAACGTTCGGGGGACAGCGATGAACTCTGATGGGTTGACCAGCTTGGTTCAGGTGGGTTGGCGGGATGGCGGTGATGGACGGTACCTTGCGAGGCAGTGAGCACTAGGCTCAAAGTTCTATCATGGCACTGTGCATGACCGTGTATGGAGCCATTACTGACCACCAGCGCAGAACGAGGGAGGGTTGGCGAGGCCTATGACTGGGCGGCCTCGAGACCCTTCCATGACCCTGTTCCCAATGGTTCTGGACATGGATACGTTGGAAACGTGGCGGGCTGGCCTGCATCTTCACTGAACAAAGAGTTTTTGCACTGTGCCATTCTGTCATGGCCCCTCCCGTCTGCAGATCGCACGTATCCCTTTCTCGTCTGTTGTTTTGTTGTTGTGTGTTGCGTCCCGGACAGCCGCCGAATGAGAAGCTGTTGATAATCGACACTGTTTCCTCAATGGTCGAACCACTATCAAAACAGTCTCAAGGGTTATGTGCTAAGTATCGCCACGAGAGGCAAAATGAATGAGAACAAGGTCACCACCCATTGTCTCTGGCTTCTGGAAGGCCTCTGACGTGTGTGACGCTGATCTGGATTATTCTCGACTTTAGGGTAGACACAACAGAGCCCAGACCCAGACCATCGTCAACACCAACCTCGTGTGAAATGAGAGGTTGACAAGTCCAGTTGTGGTAACCTTCAAAACAATGTGGCGTTTGTGCTTGAGCTTGAAAGGTAAACTCACCCACACACAACACAACACAACCCCGGCCCCAAACCCCAACCCACCCACGACTTTTGTCTGCGCCTACGGAGTAGTCTAGTGCACTGTATGTACGGTTAACTCGCCCTGTCCGAAGACTGTACTTAGCCAGACACTCCACGCAACCCTCACGCAGGAACTCTTTGTCGGCCACTGCGGTTGCAGCACCTTTGCGGGCGTCTAAATTCAGACGTAGACAACAAAGACCGTTGATAACTGTGGGTATATTGTTAACGGCGATTCTGTGCATCGTGTGTTATAGAATCTGAACCGGTAGACACAGCATTCTGGTTGACAAGATCGTCGTGAAGCGTGAGCATTGAGATGGCGGCAAAACATACAACCCAGTAGGGTTGGTCAATTCGACGTTTGGTTATGCATATTGCCTATCGTTTCATCATTTCTAGAGGTCGTCTTGCCGCCAGCCTCATCTTATCTTACCAGACGGGTTCTCATCCTATTCCGTATATGCAGAGAGACCCTCGATCCTACAGACAGTACGGAGTATGCAGCACACCATTTCATTGCCGATGGAAGGTTGCTGGATGAAAGATTGACTATCTTTGGCCCTTGATAAGTAATAACTGCCACTGCCACTGTCACTAACTCTTGCGCAATCCAACCTCTCGATCTCGGTTAGATCGTCGTTGGACTTTGATCAAAGCTGGCACCCTGCCGCTACGACCGTGCCATGCCCTTCCGCACCGTCCATGTGTTTCATCAGGCTCTTCTGAGAATCCCTCCAGGGCTCTCTTCTCTTGTGTCATTTGCCAGGCCGCCATGCGGGGGAATGGGCTGGTCTATTTCGAGCAGGCTGTGAAGGCCTGCTAGCCTGCTAGCGGAAGTCTAAACCTGTTCTTGATCGTCTTCCTCATTATCGGTTGGAGGGAGCGAGAGGGATGTGATGTGATGTGATGCTTGGTCTCTAGGCTTCGCCTACGCCGATCGCTTCAACGGACGTACATACAGTACGTGGGTGGGTGGCCCCTTCATCGAATTCCTGTTCCTGGAGAAAGGGTCCAAGTCCCATTCCGAAAAGAATTCGAGGCACTCAACAGAATGCGTGATGCTTTGCGGCTTCGAGCTCCTAGCGCAAAGTCTACGGTAATTCTAGACGAGTCACAACAAACGGAGCAGTAAACAACCGTAAAGTTAAAATTGACAGTCCAAACTCTTTGTGGGCGGGGGAGATTGGCTGAATAGGTAGCGTACCCTGAAGGGTCCTGAAGACAGAAGACGATGTCGCATCTGTGCCCTGGCGGAATCCTTGCACAGTATGAATCCATCCATACGCAGATTATCGGCATTCATCAGAGTCACCTTTCACTGAATCAAGTGAATCAATAGATTCAGAGAGAATAATAGACATTACGACGTAAAGGGAAAAGTCAACAAATGCTACATTTCTCAAGAGCATTGTTAGAAGCCTCTTGTCTCTCCCTAACTACGGATACCTAGCTCTCCTCTCCGTCTGCCCACCCACATTGACGCAATCAGCCATCCGTTTAAGTTATCCCTAGTCGCACGACCCATTCCTCGGGCTAACAATCTCAACAATCGATAATTGCCCGCATGCATCTAATCATTCCATTTAATTGATGGTCAACATGTCTGTCTGTCTATCACGGGTTGTCAACCCCTTCGATATCATGAGACAAGGCGATTATCTGATGCATACGACGTGCCATATGCTATCCTATAGCCCATTCCCATCGCCACACCGCTAGTCCTGACAGACGATGAATGGCCTGTTTCTATCTCGTCGGCTAAGGCGCTTTTCTTCGGCGGGTGACTTGATGTCTCACTTTGCGGAGAAACAAAGGAACTCTCTTCTCTGAGCGTCCAAGCTCTCAGCCCAGACCGCGCCACCCCTTGCTTCAGATGCGAGTCACCCCGCGCGCCACACTTTGCGGAGAAACGGCGACGTCAGCCCCGGCCGAAATCTTCAGCTCTGATTCGTCCTTTGCTTCAACCACAAAAATTGACATTCCCAACCACGATATATAAACCCTGGGCATTTTAAAACAGAGCCGACATGCTTTTCATTCCAATTACGAAGTTGAATATGTACTATTACTCATACTAAAGTCCAAACTGGTGTAATTGGGTAACGTAGCCTGCGGGCTCTTCGTGGGGTCTCAGATCCGGGCTCCAATCCAGGAATTGGGATACACACATCTAACTAGACAGATATTTTTTTCTGGCTATATTTGCGCCTGGTAACGAGGGATATGGATGATCGCTAGAAACCAAGAAATCCCTGAAGCATAAGGCAGGAACCTGATTGGATCCCGCATTCTCCTCCAGGTATGGTCGTAAGTGCTTGGGGTCTTCACTCGGACGGTAGATGACGATAGGATGTTATTTTATGACCAAGACTGAAGCCTGTTGAGCGAATGAACCGCAGGAGAGATCTGGTTATCGTCGTCATAACATCGTACCATAAGAAGCAACCACTAATCAACGTTTACACAATTCTATTTGAACTTTATCTTGGGTTCCAAGACTACGAGATATAGAACCTAAAGGAAGAGACTGGCTTCGTTGAGATACTGTGAATACCGGCTTTTAGATTATGAGAATGTATCCTGTGAGCCACGATGAGCCTCTACCTCGAGCTTAAAGTAAGCTCCACAGTAGAGACCGAAGCCATCATGACATGCACCCTAGGTTCTCAATATTTATCTTCGACAAGACTTTTATTGACATCATTAACGGTCCACAATATATCAGCCAAATCAATTCCTGCCTCGCCATAACCTTGAATGCAGAAAATGAATCACTGGAGAGATTTCCATAGAAGATCAAGGGCATGTATATTCAGACCCCTCAGCCACAGCACGCATCTCTGACAGGTAGCGTAGCTTGAACTGTATGGACGACTGCCACCTATACGGTAAAGCTTTAGGCTGCGAACACGCAAAGTTCATGATATTACTGCAGTTCCTTCATGGCTTAGTTATTCAGAGACGGCCTATATACCTGTAGTGTTAGTTACAAGTACTAGTTCTATAGACCCCAGGCATCTACGGTTAGCTCCTATAGTACGACTTAGAATGCCCACCTATCTAAAGAAATCAGCCCCTATCATCAATAGTCTACAACAAGACACGTGGATATAAACGTTTCTATTGAAGACAACCCAGGATATGCAGAACTGTAGGCATAGGAAGTAGTCCTTATTATACGAACTCATACCTTGAGTCCCAAGTGAACATCACAATGCCTTGCACCCTATTTGGCATCAGAACAATGAGATGGTTTTGTAGTTGGTATTGAATATTGACAGTAAACGAGAGCACTTAATACTCAACAAAGACTTGAACTTGAGTCTACTAGCGAGGCCTCTTTCATTGCACCTGTCCTTGAATTATGGTTCTGGTTTTTGCCACGTGCCATACGAAGGCAACATGGTAATGTATTGCAATTCTAGCATTGTCATGGTTTCAACTCTCACTAGAAACAGAGAATGGAATACGTTACCATAGTAGCTCTTAATAAGCCCTGGATATCATACTCTGGACTGATAATAAGTGAATATATCTACAGAAAGCAGAAAGAATATAGAGACAGCATGTATTTATGATTGTTTTAAGGTGAAGAGACAATCTCTTATGCATATAATCAAGCACTACATAGCCAGCCCCAGGTGAGCAGAGTATAAGGATCTGGAAAAAGCAATGGAATTAACGATTAAACAGACGCATAGTCTTCTAGAGGTGGACTAAATTTAATTGTGTGTCATGCTTGATTCGTTTCAAAAGTTCGTCATTAATGGCTCTTGCTATGAGTCAGATATGAGAATACGATCCGTCATTATGTACAGTTTGGAATCATTTCTATGGCCCCACGCACCTTGTTTCCGCAAGTTCACATTGAACGGTCTCGGATCGTGGGAATGAAAATTTCAAAGAAGCAGGACTTATAGTTGTCCTTCCGATCGCGGTTCAAGAATCAAGATCATCACTTTCGCCTATATGCAGACACCTTAAATGACTCTGGAGTTCTATAGGGATGACGGATTAGACCAGCTGTTATCAATTTAAGAACGTATACATCGTGGAAGAGCAATTCTGGTGCGCTCTTTGATATATTTGTTCTATATGGCAATGAAGACATGTATTGATTCTGATTCTGCTGACAGGTCTTTGATCGTAACGAGACAGAAACTCATCGATTGTCGCTGCATGATGTTGGGTTATACTCTGATACAGACTTTTTCTCAATAATAACTTAAACAGCTAGAATAACCACTACCATAGATTCGATGACAGATACTGCATGGGACCTAATCCATATGAGTCTCGCTCCGAGGCTCGGGCCTAAGACACGGGAGCAGGGCGGGTTTAATTGTCCGGACTTCCCGCCTCCACCACAAGTCGTACTTTTCTCTTGCCCAATGCATCGACCTACCGAGTTACACAATCTGATTCATGTCACATTAAAATGGATGTGATAAATCTTGGACAGAGCCCTTCACTGGGATACATTCTGCTCATTGTCACTTCGGCCATATTGCCTATTCTTCTGCTCTTCATTCTCACCCGCAGACCTGTTGGCGGATCTGCATCCCAATCATTGCCTTTGCCAGCTGATGATGAAATTGTTCGCCTTCGAGTGTACCCGGTCAAATCATGCCGCGGTTTTGATGTCGAGTCAGCGCAGCTTTTACGGACCGGTCTAGACTTGGACCGTAATTGGATGTTTGTGACGGCCGATAAGCACGAATTCATCACCATCAGGGCAAATTCAAACATGACTCTTATCATAACAGCTTGGGACGCCGATACCGACACACTCACAATTTCTCTTAATGAACACAAGATTGAGATTCCCGCTCACCCTACGACTCAATGGCTTGAGAACAACACTGAGCTCAAGAAGGCGACTATCTGGGGCGAGCAAACCGACGCATGGGAATACGCCGAGAGCCTAACCAAGCCCATCTCGGATTTCCTAAATATGGATGCTCGCTTAATGTACAAGGGCCCTACACCGCGAGTTCTACGTGGAAGTGGCGCTCCTCACCGTCTTGGTCGTACGGAGGCTACCAAGTTTGCCGATATGATGCCTGTGCTGGTAAGTTACGTAAACTGAAACCTGACATATGACTCAGGCGTTGTACTGATGCCAAACTTGACAGGTTGCCTCTATGGCGAGCATGAATGAATTAAACGAGCGTCTCACTCAAGCTGGCGAGGATAGGATTGAGATTGATCGGTTCCGCCCCAATGTCATTATCCGAGGAAGCGTACCCTGGGTTGAGGATGGATGGAAAACTCTCCAAATTGGTGAGGGCGAGCACTCTCTTGACCTTGATGTTGTGTGCCGATGCCTACGATGCCAGGTACCCAATGTTCACCCGATTACTGCTGCTAAACACCCGCGTCAGCCTTGGAACCAGCTGATGAAGTATCGACGAATCGACCCTGGACTCAAGTTCAAGCCGAGCTTTGGCATGCTTTGTGCACCAAGTGATGAGGGACACATCGAGGTTGGCATGAAATTCCAGGTCACGGCTATGACGAATGATCACTTTTTCATTAGCCCAATGAAGTAAAATGAGTTGTTGGAAAGTGTTTGGGAGAGTTGCGTGGCTTCTGTGGTAGAGTAACATGTACAAACTGCTAAGGATAGCGAAAAAGAAAACGATAACAAGACTGCCTTATGTTCAGGTAATGGTTCACATGTATTGTACGCTGTTCAAATTCTGGGCACTTGAATAGGCACACTAGCTGACTGTACTGTGTTCTTCTCTTTTGAGTGGCAGTGCTGGATCAGCCCAGCCAGGATAAGATCGAAAGCTTTCACAAGAGTCAGATCAGATTCTAGGGTTGAGCCTGTCATAACTACCTAGTTCGAGCATGCCTGGACCCAATACGTAAGTTTATAAGAGGCTGATTCGAGAATCTGGGATAAATTTCTGCAGGGAAGACGATCGCGTGCCTTGATTTCAGCCCTGCCCTTCACCCTCCCTTTTCACACTTTGGCTTGCCTGGTAGTTCATTTTAACTCGAAAAGCCTAAACCATTAACTGGACTAATGGACTTTGATAGAGGCCTCCTGACTTTAAGGATGGTTCCATTTCCTGGATGTTTGTTCACAAATCAAGTGTATGGTTGTTGGGCAATCACAACCTTCACCCACTTGACATATTAGCCGGAACACACCATCAACCATACACAGCCTTGCGAAGACACTAGTGCTATGCCTTGCTGATGTCAAGTTAAGTAGCTAATGGATGAGATTTGTTGCTGTACGAAGAATTTCAAATATGATTGCGTGGTTGCACCAGTCTCTTAGATCCGGCCAACTTACCAGGCGTAAAAGGGACACTCATATTCTAGTGTGATAGCAAGTCAAGTCAATGAGATAAGAAGATTATTATCGTGAAACTAGGCACAGAGACTGCTTAGACATGGCAGGTAGTATCAACATTTGTTGAAGGATAGAATGATTCCACCTAGACTTGGACCCAGTCATGAGACGCTTTATTCACAACAGCATTCGTTTTGCTTTCTTTGACGCAGTTACACAGCTTCTCGTGTAGATAGAGCAAGCAAGACCTCAGAACATACAGAAAAAAACGCCACATCTGGTTGGTCTTTTGGCCTTGCCGCATGACGCCAGAATGTGGACAACGCTGGGTGGAGTGATATGTCCTCATGCTCGTGGGGAACGCAAACACCCTCATTGAGCTACAAGAATGATCCTTTTAGATCGGTTGACGCTATGATTCAAGCGCATATTTGCCAAGTTATATTATCCAAAGTGTCGGGAATCACGGCTCGGGGAGTTCTAATTCCGTGTTAGTCGTTGTTGATACGAACAAAGAGTGGAAAAACTGTGGCTTGGTCATGGAGGCAATGAAACATGTCCAAAACAGTCCCTACCTACCTTATTCACAAGCCTGGTGACCTAGGTAGCTCACTGTTCCACTGCTAGTCACAAGGCTGTAACATTTGTGATTTCGTGTAACTGGGCAGGCTGATTCACTGACTGATTGGTGTGGCAATAACTTACCCATTGTGCTAGGCGCTTCGCGGGGCTTTTTAAGCGGCACGTTGGCCCAGCTTACCTTACTTTACTGAGCCCAAGAGATCCAATGCACAGCCCACCAGCTTTCAAAGCTTCCTCCCAATCAATCAATCAGACATTACAACTCTTAAATCTCTCAACCTTCCCATCAGCTTTCACCACTATCGCGCATCGAAGCAGGAGTTTACCCGTCAGCCAAACTATTCACCATGTTGGGGGAAGATCTCGTCATTTATTATAATGACTCCATCGACTCAGATAACCTGGCCGCGGCTATGGCCTTGTACAGGGCCACACACTGGATGCCGACCGTCCACGTGCTTTGGATTCTAGAGCCCCGTCAAGTTTGTTTTGGACTATCCATGACTATGGATCAGATCACCAGATGCAAGGAATTGATAAAACTGCATTTTCCATCCGTCGAGAACCCTTTCAAGACCCTTTTGAACGGTGGTATCAAACAGCAGGATATTGATGATATCAAAGATCTGACCAAAGATGATCGCAAGACTGTAAGCTTCCTCCTCAGAATCTGATGCTCTAGGCAAATCTGACCACGATGATAGCTCGAGATGGCAGTGAAGCCCAAGTATGGCTCAATCGACGACGCTACCTTGCATGGACGACTTAGTGCACTGGACCTGGCAACTTGTCTTTCCGAGTGGTCTAACGCTAACCCCGTCGAAGTTCTTGTGGACTACGAGACTCTGAAACATATCGAGAACCCAGTGAATCTCCACATGCATCACCATGAAGAACTTGTCAACCGGACTGAAGCTGAGCTGAAGGACTACTACGACATCCTGAAGAAAGTGTTGAATCCGGACCGTCGAACCGATGACCTGAGAGGTTGGTATCACGAGTGTATCAGGAACCTCGATCGTCGTGTTACGCTCTCACGCATTTCTGTAGGAGGACTCGACTTGGACAACGTTTTGAATCGGATCAAGAACGCGGGAAGCGTCCATTTCTTTGGGGGTTCTTCGTTGAGAATCCTACAACAGTTCCTCGATAGAGGTGTAGCCAACAAGATCAAGTGCCACTTGCAAGTGGTAAGTCTGATCCATGACCCATGTTACTCATTGACAGGATACTTATGGTGATAGGGTTCCTGCGATATGTCAGCCAATCTCTTCTCCAACCAGTTCAACATCGCCCTCAACCAACAAGCAGCTAAGGTCGTTCTCGGCCGATCTGCAGAATTTGCGGAGTTCACCGTCGTGCCTTCACATACGGCGCAGAGCATTAAATACTCAGCCCTCGCTCTAAAGAAATATGGAGGCCACTGTATTGAGAAGCGAATTCTGGGCTTCAACTGCCACGAGGATCCCATCAAGATCGTCACAAATCAAGTTTCACTTGAGCAAAACTACCCTGATAAAACCTACTCCATGCCAGACTTGACCTCGTTTTTGTGTGCACTGGTTCCAGACAAGACGGGCTCCAAGCTAGGGTATATCGAGGTCGACGAACAGGAGGGCGGTACACTTCTTTTCAAAAAGTCTGACAAGGGCATCCGTATGCTTGATCTGGATGGTGTTCAGGAGTTCCATGAGAAAAAGATGAAGGATATTTTCGACTTATTATCAAGTCGCACAGTGATGATGCTGTGACGGAGACAACTTTAGATACCCAAAGGCGAGTTGGAAGTCAGATAGTACTTTTAATAGCTTCTCGATGCACAGGAGCATAATATCAATTAATAGAGAGAAATATTAGACATCTTGACAAGTCCGAGAGCATGATGAGTGAAGTTATCCAAGTTACCCTGGCTACAATGGACTGCCACTATGACTTGACTTGTTTAGACTCTGACGATAGTGAAAGTAACAGTATAAATAGGACACGTGCAGACACCATCCGGAAATGCCAAAATCCACCTAGATCTCATACTCAAGACCAATTTCCATCCAAGTCAATAAATTACCAGTTGAAGAACAGGCACTTCAAGAGCAAATTCTATTGGGTACCTCAGTATCCGTAGGTAGGTCGTTTATTAGTATCGCCAATCAGCCACAAAGTCGGGGCCCTTCCGTGTGGCGCCCTTGCCAGCCTTGCGGCCCCCTCTCCAAGTAGACTATTTCAACGAAACCTCAACAGCTTCGGCTGTCAAATCTGCCTCTTGAAAGTCTACGCTTCCTGCGGAATTGGTAACCAACGGTCTATCCGAAGATATGTCAGCCAATTATTGGCACTCGACACAATGTCGCTTCTGGAGCTTCACCAAGGAGCAGCTCGTGACAATGCGACAGAAGCTTGAAGAGGACAATGCCGAATTGGTGCGAATGTTTCCGCTTCCGCAGCAACGGCATTTGTACATATACTTTAATCAACGTACGTGGACACCTCTACACCACGAGAGAACTGACTGAATGGCTGACCCAAGGGACGCGTAGAACTGATACGGCTGGCGAAACGATTAACGATCCGACAACAATCCATGGCCACGGCGCAGGTCTACATGAAGCGATTCTACTCCAAAGTCGAGATTCGTCGAACGAACCCATACCTCGTCATAGCGACCGCTATATACTTAGCCTGCAAAATAGAAGAGTCTCCTCAACACATTCGACTCATCGTGACAGAGGCGCGACAGATGTGGGGAGATCTCGTGGCCATCGACACGTCCAAGCTGGGCGAGTGTGAGTTCTTCATGATAAGCGAGATGCGATCACAGTTGATTGTATTCCAACCGTATCGAACGATCACAGCATTGCGAAATGAACTATCGTTGGTGGACGACGAAGTGCAACTGGCTCGCTCGGTCATCAACGATCACTTCATGACAGACCTTCCGCTCCTATACCCTCCACATATTATCGCCATGGTTGCCATCCTACTGGCCTTGGTGTTGAGGCCTAACAACTCAGGTCCTGGCCAGAGCACTTCAGGAGCAGCCGCCGCAGCAGGACTGGCAGCCGCTCAACAGGCGCTGATGCGAGCACAGGGCCAACAAGCACAAGGCGGAATGCCCGAGCCCGCTGCTGCAGAACCTAAGGAGAAGCGGCAACAAGATCGGGTGTCGCGGGTGCAAAAGTTTGCGAAATGGCTGGTTGACAGCAACGTGGAGATTGCATCTATGGTGGATGCTACTCAGGAGATAATATCATTCTATGAGTGCTATGAACATTACAACGACAAGCTCACTCGCGAACAGATCAACAGGTTTGTTAAGGCAAGAGGCTTAGATAAGTGATCAAGTTATGAGAAACGAGACATGAAGCATGGTATATTTGGTTTAAGCATTGAGGAGCATTGACCGGGAGTTTCAGGCGTTATTGTTTATTGTTATTAGATATTCATACATTTTGGTATTGTATGAAGCTTCCAGGTTGGCTGGCTGTCTGTATAGTACTAGAACTTTAACTTCAACTCCTATCGTAGGTATGAACCTGATAGTTTGACGATATCGAAGATGCGTACAGGGATTCAAATAAGGGGAAATGAACTGTGAAGCATCAGGTATTCTATCATATTCTACGTAGCATCTCAGATATGCAGGTGTCCATGTATTCCAGTCATTTGTCGGACCGCATGCCCGGAACTGTCTTTGGGAGCCCACCCATGATGAGATAAGAAACTTGTGAACTTCAGATAAGAATTTTTGTAGGGCACTCAGATACTAGACTGAACTATTAATCCACTGAATGAACATGTCTTTCACTTGGCTAACTAGTCCGTAGATCATGTGAATATTTGCAACATGAAAAGGCTTCTCTCGAGATGAGGAGCCAGGAGTTTATGCCGAGACAGAGCGAGGATGTTGGCTGCTAAAGACCGTAAAAGAATAGCTCAGCGGGTCCTTCCGGGGCACTAAGCATAATACAGTGCTTCTGATTGATCGCCAGGCTTCGAAGCAGTGCCCAACAGCGGGCAGGACGGCTGTTGATAGCCACCCCGGGCCATGACGGACGGGGCTAAGCTCCACTGTAGCATTTTGTATTTGGTACACCTAGGCACTGGATTTTTGAGCAAGCCCAGGCCAGAGCAGCAAAACGTTAACCCGGTTTTGGGGGTTTCATTCAGCTACCAACGAATGTCACAGCTCGTCAATTGGTATTGGCACTTCAACACCATCTTTTCCTTTCCGACCCGAATCCTTCCTGCGACAGTTTAGCCATGAACTTCCGGTAACCCGACTACCTCCCTCGAAGTCGTCGTACCTCGATCTTATCTCCACAGCGACGCTCTCCTGCAGCGCAGGGCTTTTTGCGCCTGTTGCGCCCGACGTCCCTGAAATCTTGCCGGAACGAGATATGCCACCATTGCAGTTACAACTGTCGTCATGAGCGTGACAAACATTGTGGAGGAAATCGAAGAGGGGCTCCGGGAACCCCAGAACTCTCGCGATGCTCGTGTTGAGAAGCTCTGGGCGAGCCTCGAGCCTGATCACACTGGTGAACTGGACCTAAAGGGTCTGCGGAAGGGGCTTCGAAGGATTGACCATCGTAAGCGAGAGCCCGCGCTGGCTCAAGCTTGGTAGAGATACTAATGAGCAACTACAGCAATGAAGAATGCCGACGACATGCTGAAACGTATAATGGAAGAGGTGGATCAGAACGGCGATGGCAAGATACAATACAACGGTACGCAAATCTGCCTCTGACTTTGGAGCTCCAACTCTTCCAGATATTGCCTCGGTACCTACGGCCACGATGTTGAAAGCTTACTTTTGGCTGTTCGCACCCTTTAGAGTTCCGCAAATTTGTCGAAAATGCCGAGCGCCAGCTCTTTGCCCTATTTCGATCAATTGATAAGGATGGGAATGGAAAACTGGACAAACTTGAGCTTCAAACAGCTTTCAAGAATGCCGGACTCACACTATCGAACCGCCGCCTTACCGAGTTCTTTGATGATATGGACCTCAACAATGACGGTTATGTCACATTTGACGAATGGCGGTCAGTACTTTATTTTCAATTCTATCTGGGTGCTCCTTTTGTTGTATTTTTCTATTGAGAACTTCACTGGCTGTCAGTCGCATCCCATCAGATGCTCAGAGCTCATGACTGACCCTCAGTCATTTTGGCGGGGATAGCCCTCATAACGTCATGTGCCAAGCCCAACCGCTACCATCGGCGATACATCTGCCACCGGTTTCTCATAGTCGAGATGTTGCTTGAGACGTCTCCTTGTCGATCATGGACTTTGCAGCTGATCATGAACTCTCAGAAACTTCCTACTATTTATGCCGCCCCACGACCACGACTCCCAACTTCACGCCGTACTTGACTTTTACTACTCGGTGGTCAGCGTGACTCCAGAAGGAGACACACTTGTGAGCGAGGAAACATTAGAGGGTCTAGGTACGGACGGCTTCCGCTCTCTTTTCATCACCCTTTTCGGCTCTCTTCTACGAGTCGCTTTCCCCTACGATTTCCCAAGACCTGTACCTCCACCCGGCCGGACATCGACTTCCGTCAGTCAGCCCAACACCTCAAATCCGGATGAGTCCCCGAACGAGACCGAGAACATGGCTACCGCGGCCGCAGTCTCATATCCCGACTACGATGATGCAGCTACCGAAATATCGCAGGAAATCGCCGAAACGCTTACACAACACGTCGACGATGGCACCCATGGACCTGGACATGAACACACCACTGGAGCTTCAACAGCAGTGCACAAGAAGTTTAGACTAACACAATTTGTACCCGATCCAGGCTACTTTCTAGCAGGTGCCATCGCCGGTGGAGTGTCGCGTACGGCTACTGCGCCTCTCGATCGGCTGAAGGTCTATCTGCTTGTGAATACGTCCAGTCGTTCCGAGACCGCGGGTGCAGCACTTCGACAAGGCCGTCCTCTCGCTGCTCTCAAAAACGCAGCAAAACCGTTCGGCGATGCTTTTCGAGATCTTGTTCGGTCAGGGGGTGTTCGAAGTCTTTTTGCTGGTAAGTCTGCATCTCAAGGAACCAGGGTTCACATTGACCCTGGATGTGACGGAACATGCTAACAAGACTAGGAAACGGCCTCAATGTCATCAAAATCATGCCTGAGACGGCCATTAAATTTGGCTCATATGAAGCCGCAAAACGCGCACTTGCCAACTTTGAGGGCCATGGTGATCCCAAGCATCTCAGTTCGTGGTCAAAATTCGCCTCAGGTGGCTTTGCTGGCATGATAGCACAGTAAGTCTGACAGAAATCTTGACAGGTTTTAGAAACTGATAATTGGCAGGGCTTCGGTTTACCCCCTCGATACCCTCAAGTTCCGCCTACAATGTGAGACTGTCAAGGACGGTCTTCAAGGCGCGGCTTTGGTTCGCCAGACCGCTGTGAAAATGTATGCAGATGGTGGTGTGCGTGCCTGCTATCGAGGATTGACCATGGGACTTGTGGGAATGTTCCCCTACAGTGCTATTGACATGGGCACTTTTGAACTACTAAAAAAGTCTTACAAGTCGTACTATGCCCGGAAGAACAACGTCCATGAGGACGATGTAAAACCCGGAAATATTGCCACAGGGATCATCGGCGCCACGTCTGGAGCCTTTGGAGCCAGCGTTGTCTATCCCCTGAACGTGGTGCGAACACGACTTCAAACCCAGGGCACAGCCATGCATCCCGCAACATACACTGGCATTTGGGACGTAACGAAGAAAACGATTCAACGAGAAGGATATCGGGGCTTATATAAGGGCCTCACACCAAACCTTCTGAAGGTTGCTCCCGCCTTGAGTATCACTTGGGTGATGTACGAGAATTCAAAGAGAATTCTTGGATTGAGCTAGAAGTCCTAACTAGCTATGAGATAAAAGGGCCAAACACAAGAAACTAAGAGGATCCTCCCCTGTTTCACAATCAACATTTACTATACACACGCCCGCACGCAAATTTCACATCAACATTCTGGAAAGCGAGGATCTAGCGATTGGATGGCATTGCGTTACGACGGGGGAATATTCTGGCGTTGAAGGGATTGATATATCAGAAGAAAGTAGCCAGCAGCCATTGTCAGAAGACGAGGTGATGATACGGCTGGCACTGCATATTTCTCATTTTTTGGAGGTGCTGGGAGTCAGTGGTTAGAACTGGGTTGACATTTCCTTGTTCAAGATAGAAGTGGTTACAGGAAGATGAGGTCTCGTGATGAATCCATCAGTTTCCTTGACTAGGTTTGAAACGATAATGAAAGTTACTCTGACTCGCCATCTATGAAATTGTTGAATTGCGAAAGGCGCCGGGTTAGCTGTGGGAGGCCATGGAAAAGACATGGAGCCGGAGCCGGAGATGTGGGGCCGGTTCCGGCCGAATGGTACAGACAGGAGGGGCCGTCCTGAGGATTCGTTGGACTGCAATAACAGCCATAAGAAGGTAATAATTATGAAGGCATGGAGGAAGTCTGTAGAGGAAGCTCACTGCCGGAGTGAATGTGTCCTGGGCTTAAGCATGAAAGGGGGTCCAGGGAGCTGCTCATCAAGGTCATCACGGCTTTGACAGTTTACAAAAGAAGCTTATTACCGCACTGCAGATCCGAGCTCGGCTTGGGTAGCTTGGCCAAGAAGTACTCGCTATCAATCAGCCCTATCACGTATGCTTGCTGCTTATTGTCGATCAGCAAACGTCATTTCGAGATTTCGACTCGTTATTTTATCTTCCACAGTCACAGGTTGTCGTCAGCCGCATGTCAAGAACTCGCGGCTTTTGCTGCAGGGCTTACGCAATATTGCAAACTACGACTTGAGCTTACACAGGAATGGCAGTTGGCAAGGGTCGAAAGAGGACTGCGGGGTTGTGAAGGTTGGGGGAACTTTTGTAAAGTGATAGAGGATCCCTTGCTCTGGTGGGAGACGGAAGATAAGACGAGAGAACGGAAGACTTTTTCAAGAGAAGGTGGTGAATCAGAAGAGGAAGAAATAATTTCAAAGAAAAGAAATACCAGAGGTAGAGATGGTATAATTCATAATATTGAAAATACCGTGTAGCCAAGTAAGGAAGCATGGCATACCATCATCCATAGCTTATGAGTTGGAAAATACGATAAACGGATAACTTGGTCGGACTTTTTGCAGTATTACGCCGCTTCATATGCACGTTCAACGCTCGCCCCCAAAAGAGCAATAGCGTGATCGGCCAACGTCGTTGCATACATACCTTATGTACACACGATCAGAAGCATCGCAACCAAGCAACGTAACCGAGCATGGATATCCAGTCTAGAACCATGACCACGGCCATAGGCTGATTGTAGGAAACAAAAAGAGAGACGTCCTGTAAGCAAGACCTGTTCCCCTCTTTTTTTCTCATCCACGCCGCAGCTCAACTTCATCCTTCTCTCATCTCGTTTGACATTCTTGACCTCAATAATCTGGTGACACACGGCGCGAGCACACTCAGATTCCTTTTATGAAGAGTGCCACGTACGCACCACCTTAATCTCCTTCTTACTTCAATAAAAAAAGGGGGTACTTGACGTGCGTCTGGATCAATTACACCGTCTTACACGCCCCATGTTCATAGCGAGACAAGGACAAAATGCCTGCTCCTTACTCTGACAATCTCTATTCCGCCGACTCTGACGATGAACCTGATGCCCTCTCACCAACAGACGGCTACTTCCACGCGTCGTCTGAGTCGTCGTCATCTCGCTCTAGACAAAACGTACCTCATGTCCCAAACGTGTTTGTCGAGGACCCAACTCAGTTGAGTCGCGATGCAAAGATTCAAGAAGCGGAGAGGGAGAGGAGGCTCTTAAATACTGGAGGCTCTGCAGGACGCAACCCTGAAAGCACTGCCTCGTCACACGAGAACTCGAGTGGCTCAGAGAATCCCATTGCATCGACGCCACGTTCTCCTCCAAGAGCTTCTCCCCTGTTTGCTCATCCTGTTGACGCACCACCTGCTTACTCGCCCTCACCTACAACAACTTCGCCTCCAACTACAGTGAACAACTATCAAACCTTTGCTTCTACAGCTACAATGGGCCGGCCTGAGGAGAATAGACCTCTGATCAACCATGCTCCAGAGTCTATGAGCAGCCCCTACAACTCAGCTCAACAACCATCACGTTGGCAGCAATTCAAAGACTCCGTCTCAAATTTCAACGTCAGGAAGAAAGTCAAGACAATTCTTGCTTCGCTTCTCATTTTCTCTGTCGTTTTTATGATCTTCAGTAGCTTTACTATGCAGTCTGATCATGGTGTAAGTCTCATACTGATAGAAGACGATACACAGGACTGATATAACTGCTAGTCACACTCAACCCCAGTCGAGGATAATGACCCCGTTGCACCACCTGCCAAAGACGGCGACGACTTCAAGTGGAATCCTTCGCGAACTTGCCTGGATAAGCCTCAACACTCGGCCCACTTCGCTGAGGAATTCGAGATACAATCTGACCGCAACCTTAGCATTATTCAACGAATGGTCAAGTCCGATGACCTTGAAGGATGGAGCACCCATGTCTCTGGTGAAGTTATTCTTCGGCCAGTAGAAGATTCCTCGCCTGCTATTATCGAGTTGCAGGTTGTCTCCAACCACGACAATCTCAGGGCCAAGGCCGACTTCGACAAAACAACTCAGGTCTTTGAGGTCAAGGTGCCAGGCAGGGTCGCCTGGAGCTCGTCTGACAAGGCTCCCTGCATCCAAATACGTATCACGGTCTCGGCTCATCGTGAGACTATCCTTAACCATCTTAACATTGAGACCCAGCAGCTCGACATCAACCTCAAAGAGGGGGTCGTCCTGGGAGTCCAGAATGGGGTCAACATTCGAAGCGCCAGCGGTGATATCACTTCGCCTGGTATCAAAACGATCAAGGGCAAAGAAGTTGTTCCTTACACACTCTCATCCCGCGAGATCCGCATTCACACGGCCAGCGGCGATGTCAAGGGATGGTATCCCCTTTACGACCTCCTCGACATCTCAACGGCCTCAGGCGATATCATCAGCAACATTGGACCGAAGCCAGTGAACCCCCAGAATGTTCGACCTGCAGAGCTTCGTGTGCGCTCTGCTTCAGGTACGATCAAGATTGATGAGCCTCTCACCAGTGCTCAGAAGGCTGCTCGCCCAGATCGCGAATTCCCACCACGCGACTACACAATTGATATCATCACGGCATCGGGAGATATCACGGCAGATGTCGCCGCGAGCTCGTCGGCATCTTTCAAATCGCAGTCTGGTGATATGAAGCTGCAAATCTGGCCAGTGCTGGACTCGAGTTTGTTGACTGTAAACGAAAAGGCGAAGCCAACAATCCTCACGGACACAAAGAGCGGCGATACGCATGTGACGATTCTGGAGCCCCTATGGACGAGCCTTGCTACCATCGGCGAAACGATTCCTCCTGTCAAGCCTTATGATCCGACGGATGGTAGCGATCCATACATTGTTCTCCCGGAAGGATCTGAGCTTGCTGAAATTAGCATGGCCAGACCCGTGCTTTCGGTTCTTCACTCCACGCACAAGTCAGTCAGCGGCAAACTTGAGCTCTACTATCCTAATTCTTGGGAGGGCTTGTTCTTTGCAAAATCCATTTCTGGTACACAAGAATTCAAGGGCAAGGACGTGATAGTTGACCGCGGAAGGGGATCGATCCCACCACATCTCATCAGTGGAAGAAAGGGCAAAGGGTATTCCCAGCTTGACATTGGGACCGTGTCTGGCGATCAGTTCGCCCTGCTCGGAGAGGAATAATGGGAGAGAGATATACGAATAGTAATGAAATAAGGAACCAGCGAGATACACGAATGGATAATGAAATACGGCGTACCGGCGTTGATGATATTATGAGGATACTTATTGCTTGGACAGCACCATTCGTTAAGGATAGGAACTTAGGATACCATATCGTTCGTTGAACGTATTATTGACCGCAATGAAATATTCAGCAAGAGCCTCCTTGTTTGTCCCAACGAAACAGCTTTTCGAAACAATAGCCAAGTTTATTAACCCCAGATCCATGAAGTGGCTGGCCAAGGCGTGGTAGCGGTAAAGCCGTTTCCTAGCCGACAGCCCGTCCCGCGGGATATACTGAACCAACTATGAAACGACTTGGCGTGGTTTGCGCTGATTCTTGCCATGATATCATTGATTAAAAGATAGTGTAACTTGAGTAGATTGTTTGCATTATGCATCAAGACAATTCGTGCCGAGTTCATGAACATTTATGCGGGTAACCTCTAAGTACCTAATTACAATGCAGTGAATGGTAAGTGACTGGATTGGCTAGCAGCATTCCTTTAGTGTATATGATAACGGTTTCTGAAGAATGTTACCAGTAAAACAGCTGTATCCAAGCCTTATCGCTAACCAAGTCCCATGATCACAAAAACTGTTGGCTTACAGACTCCCCCGTCCCCCAGAATTGGATCTCACCCATGCTCTCAGTTCCTAGGTTGCAGAATAAACGCCATGGGAAGTGGCACGTGCTTATACAGGGGTCATCTCCATCTGGATCAAGGTCAGGTAAGGTTGGGCACTGGTCTAGAGTCTCGGTACCTAGCCTACTACGGTATTCTCAGCTGTCGAATCACTGATGTCGTGCTGTATCTAGTACCCGCTAGAGCCCGTACGGAACCTACCTTCATCCACTAACTTCCTTACCTCACCTACCTCACCTACCTCACCTACCGTCCACCATCATCATTCCTTCAATCCATCCACCCACTGTCTACAGTGCTAGACTCTTCTCCCACTATTCGATCCAATCCTCTCTCCTCCTCACACGTCAACCGCACACACTCTCTCCAGGTACATCACCTGCCTCGATCTTTTTTTTGCGACGCCCTTTTTCTTACTACGACTATCGATTTTGCGATCCGCTTTGCCTGCCGCTCGTTTTGATGATGCCTCTTGCCCCTCGAAGGCACCCAAAATCCGTAGATTGAGCACTGGGCTTCCACCGAGCTTAATCTCCTAACCAAGCCACCTGCTCCTCGACCGAGGCTCCCACTTCTTATTCGCTCCCTGGACCCTCATCGACAAAACGAGTACATCGTCGCGACTTAGATACATATATCTGAGCATTATCGTCCGTCATGCAAGCTCCGTCATCCGGTTCCCAACGCGCCTTCGCCCATCGTCGCTCGCCTGGCGCTGAGCCAGGGCCACCACCAAATGTTCCTGTCCGATCCATCTCGCCGGCGCTCCAGGCTCGAGCCTCAAGCGCCTCAGCGAGGTCTGTACAGTCGACTGGCTCTCGCAGGATGAACCGTGAAGTGAGTATACCGTAATGCTCAGCGTGGGCAAGAGTGTGCCCCTGCCGAGCCCTGCCTGCCCCACGTTCCATACCCAATTGCAAAGCAAGATGCTGACGCTCCATGATCTCTCAGGGTTCCGGTAGCGGTTCAAATATGCCTCTATCGCAGATCGAAAAGAGCGTCACACACCTTCTCGTCGCAACAAAACAGCTTCTTGAGACCTTGACCCAATGGTCGCGCGGACAAGCTACCGATAGCCAAGTGTCTGACGTTTACGTGCGCTTGGGTTATGAATTCAATATGGCGTGTCGCGCATTCACGGCCATCCACGTTGACACATCTGATTTAGGAAACGTACCCGATCTACTGCGACATATTCTCGAAGCGACGTTGAGCCAAGAGGCGAGTGCCGAGAGTTTGGAGAAATATTTGCCTAGGATCCGGGACATCATTATTAATCTGTTACACGGCCTCAAGCGCAAACAACAGAAGCTCCGCCAGAAGCAAGCTCGGGACCGCGACGGCCATGCACCTCCCGACAGGGCAACCAGCGTCAGTACCGTTGGAAGCGGCAACAGCGGACTCACCAACATGTTAGAAGAGGGTCTGGAGACTGGCTTCCAGCCCGACTCGCAACCGACTGATTCTTTGCGCCAGTCGGGCGGCAGTACCAACCAGTCCCCACGTCGCTTTAATGCTCAGCGAGAATCCTCTCGAGCATCCGCCATATCAGAGCAGTCTTCCCTCTCTAGCAACACGATGCAAAGTATGCCCGTTGTTCCACCTTATCCAGAGGGCGAAAGTAGTATCCCTACTGGACCTCCAGCGCCTCCTGGACCACCTGGAGGAGAGTTAAATATCGATTCGTTTCCTCCGCCCCCACCACCTCCGCCCGATAATACTTCGAGTGCCTTGGCCGCTCTGCAGAAAGGTGGTGATTTGGAAAGACGAGCTTCACGCAGATATTCTCAATACCAAATATCCAAGCATCTTGGAGGTGCTAATGGTGTACCGATTCTTCCACCGCAGAATTCACCTGTGCCAAACCGAGGAAGAAAGGAAGTTCGAGAATCTCTGCGAGCAGTTCAAGGTCGACAGTCTATACGCCACAACCGTAATACCTCCAGCCAGTCTCTGCGCACTACAGCTCCTGCCGAAGATTCTCCCGTCAGGATACCAGACAGTGTTTCTGAGGAATCTTCATTAGCAGAATTACCCGCAAAGCCAGATCCTCCCACGGTGCAAACACCCGATGAAGCATATGCTGCCAGCGCAACACTCAGTGGGCCCCCCACTGATCCTATGTTTTTCAACGATGATGCCCCAGAGACGCCGAAAGTCGAGAAGCCAAAGGCCGAACCTGAAGTTGCTCCCACACCACAGCAAAAGCCCACCGAGACCTCATACTTCCAAGATTCGCCCCCTCCAACTCCCACGAAGGATCTGACCTTGTTCCTCCAGTACAAGTCCAAGGTAAAGAAGTTTGTTCTGCCGGAGGGACGCGCCGAGCTTACCATTGGACGGCTTCAACTCGCATTTATCGAGAAGTTTTCTTGGAATACACAACACAACGGCGCAGATCTCCCTGAAATCTACATCCAAGACCCGGTTTCTGGTGTACGACACGAATTGGAGGATCTCGCGGATGTCAAAGACCGGACTGTTCTGGTGCTCAATGTCGAGGCTCTTGACGAAGTCAAGAAACATATCGACGATGGAATTGCATCCTTGACCGAAATTGTTCGGGATGTCAAGCAGACAGTGACGGATCAAGGAGCTGCACTTCAACGAGTTTCAGACCGACAACAAGAGGCTGCCAACGAAATGGCTCGACTGGCACTGTCACCTCCGTCAACTTCTCACTCGTCAGACGGAACAAAGACACAGTTTAGCTCTGGAAGGAAGTTGGATAGTAGTCATCTCGGAGAACTGAAGACCTTGCGACGAGATCTGGCCATTATGCGACAGACGTACTCCAATTTCCAGGCAGACATTCAAGACTCAATGGCTACCATTCGCGCAAAAGCAGCCAATGTCAAGGTTGCTACAGCCAAAGCTGCCATTCCCGACATCGAAGGCGACGCTGGTTACTCATATGTTACCAGCGGGCGTAAGCAACTCAACAGCGACTCTGATCGGTTGGTTGGTAAGGTGGACGACCTCCAGGACCTCATCGAAGATCTGCGAAAGGATGTGGTGCACCGTGGTGTCCGACCACTGCCGCGACAATTGGATTCTGTTGGAAAGGATATCGCAACATTGACCAAGGAACTGAAGAGAATGGAAGAGTACATGACCCAGGAGAAACCTATTTGGACCAAGATTTGGGAGAAGGAGTTAGAGGACGTGTGCCAAGGGCGGGACGAGCTTCGCCTTATGGAGGATCTTTTGGTCGATCTGCGGGACGATCTGGAGAAGGCCTCAGAAACGTTCACCCTCGTGGAGCAGGCTACCAAGGAGCAGATGAAGGACAACGGCACCGGCGCAAGTGCTGGAAGCGCCCGCCAGTTCTCCAAGGGCCTTATCAACCTCGGCAACAGTGCTGATCAAAGCGCCGCGAAGGAAGGTGTTCTTGGTGAAGTGAGAGCTTTGCAACCTAACCACGAAGATCGCCTGGAAGCTATCGAGCGTGCGGAGAAGCTACGGCAAAAGGAGCTTGCAACACGCCAAGTCAACCCGCTCCACCGAGAGATCACCAATTTTGTTGCGGACGGCAAGCTGAAGAAGTCAGGCGGCTTTGAGGAGGTCGAGCGCGCACGGAAAGCCAAGGACGACCGCATTCGACGAGAGGTTTGGCAGCGTCAGAACGGCATCATTCCCGAGAACCCTATCGGCGAGGAGGGTGCGGACGCTGAAGCTGATCTGGAAGACGAGGACGCGGCATTCCTCAGGGAGCTTGAAGAAGAGGAGGCCCGACAAGCCCAGGCTCAGGCAGAAGCAGAAGCAGAAGCTGAGGCAAACCAACCTCCCCCACCGCCACCAAAAGACGAGGACGATAAACAACCTGATCGGCCAAATGGCGCTTAGTCAGTCACATTGGTTATATGATCGAGTATACATATCTTGATGTGCCTAGACCGGTTCCACTATGTTTATGGAGATGATGCCTGGGAAGAAGAAACGCATGATGCGGGATTGTTTGAACGCGATATGTCAGTACGGAATATGGTTATGGACTTAAGGAAGGACGGACGGACGGACGGACGGATATAGGAGGCAAAGGCTCTCTAAGCCAGCATTTCCTTACCCCTTTTTTCGATATTCTCGTACTTAGTTAGCCTTTTTGCTCGGTAGTTTTTAGTTGGGATTTTGACATAGCGGAGGCGAATGGGATTTGTTTCTCTCACTCTTCAACCACATTTCATCATATTGGAATTCCGTAAAAGTGTTGCCTTTTTGCTGGATTTGATTCTAGACTTGTGATGTGTTCACGAGGATTGGCCTGGGACTAATGCCGTCAACTGAATTTAGGCGCACGATTATTCTGAACTCAGTACTACGATATCATTTCTCAAATCAATACTGGGTACGGCAAGGGGCACTTATGGAACTGCCATGAGAGCAGGCACATATTTTACTTCTTGGTTGTATTTGATCGTTTAAGCACAACTTTTGACATAAGTCTTCATCATGACCCTAAAAGCGTAAGCTTCTTAACCCCCTTAACAATCGGGGGCTCCAACTTCTTGCCCTGCCCCATCACAAAGTCCTGCAATACAGCTTCGCCTCCTGTAGCCTGCCAGGTTGGCTCAGCATCATTCTTCTGCTCGGCCTCTGGCACCTTGAACACCTCAGCTACCGCAGCAGTGCAAGCCTCAGATACCTCAGCCATGAGAGCTTCGGCAGCACGGCCACGCTCGGGCATGTTCCTCCGCACAAGCGCGAAGATGAGGCGCTCGGCATCTGGAGCAGCAGCACTGACGCGGTCGATAAGACGACGAATACTGTTGACAAGATACTCTTCCTCGTAGACTGTTCCCTTTCGTCCACGAGCACGCTTCTTCTCCTCGCGCTTACGGTTCTTGCTTGTGGCGCGACTGACTCCCGTCCCAGCGGTTCCAACACTCCCAGCCTTGCCTGTATATCGCGTAAAGAGCGATGCACTGGTGCTGACTCGGGAAGAGGCGGCGACAGAGACATCATCAGGGATGTCCATACCACCAGCACGATCTCCTTCGTAGAAAGCCAGAGGGTCTTCAATGGCCTTACGGCGAAGCTCGGCAACGCGAGGAACCTGAGCCTTGAGCTGGGCCTTGCAGTCAGCCAGGAATTCGGTCGTTGTGCCTAGCGCATCGGCGAGGCCAGTATCGACACTGGCAGTAAGGAGGTCAGGGCGTTTGCGTTGAACAACGAGACGAATGGCATCTGCAAAATGATAGCCCTTGCACAGGCAACGAACAGCCATGTCAATAGAGTCAAGATATTCGAGGTGGATGGTAGCAGCAGCAGAGTAGTCCTTTGCTTCCCAGAGAGCATCTGCAAGATTGTTGGCAAGGTCGGACATAGCCTCAGCGGACATGGGAGGTTGCTGCTGAGCTGCAGTGTAAAGACACTCTTGCCAACATGTTGCGCCGGCGGTTCGGTAGCAACTCGTTGCCTTGGCCCAGTTCTCGAGTGACTCGTACGCAAGGCCTGCTTCTCGATAGGCTGATGTAGACTCGAGATAGGCAGCGTAAGCGGCCGTGAGTTCTTGAAGGCGAGGAGGGTCGTAGCGGTATAGACGAAGAGCGTCGTGGTATAGGGAGTGTTTGGTGGTATAAGCAAGGAGTTCATCAAATACATCCAATGTTTGGAGATGACCAAGGGCTTTGACACGACGCTCAAGATGATCGTCAATCTCGAAGTGACGTCTCAGTTCGGGGAGGGAGTGTAGGTTCTGAATGAATGGGAGGTACTCGCGAGGATCGCGCTGGGATTGCTGAGCGACAAGAAGGGCCAGATCAAGGTTATAGAGCCCAAGGGCATTCTCATATAGTCGATTGACGTCGACTAGGAAGCAGATATGCTCGACTGCCTTTTCAGCAATCTTCTCATCCTCACGCATCAGCTCAGCGACTAAAAGAAGGCCGTCGTCGAGCGCAGGTGGAGATTTGCAAACGTGGGCGGTAATGGTATTTTGAAGGTTGGTAGCCTTGCGACTCTGGAGGGCCTCGAGAAGAGCATCGCAAACCGTGTTGACCTTTACAGCAGAACCCCGTGGTGCGGGCGACGACAAGTCGGAGGAAATCGCATCAGCTCCAAAGTTGGTAGATCGCTTCGTATCTTGATACATGGTCTGAGTAACATCTTCGGCACTGGTCTAGGTTAGTGATGGCCCTGAGAGTTTGAAACAAGAAAGCATACCGGAGAGAAGAAAGGAAGAGATCGATATGAGCGACGTCAGGGATCTGGTCGAGGAAAAGGCTAACATTGGCCAAGAATTGCTCGGGCTGATGGTCGTAGAGAATGTTCATATCTACACGCTGACTACGACAGTATGAGAATGCTCGAGCGTAGTTCTTCTCATCAATCAGGCTACGGATACCTGCCACGACCATGGCTCGAGGGAAGACAGTCTCCAGGTTTCCACGCGGCATCTGCAAAACAATGCTCATGTTGGCGGGAATAGCTGTGACGAGTCGAGATCCACGCTCCACACTGCGGCAGCGTTCGTCGGTCTCGGGGTCATCTGCAGGGATTTCAAGATCTAAGGGGGCATTAGTTGGTAGTCGACAGACAAAAGAGTGACTTACCATCGACGTTGGCGGACAAGTGAACAAACTTGACCAAGTGGTTATTGGTAGTGAATATAAGATGGCTGGGTGTAACGATGAATGAAGTACAGTTCTTTCCCAGGAGACGAGAATTGGCATAAATATGGCCGTTCCTGGAGAGGCCAAAGGCAACAATCTCATCATCAACCTTGCTAATCTCAAACCAAGGCAGGTGTGTTTGGAATTGCACAGGCAGCGTCTCATTTCCAGTCTCGCTGATCTGGAATAGCTTTCCCGAGTTGTCCTGGCCATACCCAGTAAACGAATTATCGTCTTGATAACCGGTTGTGGCGACGAGAACCTCCCGAGAGTTGACATCTGCGAGAGATGTTTTGCCTTCGCCCGCAGCGTGTACGAATCGCTGAACAAAGCCCTTCTCCTCTTCGTAACCGAAGTAATGAAAAGCATTAGCTACAGCGGCGATTCGCAAAAGAGCATTGTATCCAGGGCTTGCCATCTCATCAAATAATACCTTCTTGGAGAGCTTCGGCTTGATGGATCTACCGTTCTTGACGGGCCACTCATAAACATCGATACCCTTTCGGTGAAGAACCGCAAAGGACGTGTTGTCACGTCCAAATGCAACGTCAACTGCCGCCGCAGGAACCGTGATATCGAACATTGACATAGGGGGCGGTACATTGGCTGTTCGGAAAGGGGTCAGCTTTACTGTTTCGCCGTCAATTACCGCAACGGCACCATTGTCGTGTGGCGGATGACACGACCCCCTTGCTGTATGGAAGATGTGCTCTGTCACAACGACAGTATTTGTTGAAGTAGTGACAAAGCGCAAAGCCTTCTCGGGATGCCATGACAAACATGTCGAGGTAGCCTCGATAGGGATCTCTTGTTTGAGGTACCAGTGGTAGTTGCCCATAGTCCATAGCTGAACCATATCCTTGAAAATCACCGCGAGGACAGTCGAGTCTGAGTTCCACTCAAGACGTATTCTCTCATGAGCCTCAACTGGCCCGGAAGGAGAACGAAGTGTGAACTCGCCGTGCCGCAAACCGTTCCTCTCGAAAAAGACCACATCGATCTGGTTTGACTTTCGCTGGATACCAGCCATTAGGTTTCCGGCTGGTCGCCAGCTCAGAGAACTCTCGAGGCCATCAACTGGCTCACTTGCACTGTCCAGCTCTCCTTCTCGTGAGTAAACTCGGATTACACGGCGTGAGACTTCTTGGACTGAGTTGATAGCCACATAAGCGCCATCGCCTCTCCAGCTAATGGTGGTTGCACCATCCTCGTGAGGACTGGGTAAACCTTCATCGACCTTTTCGGGGATAGTAGGATCACGCATGGCCTTTGCACCTCGGCCTTGAAACTGGGTCTCCTTCTTTCCCCATCCGACGGATACGTGCTTCGATGCATTGAGGTCCTCGACTGTCATGGGGATCTCAGCAACTGGGTCAAAGGTTGAACCCATGAATATGACATTGTTCTCCTTTGTGACGACAATGAGGAGTTCCTCATCGGGGGACCATCGCGCAGCAGCAATACCAACATCTATAGAACCAACAATCTCAATGTGAGCACCTTCTTCTGAGAAATCGTCTTCTCGGACTGTAACGATATCGCCTCCTTCAAAGACGAGACATGTAGTTGCCGAGCCACTTAGATACTGCAAACTGACGACCTTATCGACGACGAGGTCTGGTGATGGGTTTGGAGCCTCCCAACTGGCTACAGTACCGACGGAGCTACATGGAGTCGGTGAATATTTGGTGTAAATTATTATATGGACGATGTACTTACATGTCTCGATCTCCAGAAATTCTCAATAACTCAATCTCACAGCTGTCCACAGAAGGTTGTGCTACGACAAGAACCTGATCCTTCTCAGGATCCCAACACGCAGCTGTGACATTATCGCGCTGGCACTGTCCGAATCGAAGGTTGCGAAGATTGCGCATCTTGACTATTTCTCGCCTCACCACCAAAGAAGGCCAAACTCTAGTTGTCGGATGATGATCTTTCACCAACAGCACACAGCAACTGTCGATGTAACTGAAGCGGTACAGAATGGGCAGACTATAGGCCTGTATGCAGCTGTCGTTCGACCTGTTCTGGTCTGTCGGACAAGGCCGAGCATGCAAGTGGTGATATTTTCTTGGTGTGGGTGAAATGGGCAGTCAGCGGCGATGGATTTGCTAGATTTGGTGTCGATGCCTGTAATCGAGATTTTTTTGCGGTACCTGGCGAAGCTGGTGGGCAAAGTACTGCTGCGGGGGGGAGGGGCGGGGAAGATACATGCTGTGGCTCCCAGATCATGTACTCGCTCTACCTCAGGTACCTTACCTAGGTAGTGGCCATTTCTGAAAGTTCTGATTAAGTGCCTGCCTGGGGAAAGAGCTTTTTTAGGTTGCATCACTTCTCTTTTCCGTCTAGATCAGCTCTTCACAGGCAATAGCGACCAACCTAGATTTTCGTAACTATTCCGGGCCTCGGCGATTGAAGAGTTGATCGCCTTATTATCTTGGTAAATTGAATGGCCACATTGATTGTTCTCTTTCTCTTATTAAACTTGCTCTATTTCCCATCTTTCTTTTGTGCTGATTTACTGTTCCCGGGTCCACGCTCCAAACGTTACCTTAGTTATATTATAGTAGCTCTCGCCATCCATCACATGCCGATCGCCCGCTACTGGTTGAGGAACCATTGACTTCTCTCCGCATTTGCTCTCAACCACTACCACCTACCTTACCATTCAACCACCTACGTATCGTATCGTGCTAATAAACACTACTACTTGCCGTAGTAGCCATTGTTTATTCGAACTACCACCAACACATCCATCCACACTGATAGCGATACCATCGCCATCATGGACGTTGCGTACAATCAACACGCCGACCGATCTCGTCGCAAGAATCGCTCCTCGTCCAGCCTCAACCATCTCTCCCTCGCGCCCTTGACCGCCAAACTCCCCCTCAACGACGACGAACTCATTGCCGACGCTATCGCATCACACCCTCACTCGCCTATCCATCCAATTCCCTCCTATATCCAGGGAAAGTCTGCTCCTTCAACACCACGTCTTCTCGCTCGATCCCCAACGGCATCGCGCTCAAGGTCCCATACCCGAACTCCCTCAACACCTCTCGCCAAAAGCAAATCCGCTTCTCATCTCGCGGCTGGCGCATCACGAAAGACTAATTCTGGTCGCGCAACGCCCAGACGCCACAAAGATGAGATGAGCTTTAGCATGCGTAATCGCAATGATAGCGATTGGCTGCTCAGGACAGGCGCGCTCATGAGCTCCGAAGCTCGCGAGTCTAAGGGTCAGACTTGGCTTATCTCGCGTCAGAGTTCTACCAGCCTAGGAGGAATGGATCCCGATGAGGATGCTTTTGAGAATGAACTTGCTCGCGAGCGTGAGCTTACGAGTCGCCATGCTAGTCGTCGCGGCAGCACTGCTGAGGACGCATCTCCATATGCCAGTCGCTTCCCTAGCCGCACTCACAGTCGCTCCCACAGCTTGACGCGACCTAGGAGTCTCCTCCACTCACCTCTGGAATTCTCAATGACTGCTGATGGATCCTACTTCCCCAACCAGGAAGTCAACAATGATCTACCTGGTCCTGATTTTGTCAACCTCGACGAGAAGCTCGAGGAGCTTGAGCAAGACTTGTCCCAAGATGACGAAGCCACCGTGCGACGCCTCGTGCGCAAGGGCCAAGCTAACACAGGGACTTGGTTCGGCAACGTCTGGTCCCTCTTCTCCGTAGAGGAAGACGATGAGGATTCGGAAGATGATAGTGACGAGACTCTTCAGGAAGGAGATTCTCAACTCGGCCGCTCCAGTAGTTGGTCCTCCCGCCATCTGGCAGGCATATCGACAGCCCCAGAAGAGCGCATTCCACCCCCAGGAACTGATGAAGGCGGCTGGAGAGATGCAGCCTGGTTATTGAGCGTGGCGTCCAAGGTGATGTTTTAAAATGAAGCGACTAAACACAAGACGATAAACCAGTCATTTATTCATATAGGCAGTAAAGAGATTGGATAACACAAGGGTATATGGATTAAGAGCGTGGTTGATTGATAATATATTTGGCGTACATAGCTCTAGCCTCGCATTATGGAAGCAGGCTTCATAACATGATTGATTTTGGTTTACTTTGTCCTACTTCTTATAGAATAATGTCTGAGTATTAGCAGACTTCCGAACAAGTGATATTCTTACATAGCTACCATTGTAAGGAGAGGGCTTCTAGGTACCTTGTTGAGCCTGACTGATAAAAAGATTTAGGTAACTTGGTATAAATTTAGGATAAGTTTAAGATATCTTTTATGAAGTTTATGTTATCACCCTACACTTAGGTCTTGTGTTTTCTTGCTTCCTCAGGGTAACTTACTCAACTCGACCCTTGCACTTATCGGCAAAGCTCCGCGCCGGCCCAAGGAGTACAGTACGGCGCGGGGTCCGTTCCCCGCCCCACTCCCGTTCCGCAGCCGGCGGGGGCCAGGATCAGCATCAACTGACAAGCAAAAACGACCCGCTCAGGGTCGTCTTGGAAGCAGATGAGCGCCACGTCACTTTTGCTTCATTTTTACTACGTTGTAGAACATCTAGGGCTGCTACGTCGGACCCTCCAAGTGTGCGAGAAGGAAAAGAAGTACATAAAAAGAAGACACAGCAATACCCACCATAATCGTGCGGCCAAGCTGAGAAGAGTGAGTCAAAACCGGTTTGCGGGGTGGACGAGTTATCACCTCGCAGGAGGGTGCATTGCAGGCCTCGAATGAGACTTGTTCCGCGTGTGATCGATAAAAGGGTCTTACAGCTTTGAGTCAAATGCGAGATGGTCACCCGTCGAGGCCTTCCAGGTGCGGTTCATGACTCTTGTGCATGATAGTCTGAGCGAGGTAAAGGGCTTAGCTTAGCTGTGCTACAAACTTCCCGGGAATTGGGTCATTGGTGGTTCGACTCTGATGTCGATATGTGCAACAAGAGATGCCGATTATGCCGCTCGTCGATGCCATGTGCAGCTACAGATCTGGGTCGGTCGTGCATTAGAAGCTCTTCTGTGACAGTTTGCGGTGAGGTCCAATACGGTGGGTACCCAATATCAAAGTCTCAAGACATGGATAGCTTGATAAGATGCTGAGTCGTAGTGGGAGTTGTTGTGTTGTCAAGCACGCTGCCCCTCCGTAAGGCATGTTAAGTGGACTTGAATCCAAGTTCAAAGCCTAAAAGACCAAGTTTTATACAACTCGTGACTTTAAGCAGCTTGATCATGCCATCTCAGAGAAGGGAATAACCAAGTAAAAGAAGCATTTGTTCAGCCGCCGGTGGCCAAACCCCGCCATCAAGCATTCAAGCGTAACCGTGCACGAGGGGCCTGGCGGAAACGTCAGTGAGGGGTGCTTACAGCCCCCAGGGGGATCAAATGTAAAATCAGTACTTCTAACTAAGGATTTTTATAGCCAATCTTGACTGATCTGCTTATAGATCAGTCCAGTATTATCTCTATAGATATACTGAATATATAATATCTTATTGGTATTATTAATTCTGTTGTGGCAAGAAATACCTAAAAAATCGCGGAAATGCACATTTGATACCCCTGCGGACTGTAATGAGATTGATCAACGGACCCTGCAGGACCCAATATCAGTCGAAGCGAGAGCAACGCAAGCCACAGGTATACAGCATACATAACAGATGCAGTTGGTCTGAGACGGAGAAAATGCCGCACCAAAGTCTTGATTGCGGTGGCTGGTGTGAGAGACAAAGAACAGCTTCAACATCGAGGGTGCAATCAGCGTGGGGTTTCGTTTCATTGAACGGGTCCAACTTCTCGAGTCGAATTCAACCGGGTGGGCCTGCGGGCATAAGACGGCGTGCATGTCATTCTAAGCTTGTGAGTGCTGGGGGGCTTTGGTTCCCAAGACTTGGAATCTACTGAGAGAAGCTCCCATGCCCTACGGCCCAGATGCCGATCGTCTCCTGTCTGAGAAATACCAAGAGTTGAGAGTGTGGACCGGTGACTCGCTGAACGTTGCGTCTTGGCTCGGGGCGTTGTGCCTGAGTATCTTGCAGTTTGTATCTTGTAGGTATAGTATCGAGTAGTGAGCTCAAGAGACGAGGCATAAGCGGCGTCCTGTTGTGTTTTGTCTCGGCCGAGAGGGCTTGAGTGATCCACTGCATAACACACTATCCGTACAAGTGATAGAGCCAGCAGCAAGTGGAGGAACGCGAGAGAGTGAATTGCTTCAGCTCCGGGTGACGACTTCCCGGGACCCGGGGATATGCCACAGCTGGCTGGGGATTTGCGTATTTAGCCATGTGCAGGGTTATGACCGGTGTGCTGGATATCATGGGTAGCTGGAGCCTTGTGTATGCTGTACACTGCGCGTTATCTGTATGTCAGCATCTGGAGGAGGGGATCATGAAACAATGCCTGTCAAGAATAGAACTCCGGATACAGGCCGAAGAAAACGTGCCGCCTCACGGTAGCATCTGTACTCTACTTTACTTTACTGTACTGTACTTTTGGTATCCCGGTTGGTGGTGCTTGTTTGTCTGTTGTCGTTATGGATTAGCGGACTATTTCGACGCTAGGCGGACGCGGTTGAGAGTCCCGGAGAACCAGAACGAAAAAGACGATGAACTTCCTAAATAGTTAGAGGGGATTGTCTGTTAAGGACCTAATCAGCGGTGACATCGATCTGGTGTAGAGTCAGCGATGTTGAGGAACATTTCTGGTATTAAGCTATCGCTCGGGAGCGCACGTACACATACACATGAGCATGGACATGGATGGCACTGACATGACTTTTGGTAGACGTCAAAAAGAAGAAAAAAAAGCGAGAGAGAGTAAGAGATGGACGATCATTTACGGCTTCTGGATTGGTGTCTCCCCCAATGGAAGCTGTGGAATCTAGGCCTTGTGCTTCTCGACGGAATGGAACCAGATGATGCAACAGCTAGGTTCTGCTGGTGCATTTTGGTGTCGTCTCTCCGATTTTTTGCGCTCTTCTCTTGTCTCTTTTGGTGGACTCTTGTACAAAACAGTGAGCACCGACGTAATCGGCAGGGCCCCTTCTTCCATTCGAAGTCACCTCAAAAGTAAATGCTCACCTACCTTACCTACAGTAGCCGCCAAAAGATTGGATCCAATTCCATTTACAAACCTTGGAACTCTCCTCTTTCTCTCTCTCTCTCTCTCCCTCCCTACCTACCTACCTATCGACCTAAGCCATCTCCATTCGCATCTATTCCTTTAGGGTACGAAAAACCTCAACGGCTTCTCTCTCCTTTTTGTATATGCCCATGCCCATACCCCTCCACCCTCGAAATTTACTCCCTGGTCGTGCCTCAGACCTGTGACGCTATATCCAGCCACTGTCGTCAGTCGTACCAGAGCAGCCCGCTTCGGGATCTCCCGCAGAACAGCACCTCCAAGTCGCTGGGTCAGTCAGTCAGTTACTCACACATTCACAGTCAGTGTCAACGACACGCGCTCAGTCGATATTTGCCCATACGCGAAGGCACGCGTGACTCGAGATTGGAATAGATTGATAATCTTTTCCCTTGACAAATACCCTTATTTCAGTAGCTTTGCACCAAAGTACGTCCCACTTTGATTAGATCTACCCAGGTAAGGAAACATCAACATCAATCACATTGAATCATGGATCGCATGGCATATCTCTACTCTCCTCCCTACCGGAAGCCAAGATATGCAGATTCTGTCTTTCCCAGTGCCCTTGAATTGCTTCTCTCATGTTCTCTCAGTCTCACCAGCCATTTCTTTTCTTTTCCTTACCCTCCCCCAATATGGACATGAATGTCTCTGGTCGACCTATTCGACCGGTCGCCTAAAAAAATGTGGTTTTTCCGCACTAAACACAACACCATCCCCCACTCATTCACTGTCCCGTCTCTCCTCTCCTCGAATGGCTGGCCATAAACTAGCACATCACAGTCCAATCCAGTCGGTTTTGACGCCCTGCATCTGCTAGAGCGGCTCAACCCCACCCGCGATGGCTCGTCCGAGGATAATGGCTTTGAACATGGCTACCTGAGCCCTGAGGTACCTTGCCTTGTCTTGCCTGGCTTGACTACCTACGACTGGCTACCTTGAATGAATGAATGGGTGATGCAAATGGACCCTCCCTCTCCATCGTTAGCCCCTCACTTATGAGTTGACTGCCCACATACCAGCACCCGACATCACACACTTGTTAACCGCCGCCTTCTACCAAGCACAAGCCATATCTCTCAGGCCCTCATTTTGACTCTCTCTACTCTTCCTTGTACTCTTCTTTCCTCGTTTCTGCCCTCTTGCTGCTCCTCTATCTAAAGGTGCCGATATCTAGCTCCTTGTCTTGTATATCGTCATACCCCCAGGATAGCTGCAGCTCCCGCGAACTCAAAAAAAGGGACGCCCCCCAATCAACCTCAGGTACAGGCAAACCCTTGGAATACGGTAGCGCAACGGCCACCCTTCTCCAGCTACTTCTACCGCCCTGACAGAAACCAAGCGTCACTCGGGCGCCATGGCTTCGCTTGATCTGAGACCCCTTGCCAGCCACTCACATCTTGTCCCATTCCGCTCCCGCGGTAACACCTCCAACCTTCAAAATCTTTCCTCTCCTTGTTAAGCTCAAGTCCAAGTCCGAGTGGCTCTAGCTTTTGGATCCTTGTCTTTATTTGTTTCGCGCTCGCTTGTTTGATCTCTCTTGTGCCAGAGTTTCTAACCCCGAGGCTACCTAGGCTCTATCATTTCTCCTCTCCGATCGTTCTCCTCCGCGGACCCACGCTACTACGACCCCGGAGCTTCTCAGCACTGTCTCGATTCACCACACCTACCTAATACGTTTGTCGAAAAAATATAAACGAATACTACAGCCAAAATGTCGCCAACCGAGGAGAAGGTGGGCTTGATCCTGACTGAGAGTCCAGTACGGTCGCTAACAACCCCAACCCCAGAGTGACGATGTCGATTTCGGTGACAACATCGATATGACCACTTTCGAGCAGATTCTTGAGATGGATGAGCCAGGCGATTGTGAATTCAGCTCTTCCATTGTATTTGGCTTCTTCGACCAAGCAGAAGAGACTTTTGACCAGATAAAGGAGGCATTGTGAGTTGAGAACATAAAACGCTGCATACATGGTTGGGAATACTGGCTAATTTCCGACCCTGTGTCGACATTACGTAGGGAAGAGGAAGATCTTGATAAGCTCTCATCTCTTGGACATTTTCTCAAGGGCTCATCAGCGACCCTCGGGCTGATCAAAATCAGGGATGGTTGCGAAAAGATTCAGCGTTATGGCAAACACGAAAAGCTCGACGGCTCTCCTGAAGATGACTCGGAGGTTTGTCTAAAGCACATCAAAGACGCCTTCGAAGCTGTTAAGACGGATTACGCTGAGGTCGAGAAACTCTTGAGGCAGTACTACGATTCAAGGGAATAACGCATTCATTCCCATCATCATAAAGCCTACGAGATGTCGCGTTAACGATCAGATGGAGGCAGTCTTTTGCAGACGTGACTTGCCACTTGACTTTTGTCACGGAACCTCGATAGGAGCATTTTCGGTTCAACAAATACTTGTTGTGTTGGGTACATTCAGAAAAGGAAATGGCCGGGTTCATCGAAGCAGATACCCCAGGCCTTGAAATGGCTTGAGGCTTAGAGGACGACCCGTCAGGTCAATGTCAATCATGTTGGAGGCGTTACGAGGTAGTGCGGAATGGCATCGAGTGTCTTTCCACCCCTCTTTGAAATGAACAGCCTTTTTGACACGTATTGTTGAGAGCATAAACAGAAGCAGACTTTGTAGATAGATTTGACAAAATGCTTTGCTTGGGATTGGAGCAAGAGGTACTTTGCCCGTAACGCTACTAGGTTCTCTGACGCATCGGCCAAAGGCTGCTATTCAGCGAGGTCTATCTTCACTCTTCTTTTTGTCTATTGTTGTTACAACCACTTATCGATTAGTTGATATGTGACTGATTAAATGCATCTCTGATCCTGGAAGCTCTGACGTTGGTGGGGTAATCTTGACACAGCTTAGGCTACCGCGATCTTCGGATACAAACTCAGTTAATACGAACACCTGACATCATCGAGGTGTGACAGACCAACGTCAGATACGTTGCACACTGCGTGTTAGCCATTTCACAACCTTTAGCACTGCAGGGTATGCTTGACTTTTGAATCATGAATTCAGTCCGCGGAGTTCCACGATATATGCTTGTCGTTTCACTTGCTAACCTCATCCAGGACAAGACAAGCCGTAGACATACTGTCACATATCATATATTCGCAGTTAGACCTGTACACTATCACTGAGACTAATCGATATTGTCCCGGAAAGACCAATTCGATAATTCAGCCATGCCGCCGAAACCAGTCAGGGCGTCTCCGACGCATTTCGTATGCATTCCCCTGGCCGGGCCGCAGCTTGCTAGAAGCTTGGCTGCTTTCCGCACAGAAGTAACGAATCCTTCTGGCTTTGGTGTTCCACCGACTGCAGTGCGTCCCCTCGGCACGATGCACCTGACACTTGGTGTCATGAGCCTCAAGGATGAGGGCGTTGAGCAGGCCAGTGAGGTGTTGAAGAGTTTGAAGCTGAAGGAGTACCTTGCAAGTGCTAGGACCGGGCAGACATCAACTGAAGAGAGGCTTTCGATATCTTTGAAGGGCTTACATGCTTTTCAGAACGCCGAAAAGACCTCAGTGCTGTATGCGCCACCCGTTGATACTGAGGGGATTCTGCAGAAGTTCTGTGAACAGATCAAGGCGGCCTTCCAGGAAGCTGGATTAATGGCCAAGGAGGACAGGCCATTGGTACTCCACGCAACTGTGGTCAATACGATCTATGTAAAAGATGGTCGCGGGAGAAGACGAGAGAAGTTGACGCTTGATGCTAGGGACATTGTTAGTTCATATGATGACTATGTCTGGCTAGAAGACATGCCCCTTGACAAGGTTACGTTGTGTCGAATGGGGGCAAAGAGAATTGAGGGGACAGACGACGAAGCTTATGAGGTCGTGGCTGAGGTCGGGTTCTAATCCTGAAGCCTGGGGGTTGCGTGAGCATCTTGAGGCGAATAGTTATTGCTTTGGAGGTCTTGGCCTGAGAAGCCTAAACATGATTTTTCTTTAGGCAGCTGGATAACGAGAGAGGCGAGAGATGGAGTGATGAAACAACCAGTCAGATGAGCAGAGATTTCATTAGGTTGACGCTTGAATCCTTTTGATACTTGATTACGGATTACCAACCATTGGATGTATCATGATGCTTAAAGGCTGACAGAGCGGCAACAGACCGCATACTTAGCAATATCGGAACAAGGCAGTAAGTAGGAGCTCCTGGATAATATTGAGGCTCCTTTCACTGACTGCCTAGAATCTGCTGTAAATTAATGTTTCAAATTTATATTAATCCATGCCATTATAAAACTCGAGCCATCCCGTTCATCTCAATTCATATCGGTGACCCAGGGTCTGATAACTACTGGGTTCGAGAGAAGCCGAATTAGCGCACCTTCAGTGGGCGGCCGCCTAGAATTCTAATCAGCCGCTCACCTCCAGGCATCAAAATACAGGAACCAAACGTCATCTCTTCAACATAACGCATACGCAAACCTCGAGCATTGTGATCCTATACAGCACTTGATGCCAGCGACAATGCGGAACCAGCACCGCCTGGCCTCGGACCCCACGACTTGACGATCCTCTGCAGTGGAGGGCTAGACTATACATCCGATCTTACCTTGTAGCAAAAGCTCCGCCTCGTTACCGCAATGAACACTTCTGAAAAGCGCCGCCCAGGGCCTGGCACCTCACCTGCCCATACCTTGCGCACCGGCACCTCGAGCAACAATCGAAACAGCATGCCTGCTATGCCTCCCCGAGCTGCCATGGCCTCCAATGCCAACGCGAACCCCGAAGAGACCCTGGACACCACCGGCGGTGCCCCGCTCAAAGAGAAGGAGAACGCAGTGGCAGGCAGTGGGAGCACAAAGGAAAAGGACCGTGATAAGGAGCGCAAAGAAAGGAGAGAAAAGAGGGAGAAGAAAGAGAGGGAACGGGAACTCGAGGCTGCTCTGAAAGAGAAGGATGAGAGGATTGCGTATCTGGAGAAGGAGATGGGCATCATGGAGCGAGAGTTCCATCGCGAATTAGATAAGCTGAGCCAGAACGAAAGCGAAACAGCCACATTTTGGCAAGCGAAGCATAGCACCTTGAACCAGCAATACTTACGGACGGATACTGAATTACGACTGCTACGTGCTGAGGTTGAAGTTCGAGAAGGCGAACGGGAAGAGCTTCGAGAGGGCTGGGAGGTTCTACGACGAGAGCTCAAGGAGCGAGATGACGAGATTCGAGGTCTAAGAGGACAAGTGCGCGGTCTGAAAGAGTGGGTGAGTAATAGCACAAGGACAGATGGGCAAGAATGCGACGAGGTATTTGGTGATGGCATGGCGAGGTTAGGCAATGGATTGCAGAACTGGGTGATTGTGAACTTTCGCAAGGCCAAAATAAGTAAGTGATCTTCTCATTGAGGACAAGGTCGAAGTACTGACATGGCCAGATCTGGAGAATCTGGATGAAGCAACATTGGCTGAGGTCAATGATCTTGTGCCTATGTATGAGGAGCTTGCATCGACACATAAAGTTTACCTCTTGCAGTCTATCGTATCAAAGATATTAGTCGAGATGGTATTTGACGCCTACTTTGTCGGTCTATCGGATGAGCAAACACAACAGTTTCGGCAGCTGGAAAAGATCATTTCTTCATATGGTGTGTAATTCACCACTCATAAAGGTCACTCGCTAACTTTTGCAGCCGATTCTGATGAAGCCATTAACCAATGGCGCTCCTCTACACTTTCACTTCTCCGGCGAGATGGCTCGTCTCTCAAAGAATCAACATCGTCCGTCACAGAAGCTATCCTAAGCAGAATAACACGTATTCTCGACGCCCTTTGTGGCACATCGCCATCCGAGGCTCGAGATAGTGGGCTACGAGTTCTTGTCAACAACTCAATCGAGCTTGCGCGCCTCGTCGCTGTTCAAAAGGCCGTCCTCCGCGTGAACATGCCCACGGTTCTACCACATCAAAGGGTCATGTTTGAGTCAGAGACAATGGAAGACTTGGGTGGTGAGGATGAAGAGTCTCTGACCGGGAGGGAGATATGTTGTGTCGCTTTTCCTGGAGTGATAAAGCATGGCGATGAGCATGGCGGACATTTGCAATATCGAAATGTCATTCTGAAGGCAAGGGTGCTGTGTAGCCCCGAAGAAGGGTGACAACACTACCTCGCTTGCATCTTATCAAGCCAAGGTCTCGATGACGGTCTTAGTTGCCGGTCATCTATAGATTCCGTTACTGGCATTTGCATATATACTCTTGCTATTGCGGCAAGGTGGCGATCTACACGACATACTATCAGAGACGGGGAGAGCAGCCAATATACAGGATCTTTCGAAGAGATCTATTACAGTTGACTGACAGGAGTCAGTCTTTAGGGTTATATTACTATATTAATGAATTACGAATATTATTGTCATAAATCTGCCACGGCCAATGATCGCGTGATTGGAAGTCCGGAGCTAAGTGGTATGGTTACACGAGATAACGATCATCGATCATGGTAAGTAGCCTGAAAACTACGTGAGTACCTTGGTGAAGGGAGTTGATCTTTAGAAAAAAAAAACATATAAAATTCCAGCAATCAATTTTCAAAGCATTGCTGAGTTTCACCAACACATCATAGGCTTCTGCTGAGCTCAAGTACAATGCTTGGGGAGAAGTCGAGGTGTATCTACAGGTATTGGTAGTATCAGCGTTGGCTTATTATTAGACGAGTTGGAACATGCCACCGTCGCATTGCATTCCTCGTTTGGCACCTCTACCTGGGCAACTTGTCTACCCTACCCACATAGGGCTGATATCCGCTTCGGCAATGCATGCCAACTCATGCGTTCATATTACCTGCATTCACTTCACGGTTAATTAAGTTCGATATGGGGAACTGGAATAGGATATTCGTATGGCAGCCTGCTTGGCGTGGAGATGTCTCAGAGCGGCATGTCGCATTGGCGGTTATCATGGTTGTTTGTTGTTGACTCATAATGGAAAGCATGTTTTGTATCGAGATGGTGATAAACCGGACATTAAGCTGTTGGTGCGTGTGTGTGTTTCAAGAGCTGTTGATAGAGTCGAGGAAGGGCTCCTTGTTAACTCTTAAGATGTGTGATCTGATATTAGACTGAGGCAGAGCTTCCTTTCAATTGCTGTTCGTCATCAGCTTCAATGCGTAAAGCGGAATCTCCATCGTAATTAGAATTGTGCATATGGTGATGCCCCCATCCCATGCCACGGGTGAGACTGTCAGACGGGTATTCTGATGGACAAGGGTATATCCTCCTTAACCTGCCAAGCGTCAAAGAGCTTAAGAGTCACCTCGACACCATCTGATTTACGTACCTTGTCTTGAGCCTCAATTTTGGGGGAGTTTGTGTTTCCCCGCGCTCCAGTTTCCTCCAGAAATAGCATTATAACTATTCCAAAGGTCGTTTTGCCAACACATCGATCTCATTGTTCCTCACCAGGATCATGGAGTCCAAAGGCACCGAAGCCATTGATTGTCTCTGTCTTCAATCCGACCCGTGAATTGGTGTCACTCACACTCTGCGTAGTAAACCCATCACTGGTGCCCACGTCGTTGGCAACCAAGACGCCCTCACCTCCAATTGGTCGCTCTGCCTGGTTATGCCGACTATCTTCGGCTTCGTCCGAGGCGTGTATCATTAATGGCATGCTGATGGACATGGTTCTCTGCATGCACTGAAGCCATGCACGGCTGCACTGCATTCCCAATGATTTCAGTGTGTTATCGTTCATCACGTCGCTGATGTGTTTGAAGGGTGATAACGAATAGGAAGCATCATTGACCGATGGATGGTTCATATGAGGTTGTCGACGGGCCGGTCCTTCGTGGGAGAGGGTGTTCGTGCTGACGCTCAAACTTGGCGTGTTGGTTAAAGGTTAAGAAGCTCGAATTTCCGGTTTCTTTGTTCTTCACTGTCCATCCTTCCTTTGACTGCCCTTGTCACAACAGATCGAAGTCCTGCGCTGCATCTCATTTCCTATCGTCCATTGTCCTATCTTCTCCCTGTTTGTCCATACCAGTCACTACTCGTGTTAGCACCTCAATGCCAACTTGACACACGTGCGTTTCCATCACAAACAGCTCCCACTCTTCTTGGCCAGTTGACCATACCTTGTGCCTTTGCTGCCTTCCTCGTGAAAATGGGGGACCTCGCCAATGATATAAATGGCTTCATAAGTCAGCATAACGCGATGAGAGGGCAACGCCATACACAGAACGCTACCCCTGCCATGATCCCGAGTTATTATGCCCCAAGCTTGATGCTCTCAGTGAGAGATAACAATGACACCCTTACTCAGAGCATCAGCATGTCAACCGCTAGCAGCTCGACATTCATGTCTTCCTGCTTTGACAGACCTACTCCTCAGACCTCTTCGGTATACACAGAACCTCCTCCAGTTGCCTCATTACCGGAATCGCAGCCATATGTGACTCCGTCCTTTCTCACATGCGAGTTCCTCGGCTTTGGGGACTGCGATGTTGTGTTCGACCTGAACGATGAATCCCGCTGGATTGCACACATTGCGGACTTCCACCTTCGCAACATCTTCCCAACAGTGTGTATCTGCTGGTTCTGTGACCGTACATTCAGAGCATCCTCCCACAACCAAGCAGACGCTGAGACTTGCTATCGGAAGCGCATGCATCATATTGCAAAGCACTTTCGCAACAACGGTCTTTCCGGGCGGCAGATGCGCCCAGATTTCTTTCTTCTTGATCACTTATACCAGAACCGGCTGATCAATGAGGAAATGTATCAGAGAGCGAGGGACTACCACGAAGCCTCTCAGGTCCAGATTCGGAACTTGCACCCTGCTGGATGGAGGCCAGATCACTATCGTCAGGAGCCGGCGGTGGTGGAAGCCAGTCGGTCAAGGCATCGGGGGTCGTCGACTCGAAATAGTGCGCCGCAGGGTTACTATCGATGAGCGGACAGGCCCGTCACTCGACGAGGCCTTCGATGGCTCTAAACCCCTCAAATTTCGTGACTCCAAGCATGGCTAAGTATCAGGAAAGAATCTGACGTCGTGCATGACTTTATCTCTTTTCTCCTTGTGCTCTCGTTGGTTGATTCGTGACATTGTGAGGAGGAGGCTTTGTCGTCCCGTTGTCTGGCCGGAGTATCAACTCGGAACATCAGCATTTTGGAATATTTTCTGGTGGAAATGGAATCGCAGATCTGAATACAAGAGTTCTGCAGCTTCAAGTCAACAAACATTCGTTGTCTGGGTGCGAGGATGTTGATGGCTTGTGGGGATCAGGAACATGTTGTAAGGAGCACAGGGCTTGATTTGATAGTGGCGGGTGATGGCAGATATTTAACACCAAACTCCACACAAGGAAATTAGTTGAACGACTAAGATTGAAAATGAAAACTAATGTGAAAAGGAGTCGTGAAACTAGGCAGTGAAGATGCGTGAATGAGCGTGGCGATGCCTTCCCACACTATGATTGGACTACAGCGAGCAAGAGTCATCACTTACACGAGCTCACATGTAAGACCTGTACCCAGACCTGAACATAACTTATTGATATTGGTGTCATAAGTAAAGCAAAGTATTATATTTATTTGTGATAGAACTATGACAAGTGTATCCCCATGTTTTATCAAGTTACCGCGCTCGCCTCACTTCCACAGGGTAGGGCGTGTTTGGCTGGCCTCATTCATGGCTCATGCTGGTGCCCGAGCATAGCCTCACAGGTTTACGGCCAAGGCGAGGTAAGAAAACTTAGGACTTATCCTCTAAGTGATGAAAAGTCTTAGGTGAATTGAGTATATCTTTGTAAGTCTTTAGACTAGTTTATTTTTACATCCTGGCATACACACTTGCTCTCTGGGCATAACTTAGCAGAGACCCCAAGCCCGTGTCTTAGAAATGTGTAATGCTTAAATACATATCTGGGTCTAAAAATGAAATGATTATCGTTATTAACATTGAGGCCTTCTTGAAAGTGCACGCGTGAGGTGTTGGTGTGAAACACACAGTGTTATTGTGCGAGGATTTGAATGGCTGAACTTGAGAGCAATGTAAATTTTATATCTTGGTGCTTGTCTTCTTTCAGATCTGAATGCCATTTTGGAAACGACCTCCCAAGTTTCCCTGTGTGTTGTTGGGATGGAGGTCTCGGCGACGCGTTCATGTATGACGTGAAGTCTGAGAGATGAACATACATGTTTATGAAAGTCTCGGGATTGTGTCTGCCCAGAAATATAATGAGAAATGATGAATGATGAACAGATTTAACATAAAACTGAATATAAACAGACCATTGCAAGGCATCGTCTCGAGTCCTACCAGAGACTTGGGCGATCTTGCGAGCTATCAAAAGAGACCGATTTATGAGGTATGGCTGGTATCTACGTGAAGCCCAAGATTACAAGAGTAAGGTATGACCCTTTATTTGAGAAGTATTGTTCTCGTATCGGCCATGAAGACGCGATATAAAAATGCCTCACCGGATAACGCTTGTTGGCATATTAGGCGATCTCTCTAAAAGATTGCTGAAAACAAAGAGTGGTAAAGAAAGAGGAAGTCGAGAAGCGTAGTTCACCATCTCAATCGCTCTTTCCTCCGTTGCGTTGCGGCAAAAACGCTAAAAGTGTATCGTGAGGTTGGGATATATTAATTCAATTTTCTCGCCAGAATCTCGAAATCAGACAACGTGTCCGAGTGGGGTTTGTGGGGAGCATCATGCATGATCTGGGAGGGCGCTCAGCCTGACTCTTGAGCGATGTTTATTTTGGTAGAGGAATGGGCCTGGTACTTGCGAAGCCGATCATACCAGTACAGTACGTTCCGTCATTGACTTGCGGGCCAAACGGTTGACCGTGGAGTAAGGTGAAAATATGGGGCATGCGCCAACCTTAACATGTCTCAAGCTGATGACCACGCTGCCACGGTCTTCATTGTGTCAAGATCGTCAATTTATTCATGCAATAAGGGGTTTCGCGGGCGGAAAGAGGTTTCTGCTGACTTCCAAGTATTCAAACAACTCAAAGAAACTCGCTAGGGCATGGGTCTTACTGAACATCTCACTTCCCTATCCTGAGCATCACATCCACCGGATCAAGAGGAATTGCCGCTTACAATTGGTGGTATAAAACGCTGGTGGCTGCCTCTTTGAAAATACGATGTAAAATGCGAAAAGCCAATGTCTCACTCACTGCTGGGATACCACCCTCGAAGGGGCATAACGGGGCAAAAGATTTTCTCATTACATAGAAGCCACGAAAATGTCATAAAGTGCTCTTTTACGACCTTCATTAACCCCCATAGCTCGATAGTATTTCCGGTTTCGCGGATGGAAGAATCCTAATTCAAGTCCTTCGATGCCCAAGACTTTGAGTTTTAAACAACGTGGAGTTTGACATCCAGCCACATTCAATACTGAATCGTGCTAATTCGGGCCAAGCCGCTCTAACTGTACCACGTACGTTTGTGACGGGTAGGGCTGAAGTGGGGTTTATGATCAACAACGACAGATCTCGCGCCCATCGTTGAAGGTTGTCAAACACTTCGACATGGGCTGGCTGTACTGTGCAGAGATGGTTTGCAAAGTCGTTTGTGTAAGTGGTAACAGCTTTCTGGAAGTGAAGTGCACTCTAACATTGGCCCTCATGTCATTTTGCTTGCTGTAATGTCGAGCGGCATTGTTACCTAAAATCTTCCAGGCCTCCATAATTCTGAATTTATTATTTATTCAAAAGTCTAATCAATTGGTCGGGGAGCGCATTCTTGTACTTTGTGACGTTGGCGAATTTCCTGCACGAATACTTCAGCACACACTTCAAAAGTAGGCTTTACACAAGAGAGGCAAGCTTATTCACGACTTCATCTGTTAGACAATATCCAATCATTTCGTAAATACTGATTTTGGGAACAAATGCAAAACATTACCCCGATAATGTATTGTACAGTGTCACTTCAGTGCATTCTCCTCGTTCCTTATTAGTCCGCCAAGCTGTGCTGGCCGTGTTGGACTATGGGTGCATACCCCCCCGGAAATAATACTTACGAACAGGTAGAAAGGAGCTTATTTCTTGAAAAGGATATGTTGCATGTGAGCCAACATGAATATCCAGTTCGAGCATTCTCAGTTCTGATGTGCTATCACAATTAGGTAACCCCTGATAGGCCAAAAAGTGCTTGTGAGAATTCTTCATCCGGTACCTTGGAGGAGAGACAAGTTCAACTTCAACTTCGACTACCTAAGTACCTACCTTAGGTAAATTACAGAGCCGGTGATTTGCCAATTTAACCTAAGCTCGGGTACCTTGTTTCCACTGAACTTGAGTGCGTTGAGACCAATACACATGCAGCATAACTATTCATCCTTCAATTTTTCTTGTTCTTGTGAAACCAAACCTCCCGTGCCCGTGTATTGGCTATGTAGGTATGAGGATTTCATGGGTCTGTATTGATGCTGGTTCTCTTCTTGGGCGCGTGGGTAGCATCGGTGAATGGGACGATGAGTCACTTCCCTCTCCTCAACAAATGAGGTTTGCGAGGAAAGGAGCGTACGATCCAATGAGAGTTGTCCTCAACAGTCAAATCCCTTTTTGAGTGAGAGAGCAAGAGCACTCCTTCTCAACCGAATGTCCAATGGGCAGTCCGTCTTAACCTCCAGGGTCCTTGCAAACCTTTTCACTTCCATTCATCACAAGCTCTCCATCAATCTTCAATCTTCAAATTTTCACAAAGACAACAGCAGCAATACCTTCCTCTGGTCGTCAGACACGTCTCGTGGCCACCAATGGCCAGCTTGGGTTAGTGCGCCGAGCTCCTTCTGTCCCAGTGCCTCCTGTAGGTGCTGGTGCTGCTAATATTATTTTAGATATAGAGAGTGTATAGCTTAAAGAAGCTATTAGTAAGATTACCTAAGTATTAGGTATTAAGATATCTATTTTATCTTATAAGGCACTAGTACTTTTTATTATTAAAGATTACCCTTTTAAGTAAAAGCTTATTATTTTTATTAATAGTAAAATAAAAGACTTTTATAAGTCTTTTATTTTTATTAATACTTTTATTATTAATAAAAATAAGCCTAACTAGTATAACTATTATTATAATATAATAAGAATATAAAGGAACTTTTATATAAAGATTACCTTTACTTTTAATAGTTAAGTTACTATTAATAAGATTTTTTTTTTTAATTACTATTAGCTTTATTTAAGGCTATTAAGCTTTTAGCTTTTTATATAATAGCTTAAATAGTAAGGCCCTTATAGTAGGCTAGAATTATAAGAGTTAATATTAATTAAAGTTTATTTACTTTAAGTAATATTAAAAAGTAAAAATATCTTTATAGTAATATATAAAGTATAGCTAATAAGGTTTTATAATAAAAATAATATAATATAATACTTATTTTTTAGTATATTATATATAAAGTATTATATATAATACTAAAAAAATATAATAACTTTAAAAGTAAGTTTTAAGGTTATATAGCACTACTGCCTTTAACCTTATAATCTAACTAAATAAATAGCTTTAATCTATAAATATAAAAAGATATTTCCCTTAGCTTTAGTAAGCTAAATACCTTCTTTATTATTACTTAATTAAGGTAATTAATACTAAGGCTTTAACCTTAAAAGCCTAATTCTAAATAAGCTAAAGATTATAAAAACTAATATAAAATATAATACTATATAATTAATATTAATAATAACTATAACTATTTAATTAAAGTAGTTAATACTTATATATTTAGCCCTTTAATTAAAATCTATAGCTTTAAACTTAATATTATATTAATCTTTTAATCCTTTTTAAGGTATTATAAAATTATAAGAAAATACTTACTATATATTAATAAACTATTAATAATATAATAAATTAATCTTATAATCTTTAGCTATTAAATATAATTACTTAGTATTAATAAAAACAGAGCTAAAAATAAAGCTTTTAGTAATTATATTATAGATTAAATATATATATTAAAAGACTTAATAAATTACCTAAAATAGGGTTAATACTTATTAAAGTAATAGCAGGCCTTTATTAATAGTATTATATTAGGTAATAGTAATAGTTAATATTAGCTATAGTTTATAGAATTAAGATATATAATTATAGTAATTAAATTATAAATATAAATATTATATTATAGGAATTAAGAGCTATTATAGTATAAAAAAGGGGAAGTAAAGGGGGAAAGAGGAGTAAAAAGGTAAATTAAGAAATAAAGGTTTTAATATTAAAGGAAAAACTATAAATATTAGTAGGCTAAAGCTAGCTTAGTAAGTTAGTAATAGATTAAATTAGGTTATAAGATAATATAAAGTAATATAAAGAATATAAATTAAAAGTAAATATAGCTAATTAATACTTAGGCTTTAAGTAATATAATTACTGCCTTAACTAAGTAATATAAGTACTGCTTACTTTTTAGTAGCTATATTAACCTTCTTCCTTTACTTTTATTAAAAGAATACTAGGCCTAGTATATTTATTATATTTTTAAAATATATTTACTAACTTAACTTTCTATATCTATTAATTATAGTTATTAATATTAATTATAGCTACTAATAAGATACTTACTATATATAAGAGCCTAGAGCCTAATTAGAGCTATTATATAACTAACTATAACTTTATTATTATAATTAAATTAATATTAAATTAGGCTAATAGTAAAGATTATTATAAGCTTTATATAATAGCTATAGCTATTAAAAAGAACTTTTTATCTAAAAGCCTATTTAATTTAATTAAAATAGCTATTTTTAATTATACTTTAATTAACTTAATTAATTATATAGATCTAGTTTACTTAAGTTATTTTATTTATCTAGTTTAGCTAGCTAAGAAACTAGCTAAATTAAATAAGCTAGAAAGGGCTATAAAAAAAGGCCTATTTCTTAATATAAAAAAAGTAGCTTTTTTTACTATATTAATAGGTTTAAACTTAGCTTTATATAAAAAGTAGCTTAAAAATATAATTATTAAAGCTAATTATTTATATTATATCTTTTTAATTATATAAAATTAAAAATAGTATATCTATAAATAGAGTTTTAGGATAAAAGTAAAGTAATAGTAGGGTTTAAAGGTTTAAAAGAAAAAGGTTAACTTTTATATAAGTTAGTTAATAAAAGCTAAATTAATTTAAAGTTAATAATAACTTTATTAATTAAATATATATACCTAGGTATATAATTAACTGCCTTTATATTTAAATAGATAAAGTAAAATTAATAATAAAATAGTAATTAAACTAGGGCTATTAATAAAATAGTAATACCTTTAAGCCTTTTTAAGTCTAAAGCTATATTCTTTTAGTATTACTTTATTAATATTTCTTTTAATAAGATCTTTTTATATATTATAAATCTAGGTAATATAAATTTAAAAATACAGTTAGTAAATTTAGCTTTTTAATTAATATCTTAAATATTACTAATATATATTAAATTAAAAATAAAATAAAAAGGGATATTAAGACTTTAGATTTAATTCTTATTAAAGTCCCTTATAACTAGGTAATAGGCCCTAAATAGGTAAAGACTTATAATAAGTAATAGCTAGTAATTTAATAAGCTTATATTAACCTTACTAAAGAGCTTATTAAAGATAATAAGTTTATCTTTACTATAAATAAAGGGGTATTCTTAATCCTAAAAGGGATATATAAGTCTTTTAAGCTAATATTAAAATACCTAAAACTTAATATTTAAATAAAGATATAAGAAAAGTATTTATATATTTATATTACTTATAATTTAATTAGTAATATATAAAAAGTAATCTTCTAAACATTTTATAACTAGTTTAGCTTTATTAATAAAAAAGCTAATATTAAAGCAGTTTAAGACTTATTATATAATACAGGTTATAAGCTTACTAGGGTTTCTATTTTTAATTATAGCTATTTTAAATAAAAGGCTAGTAAAACTATTAATTATATATAGGCTAATTTAATATTATAAGTTAGTAAGATTATTAACTAAAATATATATAATATATTTATAAAAAAAGAAAATATAAAGTATAAGGTTTATTTTATTAAGCTAGTACTAAAGTGCTTTTTTATATTTTAAAGGTGAAGAACAATAATAAGGAAAAGACTGCAAGGGACAATATTTCCCAATATATCTTCAATTACAAGCTTTATATAACCAGCTATAAAGGTCCAATTAAGATAAGGTCTTCGTCATTAGATAGAGAATCAAGTAATCAGTTCAATAGTATCAGATACAAGGACAAAACGTGTAAAATTCAGTCTAAAAAAGCATAAAGAAGCTAAAATCCCCCTTAAGGTCCTATCCCTTTATATCTATCAAGACAGACAGTCCTCTATCCTTACTAATAAGGCTAGACCTCTTTACCCTAAGCTGCATACCTCAACCGTCACAATATTAATTAAAAAAGACCCTAGGCTTATTAATAAAATTAAGTTTATAGTAAATAAAAAAAGTTATTATTTTTTTTTAATTACTATTAGCCTTATTTAAGGCTATTAAGCTTTTAATTTTTTATATAATAGCTTAAATAGTAAGGCCCCTATAATAAGCTAGAATTATAAAAGTTAATATTAATTAAGGTTTATTTACCTTAAGTAATATAATTACTGCTTTAATTAAGTAATATAAGTACTACTTACAGGTCCCTTAATAGCTATATTAACTTTTTTCCTTTACTTTAATTAAAAGAATACTAGGCTTAATATATTTATTATACTTCTATTTAAAGATCAGTTAAACCTTAACTAAATAAAAAATTAAATATAAACTTATAAATATATTTCTTAATCTATTAATTATAATTACTAATATTTATTAAAGCTATTAATATAATACTTATATAAAATAGCTTATAGCTATATAATTAAGCTTATTATATAACTTATTATAACTTTAATATAGCTATTAAGCCTACTATAAAGGTAATTAATAAAAAGGAATATAAAAAGTTATATATAATAGTAGCTATTATTAAAAAGAACTTTTTATTAAAGTACTAATTTAACCTTATTAAAATAGCTATTTTTAATTATAGCTTAATTAAATTAATTTATTATATAAACCTTTATAGCTTAATTAATATAACCTAGGTTAATAAAAAGCTATTAGCTTTTAAAGACTTAAAGAAATACTTAAAAAAAGGTCTTCTTTTTTAATTAAATTAGGTAGCTTTCTTTACTACTTTTATAAGCTTAAACTTAAATATATATAAAAAGTAGCTTCTTAATATAGCTAAAAGGGTTATTATAGTAAAGAGAGAGCTACTTTTAAATTAGTAATAGGCTAGTTATAGTCTAAGATTATAATAGTAAAAGGATAAAGGTAGGGTAATAGTAAGGTTAGACTAAAGGTTTAAAGAAATAAGGTTAACTTTTATATAAGTTAGTTAGCGAAAGTTAAATTAACCTGAAGTTGATAATAACTCTATTAATTGAATATATATGCCTAGGCATGTAACTAACTGCCCTTGCATCTAAACAGATAAAGTAAAATTAATAATAAAATAGTGGTTGAACTGGGGAGATACCCCTTCAGATGTTGAATCTAGAGAGGAATCTCTATAAGAAAGGTTATAGTCCCTTTAACCCTATCTTTTAATTTTTTTAAGCCTAGGAACTTCTAAAGATACTAGTAATTAAAAAAAGCAGGCTAATGCTCCCTATATCTCCCTTATATAAATAATAGGCATTTAATAATAGATAGAAGAGAGGTTATATTACTAAAAGAGTATAGCTACTCTTTAAGTATAATGCCCTCTTTAATTCTTTTAAGGCTTATTAAGTTAAGGCTAATTAGTTTAATCTAAATAAGCTTACTAAATATACTTATACCTTTCCTAGGCTTAATAAGATTAAGTAACTTTAAGTAAATAAAGATATAAAATAGTTAAGTACTAGACTTAGCTTTTAGGTTACCTTTTATTCTAAAAAGTATCCCTACAGGTTACACTAGTCCCTTAATAACAGCCCTGCAATCACTTAGCCTAATCTATTTACTAACGCAATCTATCCAGGGATCAAGCTCTTAGACATCTCCTATTTCAGGAATAAGTCAAGAGTCAAAGCATGTAGCTCTCTTCCAGAGGATGACGGCGAGGATAAGGAATGATCTACCACTCCTGGTGTGATGTCCTGGTCCCTATAGGTATCGTTAAAATGCCTCTCAAGTTCTTATTGTATATTTAGGAATATGCCTTATTCTTTATATTTAAGTAAGTCTTATGCCTTATTATACGAATTGCCTTATCTTTAGGTAAGAAAGATCTTTATACCCTCTAGGTAGGAGATATTACCTATTACTCTTAAGCTTCAGAAAGATCTTAGACTCTTACAAGAAAGAGATATCCTTAGTGCGATTCTATTTAAAGATAAATCAGCTAATAGGTGCCCTTCGGGGTAGGGTAACAAAGTCGGACTCTACACCTCCACGTGGTATTGCCTGGAAATCCCATGCTAGTTATAGCAAGGAGCTAACGCAGAGATGCAATAGGTAGGAATATTTGTTGATAAAAAGATCTGTCGGGTTTGGGGGATGTGTTTTCCATTGTCATATGTTGCGTCCGTGTTTCGTTGCTGGGATATAACGGTTTGCTGGTAACAGTGGGGATCGGAAGTCCAGGTCGGAGCGGAAACAACATAAAGAAACTGGATGTTCTTGAAACGTTAACGTATGTACGAAGACTGGTTGTTATCGATATGTAAATCTGTTTACTTAACATGGTAGGCCCAAGTCTATGGTCGAAGCGCTTCGAGCCCTGAGCCCAGAGCTGGGAAGCTCCTCTTGACCGTGCGAACGGAACCACATGGTTTCTTTCGAAAAGGTTCTTTTTCTTGATACAAGGGGAGTATTTTGTGAAGCATTGGGAAGCAGGTCCCAGTTGGCTCTCTGGTTGTGTCCGTATGGGGTGATTGTTGAATTCTGGTTATGGATGTCGATACACCAACAGTCTCTCAGCGAAAGCTAAGTGATGAAGAGATCAAATACTTAGAACCAAAGGAAAATAGTACGTCATCATGTGAGGATACACTGAACTTTTGGCCGCGCGCGTGCTTCTTTCATCTCTCTTGGTGTTACTGTTATGTGCCAGCAGTGCCAACACTGCCTCACAGCGAAGGGGCCTGGAACTGGACAGCCCGCTCAAGACCAGCTTTATGCATATTTGCGTAACAATATCATTAACAATTCAACATAGGTCGATTGGTCTAGTGGTATGACCGGATCAGTCAATCTGGTTGCGCCCCCCCCCCCGGGGTCCGGGGGAGCGTGACTGGAGCTTGATCTTAACCTGGGTTCGAATCCCAGATCGACTAATATTTTTGCACCTCTCTCTTATTCCATTTCATTCCACTACCTCATCAAGTTCTTAGAGCAAGAGATCTCTGCCGAACCTCTTACCAGCCTTGTAGTGTTGACTTGGCTGAGTATACTGTGGCTAAACCCCCTATAATTATGGGATGCAAAAGGATTTCATTATTTATTTATTTTTACCATGCGGTTCGGCTATATGGAAATGAAAGAGCTCTAAAGTCAATCTTAAAGGAACCGGAGAGCTGCAAGAAGGCGATGTTACTATCCATGTTAGTCTGGTTGAGGCGGATGTGTTAGATAAGGCTATTTATCTCTGTACAAATGTCACGACTTTGGAAACCAGCCATTTAAGTCAGATAAGCCATCTTGGGAGTACGGAAGTTAGACCCTTCCACTTCTTGTCACCGTTCTCTGCCAACGAATGCTAGGGAGGAATACATGGAAAAGACGAAGCTAACCAACTCGCCTCCAGGACTTTCGCCGTTACAGTTTTCCAATGAAAGTGGAAGTGTGATCCAGGCCATCTAACACATGCATCAGAACAGGCGTTACCTTCAATGTGAGTGCTGATATCTGTGGACTGTGACCAAGTCTAACTTCTTTGGATGCACAAATCGATCTGGCATTGGGGCTTATCATGACAATTTGGCATTTTCAGAAGTGACCAGCTGATTTAGTACCGTCTGCCACCTAGTACATTACATATCAACTGAGTCTGAGAATGTAACCTCTTGAAACGGGTTGTACATGGAGGCTTATGTACGGACACTTCAACATGTATTCTCATAATTCAATTCGGTACATTCAATGTTTTCCTCACCTATTCTCAAATACCTTTAATTCCCAGATACCAATAATCAACGACAAAATAGCCTGACAGAAACCGACAGCGTAGGGCCTTCCGACACCGGGTGCTTGGCTGAAAGCCTACTCTATGAGCTTACGCATGACAAAAGAGTCGCTCTCTTTGATATTTGACACGGGGTATCTTTAGGACTTGCCCGTGAAAAGTCCACATAATATACTTACGAAAAGAGATGCTCGCTTCAAGCAGTACCGGAAACTTCATACGGCGTCCTCACTGGCCCCCAAGTTGCGATTACTTCAGAGTAGGGCCGTCATGTGGTACCTACCTAGCTATTCAGAACTCAAACACTATAAGCAATAATGCGACTGCGGTAGAAAAACTGCAGGTCATAATAATGATTACTAACGAAATACCTGGTCACTCTCTTTATAGTAAAAGTTAATCGATATCTTGAATAGTAAGAGAAGGTAGTAAAACAGCAGAAAGGGAGACTACTTTTTAAGTCTTATAAGCTGCAGCTTCTAGATACTATATAAGTTACAATCAAAATGCTAATGATAACAAATCGACTAAGACAACGTGTCCGAGTGGTTATGGAGACAGACTTGAATTCATTTCGGTTATCTGTTGGCTTCGGCCGCGTAGGTTCGAACCCTGCCGTTGTCGATTCGCTTTTATTCTTTGCCTATCTTTTGCTCTTTTGCTCAATAGAAACCAATTGCAGCAATTTTCGCCTTGCCACGTCGTGGTGGTTGTGCTGTGTCTCGCGAGCCGCTGACATGTTTACTACTGCACCAACTTATGAAATCCAGTAGCGCCTGTAGATATGCACTAGCTTAATTTAAGCCCTCTAATTGGTCAGGATGGTATAGCATTACTGAGATCTCATTTTACAAGTTCCCAGCCCCTGGGCCACTAGACTATGTAGCTCTACGTTATTTATAGAACAATGGCGACAGAAGATTCTGAGAAGCAGCAGTTCAGTAGTATTAAGGAACGGAGTGAAACATGAGGAGCAACGTGATGAAAGTTTGGTGAAGTTTTGTGGTTGTTTGCGAGTGTGGGGAGATGTGAATATTGATGAATTTAAAAGATGGTCCGAAGTGGAGGGGGCAAGGAAGAGAAAGGCCAATCGGGCTTGTTATCAGAACAATACCAGAAATTGTATATGGATGCGAATGAAAAATGCCGAGAAAGCCTCAATCTTGACGTAGACCTGGGGCAGGACACCAGACGCCGGCTCAACAGCTGTGGTTGATGTTGGGGATCGTTCTCGGCCATCTCGCCTCCCGGAAGTTCCCAGTCCCTGGGGCCACTCGGGCTCGATGACCGTGACTGTTGTCAGGAACTGATTCCTGACACTTGGCATGGCGAAGCAGTCGCAAAGGGACCATCTGTGATTGATCCCTACAAAGCAGCTTCCAGGAGGTGAACCTCCCTGCACGCCAAAGTCTGTGAATCCTGTTTCTCTTTTCGAGTTTGCTTGATCCTGGACACCATGCAAAGAGATTCTCGTCGATCGACTTGCAAGCTTCAATAAACCCGACCAATGCACATAGTTGAATGGACAGAAGCAAAAGGGCCATATCGTGAGGTCCATGGTTTCACCGTCATCTCATTATTTGCAGTCTCGCGCAAGGTGTGTGTGGGCCGTCGAGAGGTGTGTATAATTGTCGTTTGGTTCATCTAGACAGGACAGACAGATTTGATGCAGCCTATGAGTAGCTCGTAATAGATCAAACTTTTGACACGAGATTGCATCATGCGAGTTATTGCGATAAAACCACTGACTTGATTTGTGAACATGCGGGAGAGGGAGTTCTGGTGGGAGACCTTTTTGGCCAGCATTAAAGCATCGTCACTATTCAAGCCGTGAAAAGTGAGGTAGACATAAGCTACGAATTCGACCCTTAGGTACTTCAAGAAATTATTTCATTAGAATCAAATCTCCTCTGCGGTATCAGTCAAGTACACACCTAGGACTACGGTACTATCTGCTCTAACAAAGTTCGTATTGATCAAGGTCGAGGTATATGATTACCAGCGAGCGAGGTTGAAGGCTAGGCCGCAACAGTGACAGATAGTCTCAGCCTGATTTCAAATCCTCTTCCGCTAAAGGAGGACAGTCATGCCTCTTATTATAAGGGGGAAAGTCGAATTGGCTCTGTTGGTGGTTGCAATGAGATGAACGCGGCCTTGGTCTGTAGTGTAGCCTCGTTGGGGTCGACTGACTGTATTACCAGGATAGCATATGATCTTGTTTCTAGCATGCTAAGGCTTTTTCATTGATAGGTTAGTATAATATTACATAGCGCCCGGATAGTGTATGCAGTGAGACGAATGCGGTCTTCATCCATGACATAATCTCTTTGAGGTTGATGCCGGGCTATCAGATTAACAAACGAGGCACAATACTAATGCCAATGGTGCGAAGCTCGAAGCTCCGGTTCCCTTGACGACTGTTGCGGATGATACCCTGGAGGGCCATGCTGTCTCCTCGCTTGAGAGGCTGCTTTAGCTTGACAGGGACTGGGGACTGGGCGGGTTGAAACTCCCGAGCAGCAAGGTACATCTGGGCGCCTCCGGGGGTATCGACGGCGGTCAACAACAGACGAACCTCATAAAAGCCATCCTCAAAATCATGTTAGCTGAAGTAGTTCAGGAACATATCCAAATTCGGAGTGGCGGACATGATGACTATCTTAAGATCAAGGAAGAGTGGTAGGGCGCCCTTCAATAGTGCTAGGAGGAGATCAGTAGGGATGTGCGCTCGTGGGCCTCATCAATGATGGCAGATTCTGTGGTGTACGAAGGAGGGGCGGGATGAGAAAAGACATTGATATATCCCATCATAAAACCCATAAACCGTCCAAGGCAGAGAGGTAAACAAACCCATGACGCGAACGGAAACGACAGAGATTGTCTGGGAGCTCACACAAGAGTCTAGAGCGATTTCAAGCAGATAATCTTTAACACTCAGGATTAAAGCTTGGGATTTTATTCTTCTTCGCCTCTTTTGGCCTTTAGAGATGGCGGTCCTGTTGTCGGTAACGGAAACTCTGGCGATGGAGTGGGCTTGGCAGGGAATCAAGTCTAGTTTTATGGTTAGCAACTCATCAAAGACACTCCAGAATCAGCATACCGAGCAAACCACAGCAGTGCTTCTCGGCATCTTGCTCTTCCTTGCTGTTCTCGGCGTCCTCTGTTCGGGTTCTGTCGGGCTGTGTTTCCTCTGCCTGGGTCTCGTCTTCATCCGTGTAGGAGAAGTCCTCTTGAGCAGCTGTGCAGTCGCCTTGATTATCGGCATCATCCTCGAAGTCCTCGTCAGATCAGTTCCCGCAGCTAAGTTCTAGAGGAATCGAAATCGATCTCGGACCGGTCGCTCATGACCTTTCGAGCGTGTCAGGGGAGGGTGGTGCTGTAGCTTCTATAGGCCACGTGGCAGGGACGGTGGCATGACAACCAGGTTTCGTGTTGACAGGAGTAATGTCAAATGAGGGTGAGGGTCGATATTCCGCCCACTGATGAAGCGGCCCCAACGGCGGCGTGGTAGTCAGTTCGTCAGTGTTTCCATAAGCTCCCTTCGGAATACGGCCTGAATGCAATATTGAATCCGAAGGGCGATGATCCGGAGTAGATAGATTGAGTGTGTAGTGACGAAGCAGGAGCAATAAAGGCAGGAAATCAAGGTGCCCTAGCAATTTGATGGCTTTCTGTTGGTAGATGCAAGGCGATGGCCGCCGGGAGAAGCAAGATGAGGGTGGTGGTGTGGTGGGAGACGAGTCCATATGATGCGTGCTCTTTACTCACTTATAGACTCGAAAACTTGTAGAGCAGAACATTTACATATCAGCCCTGTTCAAATTTCTTGCTTTCAATCTTAGACATGTCTCTAATCCAAGAGCTGAGAGTCAACATGAATGTCCACAAGGTGCTGTTACTTCCAATTGGGACGTGACCCAAACTAGGGAACTTGAAGGCCATTGTTCCAAACCATCAGAAGACAAGAATATCAAGGACAAATAAGAAACCATAAAGAGAACCGGAAGTCCGTAGGATTTTTGCCGATCATATCATCTTTTCATGCCAAGTTACTTGCGAGTTACAACCTCGATTTCCTACCTCACGCAACAACTCACGATATGGAGAATGTGCATCATCTAATCCCAACACTATGTCTGATACGCTTACCGTACTGGGGAGATGTGCTATGCAAAGCAGTAATAGTCTGAATGAAGATTGGGGATTATTCTCGGAGTCTGGCTGCGAGCAATGCATACGTGGTCGGTGATTAAGGTAAAGGGGCACAATTCCCACTACAGCACCAATACCAAGTAATATCACATCTTCGACAATCAAGTATGTATCAAATAAAGCTCTGTCAGATATCAACAGCAACCAGCGGGTCTCAAAAAAAAAAGAAGAAGGATGCTAGCAAGAAACTACAGCAAATTGTGGAGAACATGGCCCTCGATGATAAAAACTAGTCTAAACCTCGTCTAAATCAATGAATCACTGACGCCTTCGGGCGCTTCCTTCGGGAATCTCTTGTCTCGAATTGTGAACATGTTTTCAAACAACGGTCGATGCCTGACGAAGCGGTCCCTGAAATCCCTTCGAGGTTGATGTCCGAGGAGCGAGACGTCAACCTTTTTATATCTAACATCGTACTTGACCCACCGCTCGAGGCCTGGCACACGGATGCCCAGAGTCGGCAGCGCAAGAAGTGTCAGTGTCGTACTGATATGCTGAGAATATGGATCCCGCTTACGTTCGACACCGTAGATAGCGGGGAGTGTGTATCGAATCTTTCCCGAAGCGTAGTGCTTGAGCAACTTCTCCAGTCGAGCCTTTCGCAGAGGAGGCAGCGCTTTACGGAATGCTTTGGCATACTCTGCGCGATAGGGGTGAACTTGCCACATAGGCCATCTGTTACGTCCAATACGTATCCAGAAACGACCATCGAACAGCTTACACCTCGCCCATCCCTTGTGACTGAAAGCATCCGGGGCATCCGTGAACTCCTCCTCTGTGTTTAGGGGCGGTGACATGTATGACGGAGGCAAGTACAGCTTTGCAACCGGAAGGGGTTGGGTTGATGTATAGGGGGCTCTAGAGAGTAGCCATCTGATGGATGTTCCTCTAACTACCGGATCAAAATACACACCAGCGGCAGTGAATGCTTTGGGTGTCGTATTAGCATCGGGAGCCATGCCGGGGACCAGGGTATTGACAACTTTTTCGAGATTTGAAAGGGGTGGGAGATGGTATTCAGGGGTGACAAAATCAATAAGTTTGCGGACTGCGATGGTCACGACAACTCTCCGACGGTCCTTCCGCAGTTCGTTATCAGGATGTAAAGAGCGTCTTTTGAAACGTTTGTTGAAGCTGCGTAGCTTTGGGAACTCTACCAGCAAAGTTCCCACATTTGGATCAAAGTTTTTAATAATGGCCTCCCGAATAAGATAGCGGCTAGCTTCTGCTTCTTCAAGCTTGGTTCTCTCTCTTGATCTCTTGGCTAGAGAGAGGATAGAAGGCTTCTGCAAGGCTTTTGGTAAGGTGTGGTTTCGGACCAGATGTCTGACAGCGTTTCGTGTTGTTAATGTAGGGTCCTTGTTAGTCGCATCTTCTACCCAAGGAATCTTATTCGCTTCGCAGGTAGCAATCAGCCTATCCTTGTCAAATTCCATAAGAGGCCGATAGATCATGACGCCGCCATCCTCAACTTCCAAGGGCTTCAGAAATGGAACGTCGGAGACTTCACGGATCTCCTCGGATCCCGGGTACGATTGAACGAGATCTTGAGGGAGATCTTCCAAGAGATTGGTATTTTCAAGGGTCAACTCGTCACGAATTCTGCGTCGTAGACGTTTCAATTCCTTCAGAGCTGGTCGGAAGCTGAGCGCAGGGGTTGGTCTCAGCTGGTCGTCGAGAAGGCCACTCTTGTAGACGCCGTGTAAATCGTAGCATTCGGGTATCGAATTAGCCTCCCTTATTCCTTGCAGGCCTCGGTAACCATGCCCTCCAAGTAATCGCATGAGGACTGTCTCGTACTGGTCATCACTGTGGTGCGCAAAGAAAAGACTGTTGGAACCATGATAGCTGCAATACCGGCCTAGTGCGCGATACCGGTAAGTTCGAGCGAGGCCCTCGACATTGGGGAGTTGACGAGGGTCGAGACCTTGACGTTTCTCATCCCGCCACGAGAGAGCAGAAACACTGGCCTTGATGTCAAGCCTTCGCAACTCTTTGGCAACCTCTGACGCTTCATGGCCGCTCCCGTCACGTAGTTTGTGGTCGACAACGAGAGCGAGAACACCATGGACTGGGTTATCTGCGACTTTCATGCCACGGAATGAGCGGACAGCTTTGGTCATGAGAAATGCGAGAGCCATTGAATCTACGCCTCCACTGATAGCCAGTACTAGAGGAGAGTTAGTCGCATATAAGACTGCAAAATATTGGGCCAATTACCTATACGCTGTGGTCTCGCAAAGCGAGCGGTTGGAAACCGAGGACGACAAATAGCGTCGACGGCATCTTTGAACTCGCTGATCTGAATTGGCCGAGGGGCATGATGAAATACACGAAAGGCCGTAGTCATTCCATTATATTTCCGGCTTGAGCCTGGAGCACAATTGGCGAAGCAGGGCTGAAGCTGAGGCTGAAGCTGAGGCTGATGCTGTTGCTGTTGCTGGGAGGAAGGGAAAAAGTGGTGATGCCGGAATTCAATTGAAGCTTGAGTGGGTCTGATTGTTTGAACTCCGTCCGAGCTAGTGGGGCCGAGCGGGTGTTGTATCACGACGGCACAGGAGCCTTTGCGAGATGAGATGTACTTGATAACTCAGGAGTGAAGTATTAGGAGTTATGAAATAAGCACCTTGATAGTGCGTATCGAGCAATCTTAGTAAACCTAGGCAAGATCCAGGGAACTGGGGTAAACTTGGGAAGATCAAGTGTATTCTGTGATAACTCAGAAAAGCCTAGACGACTTCAAGATGAACGTAGGAACTGGAAACTAAGCTAAGCTGTCTGCTCCATCGTGGCTGAGAAATGTTCACAGTGAATGGACATTTGAGACAAAGAAATCTGTTATCCTAGTAACAAGACCAAAGCTCTATTACTCTTGGCATGCCCATGTTGGCGACACCTGGGCATACCGTCTCGCTAAGAAACACCGTGAACCAATCTGAATCGATCAGTTTCGCTCAAGGCAGTGATCGACCATGGAATCACAAGCTTCTAGAAACAGCGCCGTTCACCCTGTACAACGATCAACTGCGTTAGTGCACTATAAACCAGCCACAGGTACCTATAGTTAGAAACAAAACACGACACAAGAATTAAACTTTTAATAGGTAAATAAACAACAACCGTCACTGGACCCCGTCTACCACAATCGATCAGTATCTCCTCAGTACAGGCCTCCAATAACGTAGCAGTCAGTGACAGGTTTGTCGTGTCCCGACAGAGACTCTCACTAAACCATGCGGGTAATAACTAAAGAGAAAAGACCCTCACCAACCCCTGTCACCGTCTCAAATGATTCGCCTCCAAGGCATAAAAGGGCCCTAACGAGAAAAGAGCAGAAACAGCCTTGCCAGTTTGAGTGGAGTGGGAAATGCATGTTTTGGATCATGGCCCATTACCTTGAATCCTCTGGTTGTAGCGGCCTCTTGTTGTCCTCGTGCCACCATCACAGGTTATCCTTGTCTCTACTGTGCACACTACATACATACCCAAGGCCTGCATCTGCATGCTTCGTACATCCATTACACACACAGTCACGTATTGCCCTGTCTCGTCTTGTTTATTTTTACTGCTTCTTCTCAACTTTTATCCTCGTCTCAACCCTTAACTATCTCCCACTGTCGCGTTAATAACTGTTTCTCGGCCAAATATTGTCTCGTCGCTCCGCAACAAACCAAAACATCCCGCCCCATGTGATTCACAATTTACTTGCATCTTTCATCAGCTATACCAGCCTCATCGTTAGCTCTTCATCTACCTTCGCTCCGCCACAGCCGCATTCCTGAGCCTCATATACCCCCTGCGCGGCTCCTAATTGTCACCTTCGCAATCGTTTCATATCGAATAAGCCCTCATGGTGTCCACGCTGGAGCCTCCAACCGCCTCCTCCGTCTCCCGCCGCGGTCCCTCCTCTGTCGTCTCCCGTCGATCTCAATCAGACTCGCGATCGAAACGCTACAACAGATCTCATACCGGCGGGACTTCTCACGCTCTTCACAATGACTTCCCAGTCTTTAGTAGTGGCGATGTAGAAATCATAGTCCGCGCGCGCGATACGCCTCCCGATGCTGCTCCCGTGCAGAACAGATATCTTCTTCATCGCCATACGCTCACGCGCTCGAGTGGTTTCTTTGAGACCAGCACATCAAGCCAGTGGTCTCGCGCTCGCGCACTACCGGCTGGCAACGAGCTCTCCCGCATCGGAGAGGACGCGGAACCGGATTCTGTCAGTGCAAGCGAAGTCAGCTCAGTGTCGCAAAGAGGAAGCATCCATCCACCCAGGAAGAGATGGCGATACGAGCTAGACCCCAAATCTGGACCAAACGATATTCCAATGCTGGTCCAGCGAGACGAATCGTCGCGAGATACTACACAATCCTTGTTTGGGCCTGCATCAGCTCCACCTGCAGTCAGTGCAAGAGACGCACGCTCTCAGAGTCGCTCCAAACACTCCCACTCACATTCGCGATCGTTGTCCAATTCGTCGGCCTCAAGTGGTTTCTTTCGCTCTGTCGCCAATCTCAGTCTCTCGTCCAACCACCCACCTCCAGCCCAAGAGCTGTCGCAAGCGGACGAGGACCTTTTGCGCGACTATGATAACCTCTTTCGCATATTTTACAATTACCCGCCCAACCTCGATGGTGTCAATGTCGCAGATGCCTATGTCCAATGCAAGAGCTTGCTCAACCTCGCCGACCAATATGACGCCCTTGCTGTGGTGGGACCTCGAGTTGATCACCACATGCTGCAGTTCCAGTCACGGCTCTGGAAGCAAATCGCCAAATACCCAATCTCATATTTGCGCCTCGGGTACCTAGCTCGCAGTAGGGTGATATTTCAGGAAGCCCTGATTCACGTCGTTGGGCAGTGGCCGGTCGGGGAACGCAGCCTGCGTGCAGCCCTGCCCGACATTGTCTTGGATATTATTGAGGACAAGGTTGACGAACTGGAAGATACGGTCGGTCGCATCGAGGGACGTCTGTACCGTCTTGGGCTCACCAACAGCCGTGGTGAACGTGTCGGCCCAAGCAACAACTACCTCGACTGGCTGTCCATAAGCCTCTTCCGCCAATGGCTGGCCGACAACACCTCTCCGCAGCCGCCTCCCGATCAGCGACGCAGGACGACCTCTCGTGACGGCGGCCGCAGCGTCGCCGCCTTACCCCCCGCAGCCCCGCCGTTGAATTCTGTAGGCCGTGCATATCGCCAACTCGGTTCGAATAATCCCGCATCTTTCCTCGGCCACGATGACTGCAAGCGCTTCCTCAAGCTCACTCCAGAGCTCTATAGCCGGGAGAACCTCCGGCGTTTTGAGAAGCGTCTTGATGAACTCAAGTCAATGGCCCGAGAGATCGTACGGCCTCTCATGGGCAGCAATCTCGAACTCGATATGGGCGGTACCTCACGCACCCCCGATAGTGTCTCTTACCTCACCTGCATCAACGTTGGGAACCGAGACCTGCCTTGGGTGATGGAGGATCAGACAACAGTCGGGCTCGTCACCAACTGATGTGGGTGGGTGAGTGCGTTATCAGCCCTGGATTGGGGTGAAAGCGGTGGTGGTTGCGTTGATGCAATGCAACGATTTTTATGACCTGATGTTTCTATTTTTTGGATTCTTGCGGATACCCCATGCTTGGACATACTGTTGAAATTCCCCTTGTGTTTGTCTTATGTATATTCACTACTGTCTGGAACGATATGACTAAATGATATCTAGCTCGGTATATTCTATATAGACACGGAACAGCCAGACCCTGGTTGTACTGAGGACAGTCGATATGACTCGGATGGAGCTGAGCTCTTTAATCAAATTGATAAGTGTTTCATATATTCTGCATGCGTTCCGTTGTTGTATGTGTACTTCTGTGTGAACTGCAACGCCGGAACTGAATGGTAGCATCCCTCGAGATGCTCTCGCAGTGGTGTTGCAAATCTTGGCCACCAAGTTTACCCTGTTTATCTCAAATTATTGAATCATTTCAAAAGCCATCCCTATTTAGTTATACTGAATTTGCCCGATGGTGCTTGTGGATTTGATCGGAGTCATCCCGCAGCATTTCCTTCCAAGCTCAATCCTCAAAGTAAAGAGTCCAGTAGACTGCAACAGCACATATAGGCATCGGTCTTTTTAATGAAACATTTTGTTAATTAGGGTATTACATGAAGAGATGTTTGCGTGATCATCTCATATCATGATAGAACAATTTCCTAGTGGTATCTATCCAAAACGACATTTTTGCAAACCCGCTACACCATTATCATCCAACGAGTCCCAAGTCATAAAACGCCCTTTTCCAAGCGTGACCCGAAAACTCCATCAGAAGCTGCTAGTTATTAAATACGCAAAGATATGTGAAAATGGTGATAAGACTTAAGCGCTCTCCTTGTTGGCTCCGCTGGCCACACTGTCACGACGAGCGATGACAGCAGCCAGGGCGGTATCGTTATCATTCTCCTTCTCGTCTTCCTCTGCCGAAGAGCCAGAGTTAGGGGCAGGAGGAGCGGTGGGAGCATACTTGCTTCTCTGGCGAATCTTGGCACCGTAACGGTAGAAGATAAAGGGGATTGGCGCGAGCACAGCGGCAACACAGCCGAGAAGAGTGGCAGCATATTGAATGCCCATACCATCAAACATTTGACGGGCAAACAGGGGGAAACCAGCACCGCAGAGAGATCGAAGGAATGTGTTACCGGCGATGGCAGAGGCGGCGAACATGAGGTAGGCATCGACGAGGTAGTTGAGAGCCTGGAGGAAGATGGACATGAGACCGAAGCCAGTGAAGAGACCGCTGAGAGTGGGAACGATCCAGTGAATGTCCTTGGTGTATCCAGTCCTATCAAGAGTTAGTATTCTGTCAATTGCTGAGTTTGAGAGTAACTTACCATCCAAACCAGAAGATACCAATGGCAAAGGCGACACCACCAGCCATGATGTTAGGCAGACGCCATTCGGGAATAGGAATGCCATTGTTGGCAGCAAGCTTGCGAATGTACCAAGGCTGTTGAGCAATGACTGTAGCACCAGCGATAAGCTGACCAACAATCATACCGAAGAAGCAAAGACCGGATTGACCAGAGCTGAAGCCGTGGACGCCAACAAAGACAAGAGGGTAGGCGGTAAGGAAGAGATAGAGGAGTCCATAGATGAAACTCATATAGATGGAGAGCAGAAGAATAATGGGTTCGGTAAAGAGCAGGCGCAGAGGTCGAGAAAAGTTCTTCTGGACGAGCTCCTTGAAGTCAACCTCGATTTCCTCTTGCTTGGCATGGATACCCCAGTTCTTGGTGCGGCGTCGCAGATCAGCCGCCTTGGCGATGAGAATGACAGGTGGGTAGGTCTCCTCCAAGAAGATGATGTCGAGAATGAGAGCAGTGAAACCCATGATAGAAGCAAGATACTCAGTCCAGCGCCATCCAAGGTGAGACTCAACAATGAAACCGCCGATGAAAGGAGCCAGAAGAGGGCCAGTAAAGACGGACATTGAGAAGAGAGTAATGGCAGTTCCTCGAGTACGGTTGTCAAACATGTCGGAAAAGACAGCAGCAACGACAGCAAGAGGACAAGCACCGAAGAAACCACTGAAGAATCGGCAGAGAAGAATAGTCTGGATATCCTTGCCAGTTGCGCAGCCAATAGAAAAGACAGAGAAACCGAAGATGGAGATGAGAATTGGAAGACGACGACCGCGCAACTCAGACAGAGGAGCCCAAAGCGAGGGACCAAAAGCAAAACCAAGCACGTAAAAGGTCGTTCCCAAAAGACCAACTTCGTTGCCAACATGATACTCGTGAGCAACAACCATAGTGGCAGCGGAGAAGATGGAGGATGTGAAGGCCGATGTCATGGTGGTGAACCCCAAAACAGCAGCAGTGATAAGCTTCTTCCTCAACGGCCAATTCTGTGAATGCATAGGATCATCGGGTCCATCGAATTCAACAACATACTGCTCCTGCTCTGGCAAAGGAGGAGGATATGGCTTTCCAGCGCCAAAGTTGGGGAGGGGCTTTCTTGAAGCTCGCGACGCTGTGCGGGAACGAAGACTGCCTCCGACGGTGGCATTATGTTGGCTTCGAGCTGTTTGTATTCTGCTGAGTTCTGTAGGATGACGCTCCAGGTCGTTCTGGGTCGAGATGCGGCTGATGCTGTTGTATTGGCCAATGGAGCGGCTCCGTCGACGTGCTGAGTTCTCGGAGGATGAGGAGGAGACGGTTGATGCGGAGATGACTCGTTCTATTTCAGCACTGTCGCGCTGTTGGTATCGCTGAGGAGAAGCAGCGCGTTCAGCGTCTAGCAGCTCCTGATCCACGATATTCCCCGCCATCTCGACTGTGTATTTCGACTTCAGTTCGGATGAAGGAGTCAATTGTCGAGAAAACTGGAATTAGTGAGTCTAGAGAAGTGTGCGGGCGTAGATATATGTATAGCGTCTACGTCTGGTCGCTGTAAGCTGCAGCTATGACGCTATAGGTTGGCGGGAAAAAGCGAGAATGGATGGATCGCGACGCTAATGTGATGATTTGTACGAAAAAGGTCAAGCCGAGGTCGTATGCAGGTAAGACGTTGAGAAGTTCGAGTCAGAGGAGGAGAGAGGGAATTGGCTCGATTACTTTTCGGTCTGTATCTAATCTAAGGTAGAGAGAACAATGAGACAGAGCAGAACAGAACAAGGAGATTCATGATTCAAGGGGTGATGCCATCTATAAGTAAGGACAAGGTCCACTCCACTGTTAACAAAGCCCAGTCGCCAGTCCCAGTGCCAATCTCTTCCAGAACGAAAACGAGATCCATCCATTACTAACTATCGACCCAACACAAGCACTAACAGTCCTCAATCCCTGGCAACACAGAAAAATCTTCTGCTTGGTACGGAAGAGGCCCACTTGTCTTCGGCATCCACGCTCGGCACCGGCGCCGGGACAAGGCCCGAGCTGCAACAAGGGGTCATATATCCGATAAAAGTATACTATATCCGTCCTGACCCTGCTGATGCACGTTGATTATTCAGAACACCCGTGTTACGGTGTTATGACTCTTTTCTCTGCGGATCATCTCGGTAAGCAAAAGATTCGGCCGTGTCTCAAGCCAACGGGGCCGAGATCCCGTGGGATGGATACCAACCTAGATATCATCGTAAATTCCAATCTTGTTCTTGATAATCAGCTCCATTGTTGGGCTTCAAAGGTTCCAAAAATGCCCCTGCCCCACTGGTTCCCCTATGTTACCTTGTAGAGATCCGATGCTTTTGAAAGGTTGTATTTGCAGATTCCTTGTAGCATTGGCCAGCTCGTTTATTTAGATGCCCCTGAGCTTGTGAACTGTATTTCACCGAAAATTGTCAGTTGCGAGAATTGGACCATCATGCACATGCTTTATTCAGCAGCTTTCAAATCCCGTTATCTTACCAAGACAGACTGCATATGCACTTCGCTCCCTCGCGCATATCGTCAACAGATCAACAGCCAATGGAGGGAGCCGGCCGAGTCGTCTCCCCTAGTGGTTCCACCTTTGAGCTTTCTGGAAAAGCTTGGACAATGCAAGGTGATGTAACAGGTTCGGCGAAAGCGATTCCTCCTCGCCATTCGCTTTTTGATGATCTTTTTTCCCTTCACTTTCCCTTGTCACTCACTCAAAACTAGCCGCTGTTTACCGCAAATAAGCCGCATTGTTTTCTTCACGATATTCCGCTTGCTACCCACCGAAGACTCTCGATCATACGGCCAAGACTTGAGATAAGGCTTTCGTGTAATGTCAATGCCAAGAAAGAATATCAGAAAATTGCAATGCCATGATATTTGTTCTATTCCAGGATATATCATCGAACGCCCCAACCATCGTCGAGTAAAGCTGTCGCTTCCTCGAGACTCAAACCCGCCGTCTCGGGATAAATGCGCCAGACCAAAAAGTAACCAACAGCACAGATACAAGCATATAACACAAATGTCCAAGATGGACTCAGCAGATCCATCAATGGTAGGAATGTCAATCCAATGACAAAGTTGGCTGCCCAGCTTGTTGATGTTGCGACTCCACTGCCGAGCGATCGAACAGCCAGAGGGAACAGCTCACTCTGCATCCATGGCACGTTGCCCAGACCGAGCGCATACGCAGCGACATAAACCATAATGCTCACGAGGATAGTGAGGGCAGCCATCTCGTGGCCCGATGTGGCAGGCGGCTCATCGGGCGTAGTATTGACTCCTGCTGCCAGCGAGAGGAACGAGAAGCCATACGCAGACAGCAGCAAGCCAGCGATCATGAATGGGATCGAGTAAAGGAGAACTCTCCTTCGTCCTATGCGATCAACAAGTCCGAGCGCAGCAACTGTGCCGAGGAAGTTTGTGACGGCAACTACCATAGAGGTAAGCGTTGGGCTTTGAAACCCGATGACCGTGAAGATGGTTGCCGAGAAGTACATAAGTGAATTCTATAGATTGTTAGTTTCTCGTAGCGTTCGTAGTTTCCGTCATCACTTACAAAACCACAGAGCTGTTGCAAGCCTTGGAGTAGACAAGCAATGGCCAGGGCTCTCCGGTTTCTTCCTTCACTGATCAGAAGCTCCCATCCGCCGAGCCACTTCCAACGGCCAGATGCTCGGAGGTCGCGCAACCGTTGCGCCTCGTACTCGTCTCGCACTTCCAATTCGATCTCTTTAATAATGACATCCGCATTGTGTTGCAAGGTGTCGCCATTGACTCGTCGAATCACCTCCTTCGCTGTGCCAGACCTGCCAACCTTGACTAACCATCGAGGTGTCTCGGGCATGAAAGCAATCATGCTCCCTTGAACAATGGCAGGCAGAGCACCCAAGCCGACCATCCACCGCCATCCTGTCTCCGCGTGACCGTACGTCGAAAAAGCCCAACCAACGATGTACGCGATAACCTGACCCAATGTGATGAACATGATGTTCAGCGTCACCAACCGTCCACGATGCGCAGCGGGTGCTATCTCGGCTATGTAGAGCGGCACTACGAAACTGGCTGCGCCAACTCCCGCACCGATAATACACCGCCCAGCGACCATAATTGGGACTGTAGAAGACCATGCTTGTAGTAGTGCGCCGGCAATAAAGAGGATATCCGCGTAGAGGATAACGTGCTTACGCCCGAGTCGGTCGGCGAGGACGGATGAAAAGGGCGAGATTATGAGTGCAAATAGCGAGGTTGAGGATGTGATAATCGATTTGTCCATCGAGGTTAATTCGCGGTTCGAGAGTGATGTGCCTATTGAGACGAGGGTTGCGGAAACAACACCTGTGTCGTCTGCTTGCCGTCAGCACGATTTTGAGGCCAAAACATTATTCAAAAGATTCTTACATCCGAAAAGTAGACCACTGATACCAGCAGCAAACGTCAAGACCAGGACGAACAAGCTGGGCATTCCACCCTCTGTCTTGCCGGCTTCGACGGGAGACCCTTGAGCAACATCATATTCAAGCTCTTCTTCGTCGCTGTGACCCGCGATCAGCGGCGCTTGAGAGCTATCCATTCTGCTGCGTTGGGAGGTGCCGTGATGATTGTTTGGGTAGCGTCAACACGATTCCATGAGGCTGTGGTTGGTGGTCATGAGGAACTAAGGAAGTGAGAGTCGTGGACCTGGGGTCGTTATGATGGCTGATCGCCATCCCTGGTCACATGGGGTTCTCGCCGAGTCCAAGTGTCAAGGAGGTACATCGGGCGCTGGAGCACTAACAACTCCTTCAATTCAAGTCTAAACTTAGGCCCAAGCTTTAGGATAATTATGAAGAAACTGCTCAAATCTGTTCAAAATATCATCCTAAACTCAGTTGGTCACCGATTGTTAACCTTTGTTATTAACAGTCAAAGGGCATATGGCTGGAGGTTGTCTGTTCTTTTCTGGCACCGTTAAGAAAATCCATGTATAAAGTAACTCTCTAACATCCACTAATATTAAGTACTGATGGCTCCGGCATCCATTCCCAGCACCTCGATCAATATTCTAATTAATTCGCCCATGATATCATCCACATTCAGTCGCTTCGAAACTTCGCTCAACTAATGAGATTCTTGTTCTTCAGAAAGTAATACCCGTGCACAGCCGCCAACCCCAGAGGCTGGAGCACCAATGGAAGTCGATGCTTGACATGTCTGCTCATAGACTTGGCCATGACAGCCTTGGGAGCTCCAGGTGTATACATCCAATCTTGCAACAGTCCCCAGGTGAGTTCCTGAATGGGAAGAATGCGAGCAAACATGTCCTTTTCGAAACTCTTGATCGCCTTGTCAAGTGCTGCATCATCTTTGTTGGCAGCTCCATTGATGGCTTTTGCAAGTTGCATCGCATCGTCGAGAGCTTGGTTGACACCTTCGCCTGCGTAGGGTGTCATGAGATGAGCTGCGTCGCCGATAAGAGTTAGACCTTGCTTATGCTCCCACTTGCTACCGATGGGAAGCATGTAAAGAGAACGAGGCGAGCATCGTCCGTCAGCCAACTCTAGTGCTTGCTTCAGCCGAGGGTCCCAGTCCTTGTACTTGGTGGTGAGCAATGCCTGGGTTGTCTCCTTCAAGTTATAAGGATCGAAGCCGCAATTCTCTGGCTTCGCCCAATCTTCGTTGTCGGTAACATAGCCGCAGTAGATGTTGAGACTACCATCGCCCATCTGTTGGATCGTTGTTCGGTTGCCATCTGTGCTGGCAAAAACACTTCCACGGTTGACCAACTTCGTTAACTCGGGAGCATTATTCTCAGCGTCTGTGACTTCAAGCTCGTGCATGGCGATCCCTGCGAACTTGGGGACCAGGCTTGGGTCAATCTCCTTTCGAACCTTACTCCAGGCACCATCGGCACCGACAATCAGATCGAAGCCATCAACTATTGTATGGTTGAAGAAGAGTGTTCGGCCCTCGACCTTCTTGAGATGGTGACCCCATTTGATCATGCCCTCGGGAAGTGACTGGGCCAATATTTCACGGAGCTTGGAACGGTCGATTTCAGGACGCTCTTCAATTTTGTTGTACTTGCCGTCTGCGTTTCGAACTAGGTGATATTCAAGGTCTTTATCAACTATTGCCATGTATTGTCCGTCGTAACGTGCATGCTTCAGGAACTCATCAAAGAGTTGGGCTTCTTTGAGAGCTGCGAGCCCAGTTGCTGTGTGAAGGTCGAGGGTGCCGCCTTGGGATCGGAAGTTTGGATGAGCCTCTCCTTCAAAGACTGTGACTTCTGTGCCTGCGAGATGTAGGAGTCTTGCTAGTAAACAACCTAGAGTATGTGAGTGGGTGTTATTGAGGAACTAGTTGGATGAGGAGTGTTACCAGCTGGGCCTGCACCAATGATTGCAATCTTGCGGTTCGCCATTGTTTAGTGTATCGAGTTAATTGTATGTGAATGTTTTGTTTGAGTTCCTGTCTGTCTATTGAATACCTTCATGATGATGGGTGTCTTGGCATTTAAGTAGTCCAACTTTGCGAGCCGCTTCATCATAGAGGCTTGGTCTAACATCAAAACAATACCTATTAATTCAGGGTCTCAAACGGAGATTCAGCGTTTAGATTACACTCCGACGGTCAAACCGGCCCCTAAGTTCAGCCTCTGTGACGCCTCATCAACTGGGTTTGCTATCCAACCTAGGTACGAATTGCACTGCGCCTAAGGTGACGCCCAGCCTATCACACAGTTTCTTACCGAAACAACGTTGCAATTTAGTGGTAAACTCCCGTAAACGCCGTTTTTGGCAGCAGTTTCGACGATGACGGGTCTCAGTGCCACGCTGTGATGGGCTGGGGCTATGCTCTTAGCGCTTCAGCTCGAATGGCATTTCCGTTTATGAGGGTGTTTCATTCATCAAACCAGGAACAGAATGCCACGACGCTCCCACGCGCTTAGACACCCTCTAGACCCTGGGAGACGGTTAGATAAGGGAACTGATGCAGTGAGGTGACGTCTTTCTTATCGCCCATGAATTGCGCACTTTCACAGGGTTAGTGCTGACATTCAATGGTTTTGGAGGTTGAATTACCGGAGATGGTGATTGAAGTAAAAGTCCGACCCCGGTTTGTGCAAGTAAACGGTCAACCACATCAGTAAATGCCGTTGGTCCTTAAAGGTCTCGGCCTTTGTGAAACTCGGGTACGAATATTTGTTTCGTATCCGAATTCTGCGTTGCTTCGATAACCAGCTCTCAACCAATAATTCAGGCGTGGGCGTGTTAGAACGAGTTGTTAATGGGTGCAATGAACTGGCTGTTATACAGGACATGGGAAATATCATATCTTTTCTTAAAAACATCATGAAAGATGTTCACACTGATGCTTATCCAGTTCTCAAACTCCCAACCTATAAACATCTCTGGCACTCTCTACTTGATTACAAAAGACCACGGAAATCTATAATTTTCATATATGGACTCCTGTCCCAGATCAAAACCAGACGTCCCGCGATGTCAACAAACCATCTCAAGCAGCGGCCTTTCACATCCAAACGAGTCCATGTCAATTTCTCTCCCGTCTTGGAATAAACCATCAAGGTGGCATATTTCGACTTCTCCCGCCAAGAGACGCAGAAGATGAATCTGTCAAAAAGTATGCCAGCTTCAAGGTAGTAATGTCCTTGTACCTGCTTCACCTTGAAGCGCTGCACTACATCTCCCTCCTTGGTGTACAGTGTAAGCCACTTCTCCCATACGATTCTGCTTCCATCTGAGAACTTTCTTGAGTGATCAGAGTTGAATTCTATCTCTGCCACTTTTCTGGAAATAGGTCTTCCATCAACAGCCCAGTACTCGGAAACTTTGGCTAAATCGTCACAAATGTACACAATACCATTTGTTGTATGGCAGCAAGGATCTTTTTCCATGTCTTCTTGGGAGATGGTGTATTTATATGTCAACTCCATCCGTTCCAGGTCCCATGTCTGAATAGTAGTTTGTAAGCGATTTTCAAACAAGGGGTTGCTAAGTATCGTCAAGTAGTGACGGCCGTCAGTGGAATGGAACGGATTGTCTGCAAACCCTTGTTCATCAGGGACAATTATTTCTCCATGTTTCGCTCCTTGAACGTCCCAAACATCGAACGAAGTCTGGATCAGATCCTCTGCCTGGTTAAAGATGACGGAAGTAACTACAATGAAATTATTATCGAGCTGGTAGTCTCTCAGCCAGTTCATGTTCTCATCGTTGCTGGGACGAGTGATTGTAAACTTGTTTACTAGAGACCAGTCATCCAGATTGTATAGAACAACGGGAGGTGTATATATGTCCCCAGCACTGTGATCTAGTCCTAGAAGAGCAGTGCCATTGAACACTACGCTTCTGGGGAAATTCTCTATGTCTGTGAATAAGAGGCGTAAGTCTTCGATATCTATCGCAAAGATGCTGCACTTGTCTGACACTTTGGCTGGCGGGGACGATTGAATAATGAGTGGCGCTGCCATGTCGCCATCAAAATGGTATTCGTATCTGTGATTCCCTCCAAGTTCATCTTCCAAACTCATAAGGTTCGATCCGGGGATGACTCCGTGACTGAGGGCATCGGCGGCTTGAGATATGCTCATATAACAGGACTTCAGCGAATGACGGGTTTGTCGAATAGTGTGAAGTGGGTATCCAAGACGCATAAGATGTTCCTCCCAAACGTGGTTTGGTATACGGCTTTCCCAAAGTCCTTTTGTGATCAATAATGCTCTGAAGAAGTCCTTGAGTTCTAGCTCAAAGATGATTTGCTGAGCCAGCTCCAGAGTATGGAAGACTCGGTCCGCCGAGTTGGCCATGTTGTTCGCTTAGTTAGCCCCAGAAATATGCAGGTATTCCGGTAGAGAGAACTGTAAGAAGGACAACTAGTCTTTTTGTTGACTAGTTAGAATTAAGAAAAAGTGACACTTGCGATGTTGATAGTGATGCTTGAGAGGACTAGACCCAGAACGCCTTGATGTTGTATCAATTTAATCTTAAGAGAACGTATTCAAAGATTTATAGAACGAGGCCAGGCATCAGCCCAAATGGCTCAATATTCAAATAGAATTCGCTTTCGTTTGTCCCTTGGTTCATTGAATACTCCAACGGCACCTAGACTTGAGGTGGCCCTGGTGGTCCTTTTTAGCTGGTGCTAATTCCATAACTTATTTCTTTCACATGGTGATTTGTCGTTGATTTGTGTCTGAAGTTGATTTATAGCAAACTAAGTAAGGACAAACACTCCGAGGTATCTCGACTCTCTCTTCGAATACAATCGATAAAACATATTCTTACAAGATAGCAGAATTGATTGTATTTTCATATTCTCATCAAATCATCTCATATCGGTTACAGTCTTGAAGGATGACAAGACTGCCCAGACAGGTTTGGCGTGGTGGACACGGAGCCCCTGTTTGATGATTTTGTCAGCCAAAGCGCGATCTAATTTGGATCTCACTCATTTTTCTTCTTCACCATCATCTCTATAGCCTCATCGGGCCTTTTCTTTACACCTTTCTTTGAGTTTTACAATGGAGTTAATACCATTCCTTATACGAGTGATCGCCTTCACTCTTTTGACGGCCCTTTCAACTGTCAACGCTTCACCTGCAATCACCCTCCCTTACCCCGTTGAAGCAGACAAACTCTACGACGTCAAAATTGAGCAAAGAATCGGACCAGACTCAGAAGTCCGCAAAAGGGCAAACGCTTACCGTGTCTATCTCGCGTTGACACCACCAGGATGGGGTACAGGGCCTGTGTGTTGGCTCGCAAAAGAAGTAGACATAGACGTGACACAAGTCAACATCACGATTCCTGCAGATGCAGCACCCAACCAATCACGAATCCGACTCTCAACTGCCTTTATAAAGAAAGGCGCCCCAAGAAGTATGGGATTTTCTTATAGCGGTAGGACTACCCTTGTTGGGGCGAATGCAACTTGGAGTCAGAAGGAGTTGGACGGTAGGAGCCACATTGATGCAGAGGAAGTTTCTTGTTGGGCCTTTGGATGTGCTAGGACTTGCCAAGAGACCTATTACACGACAAAGGATGAGGAGGATGGGCCGATTGGAACCAAAGCATATGCTTGTATTAAACAGTGTGCAAAGGATCTGAACCCGCGAAGTAACGGGGCTATAAGCAGGATATCGATGTCAAGGATATTGGCTGTGGCTATGGTGATTGGGCTTATTCATATGGTTGTGAGCGTACTTTAAAGATGTTTGTGAAGTAACAGGAAAGCATTTGAATTTAGCCTGTTTGATGTTTATTAATATCAAAAATAATATTCTAAAGTTTTCGAGAGTTGCATCGAAACAGATTAACTTCAGCCTTATTTTTAAACTTATCCTTAGAGCCTGGCAGATTTATGAGCATGCCAACTTAAAAATGCAGGATCCATCTCGTGCAGACTTTGAATTTTGTCCCCTGCGACAGGCTGGTGGTAAATCACAATCAATAAATATATCTTGCTATAAGATGATAGTTGTTTTGTAGCTATGAACACACAATAAGGTAGCCCCTGTCCCCTCATATTCAGAAGTCCCCTATTTCTTATACAAGCTGCGCAGAGCATCAACTAATTCCACCTTTCCCCTAATGGTATTCTCATCATACACAAAATTCTTTGCAATAATGCCGTCCGCCAAGCCGCAGGTCGTCATCTCCTTGAACTCTTCAGCATAAAATTCAGGAACAATTTGCTTCCAGTAGTCAAGCAGCTGGTCCTTCTCAACAAGCTTCAGCTCATATTTCTTGCCTGTGATTTCTTCGACTGCCTCCTTCAGGTCTAGAGAACCGTAAGCCCTTGGGCCGAAAACGTTAAAATAGTGAGGGCTGGGCTTGGCTGTCTCAGCCAAGAGGGCGTCGGCGCAGTTTTCGGCTACGTCCTTGAGACCAACCTTGGATAATACGTTAGTATGATTTCCTTCATGTTCCTTGCAGGTATCGAATGCTTTACATACCAGGGGAATTTTGTAGTCGATAGGGGTGATCCAGGAGTAAATAGTTGGGCTTTCCTCCTTTGCGGCATCGAGGAGATGAGCCCAGTCCTCGTGGAAGTAGGTAGGTCTGACAATCGAGACTTCTGGAACAGAGTCCTTGAGAAGTTCGTCAGAAATGTAGTTTACTCTAAGGACCCCCTAAAGAATTGTTGTTAGTTTTCAGCTGCAAGTTTCAAATGAATAGGAGACATACAATGCCACTTGAGTTGTGAGCTCCGATAGCAGAAAGAATCAAAAGTCTCTGGACATTTGCCTTCTGTAGGGCTTTCTTCACATTCGTACCAGCTCGAGTTGCCCAATCACCGGTATCAGCCCCATCGTAGGTTGGAGGTGGGATATAAAAGACAGTGTTTGAGCCTGTGAAATCAAGGCTGCCACCGTCTCCGATATCGCCCTTGACAGCTTCGAAATTCGAATGCTTGAGAAACTCAGGAGGGGCTTTGGAAGTGTCTCGATAGACGGCACGAATAGTCAGCTTGCTCTCAGACTCTAGAAGCACGCGGATGGTCTCTCGGCCAGCCTTGGTTGAGGCAGGAATGACAGTGATATGGCGAGACATACTGGCGGAGAGTTGGCGGAGTTGTATACTGGAATCTGCGAATCTGAAGCTTGACTTATGATGATAGTTTCAACTCTTCAACAGACATCAAGATCTTATATACAAAATCAACCGCCTCCAAGTCAAGTATGAAATCCATGTCAGATTACAAATACTGGAGCGGACTTGCGGCGCAACATAGTCTGAAGGAGCGCCATGATGATCCGCGTCTTGGCAATATGTTAGATAATTTGAAGCTCGAAAGTCCGCTCACCACTACAAGCGGACCTCGAGAGTCCGAAATACCGAAAGACCGCCTTGCCAAGACGGCTTTGTGGATCTCGGATAAGCATAATCTGACCATGTTGACGATCATTTTCCGCCAGCTTATAAATATTCGCATCCCGCGGGTGCCTTCGTTCTTAATTTGTCAAAGCTTGGTGTAAGTATATTTTGTGAGCTCTTGCATGTCGTATTATATCAGAATTGAACGAGAAGGACCTGGCAAAAGGATATATTTCAGAATATTTTTGTTGGCTACTGTGATCGATGGGATCCTGTCTGATTCTCAACATCAGCCCAATGCTTCGGATAACCAATTCGTCAACCCATCAACCACCAATCATGAAGCATATCAATTCGCCATCAATCATCACTGGCGATCACCCCCGCATCAGTACAGATATATTAAGATCAATCTGCCTCTATCATTAGTCTCACGATCGAATGTTCGACTCGTTATTATTTCTAATCAGTGAAGATGTCACCATCTGCCACCACAGCTAGCCCAACAGGCCAATCCATCCTAAACACGGCAGAGGCCCAAGATGGCAAAGTGAAACGCATCCACAAGATTCCAGAGTTTTCCACCAAAGAAGCTACGAGACAATGGCAATTGGGACAAATGGCTGCAGCATTTCGTGTGTTTGCCAAACTTGGGTATGCTGATGGAAGCAGTGGCCATATTAGTTTGAGAGGTTTGCAGCGACATCTCGATGCTTCGCTATCAGACTAACAAGAGTAGATCCTGTTGATCCAGAAACCTTCTGGATCAATCCATATGGCGTTCACTTCGGGTTATTAACCATATCTGATATGGTTCACGTTGATGATAATGGCAATCGTATCGGAGGTGCAGAGAAACCTGTCAACACAGCTGGTTTCATCATTCACGCAGCCATTCACAAACGTCGACCAGACATCAACGCTGCTTGTCATCTTCACAGTCCGTACGGCAGAGCTTGGTCAACCTTTGGCAAGCCCATCGAAATGATCAATCAAGACAGCTGTATGTTCTACAACGATCTCGCCGTCTATGCCAATTTTGGGGGAGTCGTTTTCGCCAAGGAAGAAGGCAATAGGCTTGCTGATGCTCTTGGAGCCACCAAGAAGAACATCATTTTGCAGAACCACGGCCTTCTTACTTCGGGGGGTACCATTGGTGAAGCAGCAGCGTTCTTCATCGCTTTGGAGCGAGCATGCCAGGCACAATTGCTTGTAGAAGCTGCTGTGGCTCCGAATGGATCTCAGCTCAAGAAGTCTATCGTTAGTGACGAGGAGGCACAATATACAAAAGACAATACGGGAAGTCCTGAGGCAATGTATATGCAGTTTGAGCCCGAGTATCAGATGCTTCTCAAGGAATCCAAGGGCGACTTTTTGCAATGAGCAGGCACATTGTTGCATAATACAAATCCCATCAATTGAACAAAACTTGAACCTTTGACGACATGCTGGGCATTGATGGCACAGTATCTTGGCATTCCTCTGATTCGTCTGAGGGTAGATGGCCCTATGGCTAAATCCTCCGCATTACTTAACGGTCTACGATCACCTGCAACCTATGACACTATAAAAGGCGAGTTGCTCTCAGCTTCCCATCGTATCGGCAACTCGACTTCCACCAGCTTGTTCTCATCGTCGGAGATTTCTGTATGAGCCGATGATAATCTGGTCTATAAGAACGTGGATCTCCCTTATAAATAGTTTAAACAGCCATATATTAGTATCCAATTGGTTGCCATGATTCGATTTATCGTTGCAGTGTTTCTCATCAACACTGGCTAGGCCTCATTGCATCCACCACAGACAACATATGTTCCTCTCGTTACAGTCAGAAGCGGCACATACTCTGGAGTATATTGTTCTCAATATGACCAGGACTTCTTCCTTGGCGTGCCATTTGCTCAGGTATCTCTCGGGTTTACTGTCGTTGCCACAGCCGGCTAATTCCTCTACAGCCACCAGGGCGTTTCTCCATTGCTCAAGAACTAAATACAACTTGGAATGGTACCCGAACAGCACATGAGCATCCAGTCCATTGTTGTGGCTACGGATATGATCAAGACGGTTTCGAACAGTCTGAAGATTGTCTCTATCTAAATATTGTACGGCCCGCAGGCCTACACGACGATGGACTTCCAGTCGCTGCTTGGATTCATGGAGGAGGTCTAGAAATGGGGGGTGCTGCGGATCCGCGACACAACCTCTCCTTTATCGTTGAGCAAACTGTTACCTTGGGGAAGCCAGTCATTGGTGTTAGCCTCAATTATGGCCTCTCAGCATTTGGGTTTCCTGTGGGTAAAGAGGCCATGAAAGAAGGAGTAACAAATCTAGGATTTCGTGATCAAAAGACTTGCGCTCAGCTGGATCAACGAGAATATCGGAGCCTTTGGAGGCGACTCCGAAAAAGTAACCATCTTTGGGGAGAGCTCCGGCTCGGAAAGTGTTGCTGCCCAAATGTTGGCGTACAACGGTTGGTACACAAGGCTCTTAACCTGAGATATCTCTCTGACCACTTATACAAGGGCGAAACGATGGCCTTTTCAGGGGAGCTATGGGGCAGTCAGAGGCTTCGGTGCGCCCCTTGGTCGATATCCTGGTGGCTTCAATGCAACTGAAGCCCTGCAGAATACTTATGGCGATTTTGTCAGCTCGGTTCTATCGTGTGAGAAACTGGCCGGATCAGCATCGACTCTAGACTGCCTACGTAGAGCGCCCAACGAGGAGATTGACACAACATTGCGATCCAGCACTTCTCAAAGATGGGCCCCTGTCTTGGATGATGACTTTTTTGCGGACGATACCACGAACCAATTATATAGTGGAAGGTTCGTCAAGATCCCGGTTCTTATAGGAGCGAATACAGATGAAGGAACGTCTGTTGGTTTTTAGGGGTGTTAACAACGATGAAGAGTTATGAGCGGGGATCAAGGCCATGATGATTCCAGACGAAGTTGATAATACTACTGGAAAGACCCGGGATGAACTCGTCGATGAGCTATTGGAGCTTTATCCCAACGATCAAAGCATCGGAATCCCATCCTTGGAGATCTGGCCACATGTTATTCAGCCAGGCGATGACTACGCTAAGGAACTCGGACTTCAATATCGTCGAGTCAACGCAATATCCGGAGACCCTGTCATGCATTACCAGCGACGTCGTGCCAATGAGGCTTGGGCAAAGCATGGCGTACCCAGTTATGCATATCGCTTCAATATCATGCCTAGCGGACATCGGCCGCAGGGTGGAGTGGGACATTTCCAAGAAGTAAGGCCATGAGATCGATATCAGTGACAAATAACTAAACCTGTCAGGTCGCTTTTGTGTTTCATAACATCAATGGTGATGGATATGATACTAATCCGTTTGGGGGTAATGGATCATATCCAGCGGATGCTAAAGCCATGTCTAAGACGATCAGCACTGCCTGGATCAACTTCATCAATGCCCTTGATCCTGATGGGGATTCAGGGCCGGAACTATTTAATGGTAACAAGTGGCCTATCTATGAACCGTCTCATGGCCCTAATAGTAAGGGTGTGGTCTTCAACATCAATGGAACGCATGTTGAAGTGGACAATTGGAGAGCTGAAGGTATAGAGTGGATGTTGGAGCATGCTTTGACAGTTTTTGGAAACTAGGAGCTTCTCTGATACTCAGAAGAGAATTATATACGAGACATATTGCTGTTTATCTGATGTTTACTTGTTTCACACTTAAACACACCATTTACCACGAATGCTAGGATTATCTAGGCGTGATACTTGATTGCGGATTGGCACATCTTATGCATGATACAAGAAAATGAAGATTCCATTATTGCAGAGGCAGGGAGGTAAGAAAACTTGAGACCTTTATCCTAAGTAATGAAAAGACTCAGGCTACATATTCTGAATCTAGGGGAGTCTTTACTAAATTCATTTTAACATCCTACTCTAAAGTCTTATGTTTCTTGCACCCTGTGGAGGTGGGCAAAATGCTCCCCTTAATGAGGCATTGGGTAGCGTTATATCCAATTTACGAAGCACTGATAAGGTTAGTTGATATCTACTTTCAACAGCAGGATGAATACCATGCTCTGCTAGATAGATATATCGAAACTTGTCTGAATTGAATGCGAGTATGTTTAAGTGAGCAGCAACGGTTGATATGAGTTTGTGGTGTTGGAGGTGAAGCTAAACTCTATGACTGACGCAAGCATAGACTCGTACTTCCCGCCACCTTCATTCGTCTTCAACTTGCAACCTCCACGATCATATAACATCACGATCTCTTTGCCGGAACATAATTCCCACCGTCCTAGACATGGAAACAGGAGTTAACCACGATCTTACTACTCAATCATCGCCAGAAAAGCTGTCACGTATTGGCACAGGCTGCTGTGGAAGTGTCTGCGCTGACCCAGACTCGTCAAAAGACAACGGCACTCCCTCCTGCATCAAAAGAGAAGATGGAGATCCGCACAGATCCATTGCAAACGAACACTTCATACATCAGCTTGTTGTTCAATCTCTTCAGTTGAATCCCCAATATGCAAGAAACTTCCGAATACCCCTTTGCCGTGGGTTTCTCAGCAAGGAAGATGAGGGCTGGTCTCTGGTCCTCCCGCGACTTTCACCCGGTTCGAAACCTTGTAACGCATTGCTCAGCGAAAAGGCTCAGCCACTCTCAGAGAACGTTAGAAGGTTGTTGGTCTCCAAGTTTGCAAGAGGAGGAAGTGACCAGGATGCCATCATCAACGACAAGAAGAACGAGCACTGCCTCATCCGCCCATATCTTGTTCGCAGAAAGAAGGACTGGGGGAATACGAATCACGGCAGTTTCTTCAGCCTGAGGAACTTTCCACTTTGCTGCTACTGCTGCCGAGTGTTTTTGGCGAAACGACCCGTATTATCCTCGACCTGGGTCTTCAGAGACTTCTGATCAGGAGCTTTGGTGTGCTTTCAAGGACCATTATCTGGAGGTGAGCGGGGAGATGTTGAAGAAAGAGGAGCAGTCTGTGAAGGGTCTTCCCAAGTTACTGATCAGTATCGTCGAGGAGGGCCCAAAGTTCACGAAGGGAAAATAGCTAGCAACGGCAATTGAAGAATCAAACAGTCCTTGTTACAGTAACATAGGCACCTCGATATGTACCTTTGTGATGATTTCTTAGAACTATAGGTAAAGATGGAGATTTAGGGTAATCTCTGTGTCTATATCTTGGGGTGCTGATACTACTCATATTTGCAACAGTCTCAAGCATCAATTTTAATATCTGCTGACAAATTCCTCGATGGTATATACGGACTGGCAGAGCGGTCAGTATTGATATTCATGCCTAGACACGGAATTCCGATGCTGACTGTAGGATCGTTCTTCCCAGTCGGTGGAACTCCAGGATTGTCGAAGTCCAAAATAGGCAACGAGAGATCTAATTATACCACTTCGAAGCAAGCGCTGAAACGCGAAATTCATCCGAATTATCAATTCCTTATGGCCGTTTCGTTCTTAAATACTGAGCCTCGCCTACGAGCTCTTCTTTGCTATCATTCAACTCTACGCACGATAGAGAATATTGCAACACCCAATGTTTGCTGCATATCTCGAAAAGCTCGCCAATGCTGGCGGGCCTGAGGTCACCTACGAGGCAGGCTGTCACTGTGGCTATATCGGCCTCTCAGTAGCACTCTCTCCTCCTCTACCCAAGCACGAGGTCATAAACTGCAATTGTTCCATTTGCCGTCGAGGAGGTTACCTTCTTGTTTGTATGAATTGCTCAAGGTGTTAGTTCGGACAATGCTGACCCGGATCACTCACTCACTAGACCCCGCGTATGAAAAAGTGACATGGCACAACGACTCAGATAAGCGTGTCTCGCGATATCAATTCAACACAAAGGCTCACGATCACATGTTTTGCCCCAAATGCGGTGCCAGCATCGGCATCGATTTTGCGAGGGTATGGCCTGAGGCTCCTCGCTATGGCATCAGTGTGGGTGATTGAACCACTGTCGTAGAATGGTCTTTACTGACAGTTTGCAGGTACGACAATTCAACAACATCGATCTTGACTCACTCCAATACATAAAGCTCGATGGTTTACATACCGCTGAACCAGGAGTTGACTTGTCGGGAAAAGAGTTTGATCCAAAGGCAAACGAAGCCCCTACTTCTAGGTATTAACTAAAGAAGCTGTCAGTTGGAGTTGGCATTGCAGGTGGGAAACAGTTTCATAGCAAGAAGGATAGCTTGCACCAATTGCAAGATCGAGATTCAGCTGAAGTCTTGTTTGGGACCCAAGCTTGGCTAAGCCATTTACGCAAGCTTTTGGTGGTGGGGTTTGGGATGATCAACCATGGATGTTGATGCTTGTGAATACCCTGTCTGGCTGAACTCTTGTGTCTTGATCAGCGATTAGCAGTCTTGGCACGCATGAAACAAGATGATCTGATGAATTACTGCGGTATTGTGCCTATAATTATCTGTCAATTGTCACTAAATACAGTAGACATCGTCGTCGTTTATGAGATGCTGCTGATAAGACCATCAACGTCATTCACGGTTAGTGGCGGTCCGGAATTAAGCAGCCCGGCCACGAGTGCGGGGAGCTCTCCCCTGTAACTTGCCTTAACGCGGCTCTTGTGCCCGCTAAAATTGATCGTCCCGGGGCCAAAGCTCCCTGTATTGAAAATACGTACTTGCGGATAATCGACGTCATCGACCTCAATCATGCCTTGAACTTGAATGCTTTCCTTGGTTGATTGCGTTTCAAGCAACCATCCCAAAGCGATGAATCAATCGCAATGGGCCAAGTAGTGGCATTTGTGTGACGCTAATTTCAATTCTGGTGTCATATCAATATTTCACTTCTCTCCCTGCTCTGTCCTCTCCTCTTCTCCTCCTCTTTTCTCTCTTCGTCATTACACCTGAGTTGGGGAGCTCAACCAACAGCTTAATTCTCTATCTGCCTTGAGGTTCGCCATAATGTCGCAGTTTGAGCAGCAGCAGATCCCTGCGGCTGGGCAGCATTACAGCGCCCAGAACCGTGTGCCTAATGTTCGCCAGTTCATGGACCAGTTGGATCAGAACAAGAAGGCCCGTGATGCTGAGATTGACGAGCAACTGAAGCAGAACAAGATCCACGGAGAGACAAAGGATCACAAAAATGATAGAGCTGAAGCTATTCGGAAACAAAAGGATATCCGCACCGTGCGAGATCCTGTGACAGGAAAGGATGTTGGCATTCGAGATGCCGACATTGATTACAAGGAAGCTGTTGAGAACCCCCAGGTAGGCACCAATATGTTATTGGTGAAAATTCAGGACTGACAGTTTCAGCTATCAATTCCCAACGAGAACTTAGGAAAGCCTGCCACCATCGCAACCTCGTCGAAACAGTCTGGTGAAGAGTACCGTTACGCCCAAGATGTCACAGCACCTCCTGACCCCGTCCAAGAGGGTGCAACATCAGATGTCCCCATTCGAAGTGAGAAGACATCCGTGGTGTTCTACAAGACCCCTTCAGTCAGCTACGAACCAATGTTCGAGATTCTCGAGCAACGCAGCAACGTTTTGTGTATCGGCATCTTCGCCGCCATCGTCTTTATTGGAAAGATGTTCGGCGGTCGCCTTCTTGGTCTTATTCCCCTGGGTTTCTGCGTAGCTTCTGGTGTTTTCCTCTGGACAAAAGACCTGATCCGTCAAGGCAGAGATCTCGAATGGTCAAGCGAGCAAGAGCGTGGCGAGACTGCCACCGCAAACCTGATCCCTGAGTCCGTTGAATGGATGAACACCATGCTCGGAATCATGTGGGGACTGATCAACCCTGAGATGTTCGCTGGCGTTGCTGATACGTGAGTAAATGTTTAGAGTGTCATAACTTGGTGCTAACTTTAGCAGTCTCGAAGATGTTATGGCGGCCTCGGTTCCTGGTGTCATTGAGAACGTTCGCGTCGCAGATATCTCCCAGGGTAACAACCCCATTCGCATCCTCAACATGCGCGCTCTTCCCGACTCTCACGTCCAAGACATCAAGGACGAGCAGCACCGACAGAACGAGAAGACTACTGACCCTGAAGAGCTCGCGGCCAATGAGCAAGCTGGCTCGTTCTACAATCTCGAGGTTGCGATCGCCTATCATGCGAAGCCATCTGGAGCGGATATCGCATCCAAAGCGCGCAACATGGGTATGCAGCTTGTTTTCTACCTGGGTATCAAGGGTCTCTTCGGTGTTCCTTTGCCCATCTGGGTCGAACTTCAAGGCCTCGTTGCGACCGCTCGAATTCGACTCCAATTGACCCCTGACCCTCCTTTTCTCAAGACTCTCACTTTCACGCTTATGGGTATCCCTAAGGTTCAGGCTGGTTGTACACCAATGATCGAGAAGGGCGTCAACATTCTCAATCTTCCCCTCATCTCCAACTTTGTCAACTGGGCCATTGGCGCTGCCGCGTCGATGTACGTGGCTCCCAAGAGTCTGTCTCTTGATCTTAGCAAGATGCTCCAGGGTGACGACATCAAGAAGGAGACATTGGCTCTCGGTGTTATGTTTGTTCGAATCCACAAGGCTACCGGCCTCAGCAAGCAAGATCAGCGTGGAAGCAAGGGCGGTGGTTCCGATCCTTACATCACCATCAGCTGGAGCAAGTTCTCCAAGCCACAATTCTGTACCCGTGTTATCCAGGACGATCTCAACCCCGTTTTTGAGGAGAGCGCCGGCCTTTTGGTTACTGCTGATCTTCTCAAGGCTGACGAGCAGCTTTCGGTTGAGCTTTGGGACAGTGATCGATCTTCTGCTGATGATGTCGTTGGAAAGGTCGAGCTCAGCATTCAGAAACTTATCCAGCACCCCGGCAAGATGTTTCCCCAGGTTTCTAAGCTTCGAGGAGTCAAGGCAGACAGCGAAATGCCCGGAGAGCTCCACTGGGAAGTCGGCTTCTTTGGCAAGACACAATTCCGAAAGGCCCTCCGAACCGATGGTCGGGACCTCAATCTCCCCAAGGCGCTCGCGGACAAGCCTGAGCTTCAAGAGAACAAGGGCGCGATCGACACCAAGGAGGAAGATGCCGTCATTCACACTCCTCCCGATCCATTGTGGCCTTCTGGTATCCTCAGCATCGTCGTTCACCAGATTGTTGGACTGGAATTGGAAAATATCAAGGGTTCCAATGGAAAGCGAAAGGGTAGAGAGTATGAGCCAGCTCGTCCTGAAGCCGGTGAAGTCAAGGAAGAACAGGCCAAGTCTCTGCCCAGCTCTTACTGCACCATCCTTCTCAACGACGATCTCGTTTACAAGACCCGAACAAAGGTTGTTTCCTCTCAACCTATCTTCAACGCTGGAACCGAAAAGTTTATTCGTGATTGGCGCTCTGCTATCGTTACAGTTGCAGTCCGTGACTCCCGCAACCGCCAACATGACCCTCTCATTGGTGTTGTCCCTCTCAAGGTCACTGATATCCTTCAAACCAGCAGCGAGTCTACCAGATGGTACCCTCTCGACGGAGGCATCGGATTTGGCCGCATTCGTATCTCTTTGTTGTTCCGTTCCGTTGAGCTTCGGCTTCCTCCTCCTCAGTTGGGTTGGGATATCGGTACCTTCGAGTTCGTGTCTGACTCCATCACCACCACTGGCTATGCTCCTTCAAACCACGCCAAGATTCGCTTCCGTACTGGAGGCTCGTCTACCAGCGTTGGCAAGAGCTCATCCACTCGTGAGGCCGATGGCATGTCATTCAACATCAGTGGTGCCGACGGAAACCAACGTGTTCGCCTGCCAGTTCGACACCGCTACAGTTCACCCATCTTCATGGAATTCTACCCGAGTGGAAAGCGAAACCCCGATGCCTATGCCGTTCTCTGGCTCCTGGAGCTTGTTGATGGTGAAGAGACTGACTTTGACATCCCTGTTTGGAAGTGCAACCACAGCGTACGACTTTCTCAGAACTACATTACTGAAGCAAATTACAAGTCTGTTCCCGATATCGAGATGGAGCAGATTGGTCGAGTTCGATTCCGAGCCCGATTTTCTGCTGGAACGGATTCCGATCACATCAAGTTTGCCAGCACAAACGACGACCGTGAGACAATCGAGGCTTGGGAAGCATGCTACGCAGAGGGTGTGCGTCAGCAGGATGTTGAGACTGAGGTTCCTCCTGTGATTCAGAAACTCCACGAAGAGTCTCTGACCCATGGCCGTGACGTTCTCGCCCAAGCCGACGAGAAGCAGAAGCAGAAGTGGCTTGCCAAGGATGGCACCGATTGGAGCGGTGCCTTTGGTGAAGATCCCTCTGTGTTGATGCGCAAGAAGACCAACAGCGAGTCTAGCGAGGAATACGACGACTTTGATGAGGATGACTCCGATCCTGATCTTGGTATTCAAGATGCCGACACTGAGCCTACAGACCCGTCTGAGAACGGGCGCCCTTCCGTTGATACAACAGGCACCAATGCGACGAGCGCTACGAACAGTTCCCAGGCCAGCTCCAGTAGCAAGAACCCCATCAAGAAGATCAAGTCATACCGCTCCGATAGTCGCGATATGCATCGCAAACATCGAGGACTTATGCAATGGCGACCCATGCGCAACGTGCAGTTTGCCAAGGACGAAGCCAAGTTTGCAGTTCGAAAGGTGGCTAAGCTTGGAGCCCTGGATGGCCGAAAGCCTGATGTCGAGACCGAGGTTTAATACAACAAAATTTCCTTTGTTTTCAAGAGGCGATGGCCGGAAAGGCGATTGGTAAACGGATGAGATTGATGATGGCACGATTGGAGTTCTTGCTTATTATGATTGTTTTGTATAAATGCGAATAGCAGTTATTGAAATGAATTGAACCCCTGATAATAGCCAATATCTTTTCCGTGATATGTGCAGCAGCAAACATGTAGATAAACAATGAATGATCTGGCCTCAGCCCCAGCCGTCAGTATAAGAAATTACTAAAATCAAATGAGCAGAGTTTTTGCTAAAATATGCATCTAATTGAAAAGAGTTATTGACTCTTCAATATATTTCTCGCTGTTGATAAATGGCATCTCTTCTTCGTAATGCTCGAGCACGTGAGTGAATGAAATCGGCGTCCCGCCATGGATCTCTGGGCAGATCTTAGACTCCTGCCTTCACCACCTCTGGACAGCAATAACACTTATTATCTGTTTCCAAAAGTGGCATATCTTACATATTAAGAGCTTTCCCTCATTACTTTATCTTATAGGCTTCTTTCCTTCTCAAATCAATCCATTCCACAACCCGCATTCTACACTCTAAACTCAGCGCGACACGCCGCGTCAAAGCGTGTTAAACTGTGCAGCATGAGCTTCAACAGTATAAACCCTGGGAGCCAAGGCAAAAAGAACCAGCACACCCACTTACCGTCACATATCAATCGCTTTGATTCTGTCTCCGATAGTCTAGAGTCGGAGGATCCTCTAGCCAGAGATGCGCCAACAAGAAGTCACAGCCAAAGCCCTGTTAAGCAACATTCAGGTTCCTTGACCCCAAGTGGTAGGTCGAGTCTCGCTGTCGTCCTCCCGAGGTCACCAGCCCATCTCGAAGCTTACAAAGAAGTCAGCATCGATGAGGAAGATGGCTTTGATGCGCCGGTCACGTCAGATCTTACCCCACGGGGAAGACCAAAGTCGTTATTCAAAGCAGTCAACGCTCTGAAAACGTCGAGTCCAGGTGGTACACAGACGGGAGTTTCCAGCGATGCAACGTCTACGACACCGGCTCGAGGAAGAGGCAGACCAAAGGGGTCAACGAACAAGTCAAAGGGTCTACAAACAGCAGCTGGAGCTCCTCGGCAGGCCCGACAAGCTGCTACTAAGCCGCGGCCTCATCCCAACGGCTTCCCAAAACGAAGAGGCCGGCCGCCAAAGCAACCTTCTCCTCCTCCAGAGACCATCTACTATCAAGTGAATGCACCAATCTTTCCGTTTCTGTGTGAGTGGAGAGACTGCAAGGCTGAATTACATAATCTCGAGACTCTCCGACGGCACGTTTACATCGTTCATGGTGATGATATCAACTGCTTATGGGGAGAGTGTGGGAAATTAGAGAAATCATCTGAGTTTGAGACGGACGAGGAGTTCAAAGAGCACATCGAGGAGGCGCATCTAGTGCCCCTATCGTGGCACTGCGGTGATGGTTTTAATAATATTGGCGAGCGGAGTTTACCGAACACGGCAGAGGACGTGCCAGATTATCTTAAAGATGAACACGGGAACCAAGTCACGCCCTCGATAAGAGATCAACAGGAAGAAGATTTGTTGACGTGGAGAAAGAACCGACGGAAACTGAAGGACCTGCTCATTCGTATGAACGACAACCTCCCTGATGAGTCAGATGAAGAAATGGGAGTCGAGAGACAAGCAGTCTGAGGTACACAGAGAGTTTGGTTAGTAGAATTGAGTACGAGTCCGGCTCGGTCTAATGCAAAGCGATTTTATGATTCAAGGTTACGTTTTAGGTATTGACGGTCTTGAAGTTTCGTGAACTGAAGGTGACCTTGATGTCTTGCTACCAGTGGCTTGGGAGAGGAGCTTTTCCTCAGTGAAACATGTGGAGAGACGTCTCATCCCCCGTGTTTGGTGAGATGACAGCGTGACGATGAGACCCCCATGGTGCTTATTCGATCACACGTGAAAAGAAGCTGCCGTTCAATTGGATCTCCCAAACAGTTGAGTGCTAGAGGCGAAGCTATCAGCCGCAGCTGAGACCGTCTGAAGCCTGATAACTATCTCGTGTATGAAATCACTCAAATGAGGCTGAAGTTACGAGAACCCAATCTCTAGGGCTGGAGATGGCGTCTAGCTCAGTTGTCTCAGCTCGATATCATTGGCATGCGTGGGAGTCAGAAGCATCATCCACATATCCCGAAGATCCGAGATGGAGAGACGGGATGTCTAACAGCACATCAACTTGGAACTTTTGCAGTTTAACATAACCAGCCATTTATTTAATTTTGAATTGTCATTAGGCCCGAGAGAAATGCATGAACTCTGTAAGCATTGTGACACCAAAGCACCAATTCCCCCGATCTATTAGGTACCAGAACTGCCAAGTGGCATTGCAAACATCCCGCCTTTTTTTAGTCAGAGGAGCTTCCCTTGCCGCCGTCAAGAGGGTTCTTGACTTGGATGAGACCGGGAGCAGCAAGAGTGACGTTGGGAACGTCATCAGGAGTGGCAATGTTGTTGGAAGTAGTCAGAGCAGCGTGGGTGAAGCCCTGAGCGACCAGCTTGTGGTAGGGGAATTCAGCCTTAAGCTTGACACTGGTTCCATCCCACTTAACGTTCTCGGCCTTGACACTATAGGGAAGTTGCTGGCCAGTGGTGTAGGTGATGTAGATATCCTCGCCCTTGTAAGACTCCTCGAGAGTAGCGCTGAAAGTTAGGCTTTGGTCCTCAGCCTCAATAACAGCAATGGCACCACCGTTGACCTGGAGAGCAGGGAAGATGGGAAGGTCGATCTTCTTGATATCCTCAGTGCAAGAGCCAGGAACAATGAAACCCTGGAGAGCAGACCAGGCGAAAGCAGCAGGGACAGTGGTCAGGAATGGTGACTCAGAGGGGACCTGGCCGAGGTAGATACGGTAGAAACCATTTTGCTCGCCCTCTTGGCCGATGACGGATGAGATCAGGCGGACAACCTCTGGAAGACCCTCGCTTGCGAAGACGACGTTGGCGTCTTGGAGAGCACCGAGAACAACGGCAGTGAAGGTCTCAGCGAGGAGAATGGCGTCCTTGAGGTTGTCAACGGGGAATTGGTATTTGCAAGGCGAAGGGGCAAATTTGCCGGCTGACTTGAGAGTGGCCAGGGCGCCTATAGCGTGCTGCTCTTCTTGCTATTGCAAATTGTCAGTTGACTGATATCCTTATAAAGATGGGTAAGTACTTACAGCAAGGACAGTCTTGAGAACATGCTTGGCCTCATGCAACTTGTCGCCCTCAACCTTGTATCCTTCAATGCCGTTGGTGACATTGTAGAGAAGAGAGCAAAAGTAAGCAGTCTCAAAGAGCTCGTTGAAGGCAATCAGCTGGAAAGCTGTGGTAGAACCAACACCGAGAGTGGTAGGAAGAGGAGCACCAGGGAGCTTTCCACCGGCCTGGATGGCGATCTGCTTCTCCTGTGAAGCATCGGGGTCGGGGAAACCATTCGCAGCAGGAACCCTGTAGGATTTGGGGACAATGCCAGCAAGGGCAGAGCCTACGAGGCCGACAGACGCAAAGAGTGTTGAGAAACGCATGGTTTCGGTGGTTGTGATGTGAACGAAAGGGAGTGTTGGCTATGATGGATAGACAAACAGAGAACGTGATGATTTACACTGCAAGATGGGACAAGTCAGTGAGCGTGGTATGAACTGACGAGAGGGAATCTGTTGAGGGGAATTACTGGGGGGATATATAGCTGTAATAGAAGAGAAACGGTACTTGGAGGAGGCTGGAGGATGGCTCGGCGACGAGAATTGAGTTCACGGCAAGTTTACTTCTGGAGGGGGGTCTTGAAGCTATCATGACGACATGAATGTCACAGGACGAATGCGATGAGATTGCGCTTGTTTGCTGAATCCCGCTGTGTCTTTGATGCTATGCTAACTTAGGTCTTACTCTTCAGCCCTGGATCTAGGCCTTGCCGATATGTTGCAGTTGAAAGGACGCAACTAGCTAGTTGAACGGCTAACACGGCCAGAGCTATCTTTGGAGTAGGGTCGGAGAATTGCGGTAGCGCGGAGACGATGTTACCTTGAGCTTGTCATCATTGATATATTGAATCGATGAATTGATGTTATGGTTAAAGATATAACATTTAACAGTGCTGAAGGATTGTTTCCTCAAGAAAGGTAACTTCTCAACAGTAAAGTAAATATCAAGCATAAAACGCCAGGAAAACATAAACAAACAAAACGCAGAATGTTACATCAACAAAACAGTTTGACAAGGTTTGGCTCGGCTCATCTGCCGTGTGGCTTGAACGCCAAATACCACCTTGCTCACAACATGTACTCCGCCCCACGGCTACTTGAATCCCCAGCTTTATTGCCAGGAACTGAAATGTCATCGGGCTACAGTAGATACAGTAGGGCTTAGACTTGATTATACTCGGCACCATGATTCCGGTCGTGAAGCTATTTCGTTAGGACGGGATTGTCAAGTTCCGCTGCTAATTGGGGACTTTGGTGAGCTAAGCGGGTTTTGCTGGCGTAAGACGGGATTGGAATGATCGCTTTGTTTGGGATTGGTTGTTTGTGGCATCATGTGATAGAGTATTGTATCAGAGGCATTTCGTGTAGTAGGTGCTCTCAAGGCTGTTGAAGTTGCTCTGATTTAAGCAGTTGAATGACAGCAATTATGGACCAGAGATTTTAGGATGACAGACCGAACACTCAGTCCAATAAACTTGATGATCCTTTGCATTCAAGCTGATCTTCTGTACCCAGAATGGTGTGTACCCTGGGGATCCCATTTCACAGCGTTTCTCAATTCCGATCCCAATATAAGGTAAGAAACTCAGTTGTCTTGGAGGTGTACCACACCATACGTACAGAAAATACAGTATTGAAGTATAAGCACACGTGACTAAATGATTACATGTCGCCTTCCGAAATTTCACGTTGTTTAGTGTAACTGATGTTGTTCCTTGCGTTTTCGTATAACCCTCTTACACATGGGCATTTTGTTTGATATCTAGCTGTTCACTGCAGAATCCTGTAGAACCTCCATAGATTAACACTCTGTCACCACTCTATCCAGTAAATAAATGCATACACCTACACATAACCACTATTTCTATCTTGTCAAAAAATACCTGATTAAGTGCGTCGATAGTAAGTAAATCTTCTTTGCTATCCGCAGCTACATAAAATACCCTGGACCTGGACATCGACTACGGTAAGCCTATGCATCTAACATCTATGAATCGGCAGTTTTTATTAAAAAGGCAATATACTTCTGCTTGAAAAGTAGAAGCGAAGCGGGTCAGATCAGGATTTGCTCGCATCTCGGTTGCGCACATTGGGGAGAGATCCTACTTATTGCATGTCACTTCTAGTGATTGTGACAGGTCAGGTTAAACATTATGCCGGCTGAGCCGTTGCTGCTCAAACCCTGTATTTTCCCTGTATCAACTGCAATTCTCATTTGATACCGCCAACCAACATGGAATTGAATGAAACCTACCCCGGTTGCAGATCACGGGTTCCGGCGCTTAGAGGCATGTGATGTGATGTGATACTCAAGACTTATGAAACAAGATCAAACCCATGATTGTGAAAATCGTTCTTCATGTTCTTCATAACACATGTATAAGTATTTCTTTTGTTAAAAATGTTTTCTTCTGTCCGGCGCGTCTTTCGTTCTAAATCTAAACCAGATAAAACCCCAGGTGTGAAGGAGAAGCCAGTTCCTGAGCCACCACCAGCGCCGATAGCTCAGACTCGAACAACTTTCTTTTACTCTGGAATACAGACGTTCCATAGCTCAGAAAGTGATAATGTCGAGTGAGTCCGCATATGTTTTCGCTTAGTCGTTGTCTGACCAAATGACCAGCATCGTCTTCATCCATGGATTGAAAGGAGACTGTCAAAAAACGTGGACGAACAAGACTTCGGGGAGTCCTTGGCCGAAGACACTTCTTCCTTTGGAAGTTAAGACTGCACGTATTCTCACTTACTCTTATGATTCAACTGTCACCGGCAAGGACGATGTTCCGTCACAGAATCGAATCTCCAATCATGCATATAATCTCGTGACTGCTCTCGCATCACTTCGACAGAGCGATAACACAGTAAATTGGATCACCACCCCTAGTTTCACTATTTCTTCTAACGACGCTAGAATGGACGACCTATTATATTTGTCTGCCATAGTCTAGGAGGACTTGTTTGTCAGGATGTAAGTCAGTCACTCGGGGAGCAAGAACACATCGGACCTTGATATATGGTGTCAAGATAAACTTGGCAAAAGGTTTCCTAAGCTGAGAAAAGGCATACCAAACTCAGTAAAGGCATCCTAAGCTTATGCTAGGTTAGCCTAGGTCTTCTCATCATTTAGGATCGAGGTCCTGAATTTTCATCCTCCCCTGGTCACTTCAATGATCCTGACTGGAGGCTAATTGTGAAAATAGGCACTTATCACAGCGAAACAACGGTCTGAACAGCACCTTCAAGATATAGTCAACTTCACTCGCGGCGTCATCTTTCTCGGCACACCACACCATGGATCAAGCCTCGCCAAGATCGGAGAACTGGTCTCGCGCTCCGTTGGATTGATCAAAGAAACCAACAGCGATATTGTGCAAGTCCTCACAAGAGACTCGGAAGTCCTAGCCCGGATTCAGGATAGCTTTCAGGCCCTTCTAATGACACGAAGCAAAGACGAAGCCACCATGATAGAAATTACATGTTTCTATGAAGAGCTTCCGACCAAGAACTTCGGAGTGATCGTACCCAAACATTCAGCCATCCTACCTGGCTACATCTCGATCGGGATACACAAGAACCATGCAGAGATGACAAAATTTTCCAATTCCGAGGAGCCTGGATTTGTGGCCATATGTGGGGAGCTTAAGCGTTGGATGAAGAGGATCCAGCAACCACAGTCTAAACCTCGTGAGCGTTCTCATGTTGCACATTGTGAGTACTCAACAAAATTGCCTCGGGGAGCAAGAAAACATCAGGCCTTGATATAGGGTGCCAAAATAAACTGGACATAGGTATCCTAAGTTAGCCTAAGTCTTTTCGTCATCCAGGATCGAGATCCAGAGTTTTCTTTCCTTTCCCAGCGCTGGCCCCAGGAATTCTTGGCCTTTAAGCCGAGGCCACTATCAGTACCCAAATCAAGACTAACTTTCTCCTTCTCAGGCCTCGTTCCATACACTTTCAACCCAGATTTTGTCGGAAGATCTGAGATACTTGACTTGCTGAAAACTCAACTGGGAGATCTGGAATCTCAGTCACCTGGTAGGGGTCATCGAAGGGCTGCACTCTATGGCCTTGGTGGAGTTGGGTATGTTCAGTAACATCCAATTCATTAGCAAAGTACCACCCACTTACTCCAAACAGAAAGACACAAATCGCATTATCATATGCATACTGGACTCAGGAAGTTTCTCAGGATACATCAGTGTTTTGGGTCCATGCTAGCAGCATCGAAAAGTTTTCAGAAGGTTATGCACATATCGCCAACGAGTGCAAGATCACGGGACATGAAGACCCTACTTTCGATGTTTTGCCAGCCGTCAGAGACTGGTTGGAGAGCAAGGAGAGTGGACAGTGGCTGATGGTCATTGATAACGCTGATGACCTGCAACTTTTCTTCCCTCCTAACGAACCGTCAAAGCTGAAGCCCAATGCCGAGAATAACTTGGCTCAGTTCGTACCAGAATGCCCTCATGGCAATGTGCTTATCACAACAAGGAACATGCAGGTAGGCTCACGACTTACAAAGGGCAAGTTTCCCATCGAAGTCGGCAAGATGGACGAAATTGAGGCATCTCAGCTTCTCCGTCAAGGCTTACACCAGGAGGATGAGTCTGAAAAGGACTTGCTCCAGCTCTCATCTCGTCTGGAGTTTCTTCCTCTAGCTCTGGTGCAAGCAGCTGCCTTTATTCAGGAGAACTCCATCACGGTCAACGAATACCTCGAGCTCTTAGATGGAAGTGCGGACGATCTCATTGATCTCCTGAACGAAGAATTCGAAACTGTCGGAAGGGACTCGGACACGCCTCGCGCGGTTGCCCAGACCTGGATGCTTTCCTTCCAACAAATAGAACGACAGTATATTTTTGCTAGTGAGCTCCTCTCGCTGATGTGCTTATTCGATCGCCAAAGAATACCTCTCGAATTCCTCGAGTTTTACGCCAAAGAAAATCTACCCGCAGACTCGAATACCAAACTACAACTTGTGAAGGCACTTGGGATACTAAAGGCGTTCTGCTTCATCCGGGCAGAGAAAGCCGGTGACCATACCATGCATCGTCTGATTCAGTTAGTCACGCGGAATTGGTTGGTACGAAAAGGAAGCATAGCCGAGTTCACCAGGCACGCTTTCCTCTCTGTGTCGGACTTTTACCCCTATGCACAGTTCGAAGATACTGAATGGTTCGAGAAGTTGACAACATGCACTGGGTATCTTTCGCACGCAAACTCTGTCCTGGAGGTCCAGATACTTGAAGTAGAGGAAGATAGACTTGTGAGGGCCTCATTACTTCACCGAGTTGCGTCATTCCTCTATTACCAGGGCCGGTACCGTGAAGCAGAAATTATGCAACGCGAAGGAGTTGGCATTCGAAAAGAGCTATTAGGTGACGATCATCTGGAGACTCTCGTTTTAGTCTCAGACCACGCAGTTTCGTTGGCAGATCTGGACCAATATGAAGAATCGGAACGCTTGCTGCGAGGTGTCGTGGAGACCTGGAAGCGACTCGAAGGCGATGAACATTACAAAACTGTTGATGCCATGGGTAACCTTGCTGTCATCCTCTCCGAACAAGACAAAAATGAGGAAGCAAATGCATTAGAGAGACAAGTTCTCGAGGTCAGATTACGAACACTCGGAGAAGAACATCTCGATACTATCCACACGATGGATAATCTTGCAATCAACCTGGATGAGGACAAGGAGGAAAAGGAAAGGATGCAGAGAAGGTGTTTAGAAGTAAAGATAAAGCATCTTGGTGAGGAGCATCCTCTAACACTCGACAGTAAGGCAAGTCTGGCGAGAACATTATTTAGCAAAGGCTGTGGTCTCTCGGAGGCTGAGGACTTGCAGGTCCAAGCCTACGAGACTAGCAAAAGAGTTCTTGGTCTAGAAAACCCCAAAACTCTGGCCCTCATGACTGACCTTGGGACCACATGGTTGGCGTATGGTCAGCTCTTCATAGACGATAGGCATTTGTATCCCGACGTTGACATGCTTGGCGATGCGAGGAATATATTGGAGGAATGTCTTGCGCTGCGGACAAAGCTGTTTGGTCCAGATCATTTCTACACAAATACGACACGCCAGGTGCTGGAGGAGTGCCTAGAGTCAATCGAGGTCGCGAGACGTCTTGATGCAGAAGCGGAGGCAAAGGCAGAAGGAAAAGCAGAGGCAGAAGCAGAGATATCAGACCTTGATCCTAAGTGACAAAAAGACGTGGGTAAATCAAGGTAGCATAAGCCTAGGATACCTTTTGCTGATGTGTTCTTGCCCCCGAGGAGAGTCAACCGAAGTCAGGAATTCGCAACGTATAAGGCTTTGAGAGGGAGTAAAACACCAAAGAGAGGACTAGAGCTGCTTGTTTAGCCATCACGAACAACCATCAGTACATAGATTTATTGAAAGAGAGGCTAGCATAATCCATTCAAACACAACCCGTATCATATTACACCGCTTCGCCAGTGCTACCCAAAAGTCTTTTCGTTTCGTCGCCGTTGAGGTATGCCTCCGAACATCCCGCATTTCGTCAGGCCCGTGTTCCTATACCCTATTTCGTCATGGAGCTCGCGGAAAATCGGTGAAATCTTGAGCCAAGGCTGACAATGTTCGTACAGCGCGCATAACCGGCGTCTATTTCTTGCCTGCAAGGCCTGCGGCAGCCTTGCGCGCATCGGCTACAGGGGGTTGTCAGCAATTTTTGTTCCAAAAGCGACGTTGTGTTGGTTCGCTGTTGTATTCGGAAGTCGATCGATGATAGGGCTGAAAGTGGTTGGTTGAACATACAAGCTGCCTGTTTTCGTCGCATAATTTCAGCGGCGGTCTCATTCTCCTGCTGCATCTGGGTACCAGACTTGTTTGTGCCCGACTTCTGTAAAAGAGAAGAGGTCATGTTAGTACTTTGTCTTGTGGCACTAATTCATGGAACAGAATTGAGGATAAGCCGAACCATTTTGCTCTTCTCCTTCTCCCTTTTGGCGCGAGCCAGATCACGCTGGTTGCCACGAGCCATGTTGTCGATCGATATTCGGGTTGAAACGAGGGTTGAAACGGAAACTCTAACGAGGCTAAGAGATGAAATCGTCGGACGTTTATATTCGAGCAAGAGGTGAAGAGGAAAAGAAAGTAACTAGTTGCGACACGAGTGGCCAGACCGTCAGATAAACCTAAGCAGACAGGACTGAAGGCTGTGCCCTTTTCCGCTTTAGTGCCAGTCTTTACCAGAGCGCCAATCGGAGAACAAGGTTTTGGAGGCCTGTATGGCCTCGATTTGGGCTGCATTGACCAATCCAGGTACTTTGATTTCGTATATTAGTATCACGTAACCTTATGTATCTCGCACTCGTCACCCAACCCGGTTTTCTTTTTTTAAGCTGAACGACCTCACCTCATCAAAATGTCGACTGGCAAAGCGATGCAGCCCTATGATTGAGAAAGAGAGACTTTCGCCAAGTTGAGTTCTGAGGAACAGAATCATTGTTCATTGGCTGATGCTTGCTCCTTGACAAGTACGGTGCCTAACAACATCGCAAGTCCAAACTTTAATGCCAACCTCCAATATTTACAACAGCACATCTGAGAAAGTTTATCCGAGCTGTGTTTCTTGAAATTTGGTCAGCCACGTAAGAGAAAGACTCACCGAACTCGATGTGTATTTAATGATCTCATGTGTCACTCAGAAGAGACTTATGATATGCTGAGGACTTGAGGTACCCCCAAAGACAAGGGTATATGCTTCAATGAGCTACAACAGCAATCCCATTGGCTTTTTAAAGCTCACATGCCAGCAAATAGATACAATACTGAGTTCAATAGTTTGTTGTATTGCTTACGGCCTCTCACACTTGATCTACCACATTGATGGTGGTACCCGTTTTTAGCTTCGAGTTTCATCGACTTGTCCCGTACTCAACTAAGCCAAAGAGTGGCAGTACCGGCATTTAAGTGCCTGCCAAGTTGACAATCTTGTTGGCTCCTCTTTCGAACAAGGCCCATCGGGAAAAACATTGCACATTTCGGCCGTCCTTTGGACAGCTTCGAGAGAGGAATACGGCCATTATACAATTTATACAAATTACTTTGTATCCCTTTTTCCTCATAGCTTTAAGGTTTAAATGCATTCCATTTTCAATGTTGCCGCACTCTCGAATATGATCATGAAAAGATGATCTAACGAATTTCCGCCTCTTATGAAAGGGAAGGCGGCTGGACCTTGCGCAGCCCAAACAACGAAACCCCCATTCTATCGTATCAAGAGATGATCTGTCTAGCCACGGAACAGAAACAATGGCCACAAATCGAAACGGATTTCCCCAACGTCCATCGTGAGGGTCTCCTGTCGGGGGTTTTCGGATGTGGCGCGAGCCTTCCACTTGCTGTACTTGCATCAACCTTTTCTCATAATCCTCCTGTCTTTTTGCATGCTGATTAGTGACATATGTATGCATCGCATCTAATGATCCATGATGGGCAAGGGCACAGTTAAGTGCGGCTTCATAGTCAACCAAGACAGTCTCGTTAGCTTTCTTCTCATTTGGCGAATATGTTCCAGGTATGACCCTCAGACAAGGTAGCTTTTGAACCTCAGCTCTCTCTAGGCCAAACTTCCGATATGCATGGCTCAACCCCAGCGGCAGGTATTCCTTTTCTTGCGACAGGCAGAGGAAACAAACGCGTTTGCAAGTCAGAAGATAAAGATAGCCGCCAAAGTCGCCACATTTGTCGCAACTTGATGTGCGTAGTTTTTCGAGTAACATTGAGCAAGTGATCCACTTGCCAGTCTGGATACATAGGATTCCACGTAACGCGTTTCTTGCATGAGTAACAATGGCTTTGTATGTGGGAAGGTGATTGACGAGGTCAGCGGAGCACCTATTAACATATTGAAAGTTGATGAGAGCGCGTATGTCAAGATAGAGAAGGATTTGCTCGAGTAATTCTGGTGGGAGGCGATCGAGAGCATCGAGGCTTGAGATGGGTAATGGAAAGCTACGACGTGAGGATTCGGATGTCAAAGCGGGAATATTCTCATCTAGAGTATGGTCATTTAGATGCAAAGAGGGGTATGTCAGGTGAGAATATTCATCCATTGAGATCAGCTTTAGCAAGCAAAACTAAGTAAAGTGTTGTTGTGTCCGGAGTAAGGTCTGTCTGTAGAAACATTGTTGATCTTGAAGGTATGAAGTTGCGTAGATAGTCTGTGCTTTGCTCAACTGACAGCCCGGCTTGGCGAAAGTTGGCTGGGAGGTGGGTACATACCTAGCCGCCAGCCTACTAAGGTAAGGTGGGTACCGGTAATCACTCCTGTTTGGCCACTATGAGCTTCACTTGACCAAAACACCAAAAAGAATTATCACAATAAAACATACAACAGCGGGGATTCGCTGGTCGTCACCGACCCAACTACTAATCCGCCCCTTATCAGCTTATCTATGGGAGAGCGGACGGGATCCCGAGTTCTCTGATAGGTATGGTCGTATGTGAGAGGGCGATGCCATACTCCAGGTTATGAGGACGCTCTGGACAAGACATAACAGGCAACACATCTGTAGTATCACCGTAAAGCAGACAGACCGAAGTCATTACGTCGCATTCGTCCAACAGCTTGCCAGGTGTCAACCTCATCGAGTTCAACACAAGGTTGCCTTGTCTTGACAATCAGAGCTCGTAAACACTTCGATGTGTCTCTTGCGCTTGCTTGTAAATCAGATCTTAGTTATGACATCAAAGACTTGGCTCTCTCTCTGTGTGTGTGCTTATAGGTCCGGAGCGAATACTGACCTATTGGCTATTCCTCGTTCATTCTGTGAAAAATCATCCTTGGTCTATGCCAGCGGAGACACTTCGGTCACACAATGGCAGGTTCATCTGGCAATACGGTAAGGATCGTTTGGTTACTCTCCAATTACAATATCAGAAAGCCTTTGAAATGTCAATTTGGCCGGAATAAGGTACAAGATGGCTGGTGTGAACTAAAGCATGAGAGCAAAAGGCCCAGCCGGGTTGGCTCACTTACACAAATAACACTCAGCACCTAGAACGCTACTCGTTGATCACAACACAACACAGATAATACGTAAATAAGCTCCTCGTAATGCTTAACATGTCAAGTTCACTCAATTTCATTAGCGAGCATTACCAGTATCGCCCTTCTACAACAGATCGCCACTGGAGGCTTTTATATACGCGTACTTAGAAACTTTCACTGGTGATCTTTTTGAAGGTCAATTACAGCTCATAAACCTACGCGTAAATACTGCGAGATCTTATGAATTAGCGCAATAAGTTTGAATCCACTTCCATGCAAGAAGGCTTCTCGTATGCCAACGCAGCCTCTCTTGTATAAGTTTTCTGAATATTGCAAGTCCCACTGGATATGACGTTATGGGTTTGGGGGGGTGGTTTTTACAGTAAGCAGGCCGACTAAGTTAAATTCAATCATTTAGCTTTGTAACCCAATCCTAAGCATTAGATCTCATGTCCCTTGATGAAGTGCATTAACATCCAAGATAATTCTGTCTTTTCACATCTCCGGTAAAGCATGGCTGGCTAGCGTTGATAACCCTTGACGATGGTTCAAGCTTTATCATGCCACTGTTTCCAGGGTAGTCCACTCAGGCACGAACATTTCTGATTTTGGAAGCTACAGTGACATTTAAAGGCTTTGCAGATCAATGTAATTGATACACTGTCGGGGTTAGAGTTGGGTCTTCATAAGGGCCGGGCTCAGTATTAGGTCCCGAAGCCACTTCCGGACCAAAGTTAGGGTCTTTTCGAGTCCGTAACTCGGATGTTGTCAAACGTCGTTCCATAAACAAAATGACCCTGTTCTGACATCTCCCCACGTTGCCATTGCACAGACGTCAGTTACCCGGATAGGAAGTACTACAATGTTGGTCGCCTCATTCATGTCATCAGCTTGCGGCTCAATTACTTTCTAGAAAGGCAAGGTACAATGTGCAGAGTCCAAGTAAGCAACCCCAGGCCACGGGAACCAATATCGAGAACCCACAGGGACTCTTTTCCGATCTAGCAAGACGCTATCGACGCCTCATGATTCTAGCGCATAGACAGACCTCGAAACGTGAAGGTACCGTTCTAGTGGTTCGTTCGCCCTAGGATGCCCGAAAGACGGACCTACCAACAATCCACTAGCAAAGAACGTCACTCCTTTCACCGGGGACTTCGGGAGGATGAGTACTTTGGCTAAATTCGCAATTACGGTTTATATCTCACGGCATTATCTCACCGGAGTTTGCGGGCAGTGGAACGATACCGAGCGACCGAGGAGGGCGCAGTTGGCTTTGTCAGATAATCAGAAGCCAAGCCAACCTAAGCTCACCTTAAACTAACGTTACCCAGACCCTAGGGAGCACCCAGGCTAGGCCATCCAAGCCACCGAGAGGTGCGAGGCGGGCGAGTTTAGAAGAGGCGAGGCGTTCCAGATCCCCGCCTACAAGGGAGACGAGGGAATTCACTTTGAGTCTGCGTGGGATGCTATTATACAGTATTATGATCATAGTGAATGCAGTAACATGCAAAGTGATAGCCCGCATACAGTATTTCCC